>NW_025222359.1:366790-689865 GCF_014066325.1 Apis laboriosa
AAAAAAAAAAAAAAAAAAAAAAGGAGAAAAATTGTCCTTCTCTGGACGATGCCTGTCATCAACAATGGAAGGCATTTTATAGGTAGATGTATATGAGGGATTGAGTTACAAAGCGTTTGATCGCGATGGGATGATATACATCGGATTTTTACGACACGCAAGCGTACACATTTATATCAGGATCAAGTGAGAGTTTCCTTTTCCGATTGGATGCGTTTAAGTCGACGATTTTGTTCTTTACCTCTCGCTCTTCCTTTCTCGATTCAAGGTAGTAAACGATATTCGAAATCCCTATGGGACCAATTCCCTGTTTCAACGTTATCTCCAAAAAAATCTTGTGCATCATCTCTCCATCACGTGAATTTAAAACGTAGATTTAACGCGATGTCTTTCATATATAAACGATTTTATTTATCCCCCTGAACGATTAATCTCCAATCCATAATTTTCAATTTGAAGATGATATTCGTAAATATATCGTTTTTAGTATTTCGATGATGGAAATGATATGAGCTTTCATTTTTGATATATTGATAATTATCGGGAATGCATCGAGATTAAAATAAATTATTTGTAAATTATTTGTAAATTATTTGTCGGGGGTAGATATTTATCGTTTATCATTCTCTATATTTATTCCTGCGAATACAATTGATCAAATCAAAGCGTGTATATATTTATTGTATATTTAAATATATTGTATATATAAAAAAATTCAAAATGAACAGAGTAAATGAGAGCGAGATCCTCGTTCGAAATTATAACAAATGGATCGATAATAATTTTCTTTATTATTTCGATCAAAAAAAGAACAAGAAAAAAAAAAGGAAATTCAATCAAGACAAAATCAGTTTGATCATTTCCAATATATATTCCATATATATATACTAACAACTTTTGAATAATCTCTGACCAATATATGAACTCAAATAAATTTACAGAGACAGACTATCACTCGGTGTATATCCGTATATTGGATGTTCGATCGATTCCCTTTTTTCATAAAGAGCTATCACACCGTCGGTTTATTCTATGCGCGACATGCGGGACAAAAGCAAATTTATATTTTCATCCGGTAAACAGTTCAATTTTTCCAATCTTCAATAATTTCTTTTCAAAATTTTAATGCTTGCAAACAAACATCGTTGCATCCGTTCACTTGTGATAATGATTTTATACATAATATCTCACTTGACTCGAACATTTTAATTATTTTATTGATAGTGATGATGATTTAATATCATTATATTAAAAAAAAAGACTTTATTTGATTCGAAGAGGCTTTAAGATACTTAAACTTTTATAAAATGAAACTGAACACTTTGATTTATAACAATATGAGATAATACTATGATCTTGGATACAAATTTATAAAAATCAATCAATATAAATAGTAAAGTAACGGAAAGATCAATGAAAATTTATTTTAAAAAGTATTTAAAACATCCATCAACGCACTTGTATATATTTTTAAAAGAATTAGACTTTAAATAAGTATATCGAAGATAATACACATCGTTTTGAATGCTTTTTTTAATTACAAAGAATACTTAAGAATATTTAAAATTTGTTGAAGTTGATTGGAACGCTCTATACTCACGATCGATTCTCACATCCTCAATAATCCCGACTCGAATGACGGCGGGCTTAAAAGATGTCTGAAAGCTTCCGCCACGTCTTAAACGACGTTACGGAACGTAAAGTAAACGGTGGCAAAGGCGCTTATCTATAGTTTCGTCGGCCAACACCGGATTCATTCTGGATCGTATCGACTTTGTTGTCGTTGAAAAAGACCGATTGCACTAGGTACTCGTTAGTTACTGTCTCTTGCAAGTAGAAAATTACAAATCGTCGTCCAGTCGAGACGCCACGATGACTAATCGTCCCTTTCTATCACGAGATCGGTCTCCGATCTACTCCTTTGAATACAGTAGTATTCGAATCTAGACGTGTCAGTTTTGGATTTGTCTTCGTGTAATCGATGATAAATAGCGGGGATTGCTTCTGGAAATTGTCGTAACGTTTTAAGGGAAATCTTCGATTAGTTATCTTAATATGTTATCAATTGTTGATATATTTGTTGCTTTCTTTTTTTTTTTTAGGTTAATTTCTTTCATAGGATGAAGACAAGTTATGAGAGCTTCTTTCTTTTATTTATTTTATTGAACGTATTATTATTGGAACAGATAGTCATCAGGAAAAAAGGAAAATATCGGACGATGCTTATTTTGCATAATTTTGAAACATTCAGCGAAGAATTAAATTTATTTATAAAGAATTAAAGTTTCATTCTTAAATTTCGTTCCTCATAATCGAAAAGTTATTTCACTTAAAGATTAAAATTCCAACGAAAACAAGGAAAATCCTATTTCTTCTGGCAAGCGTATCAAATCTCTTTTAAATCTCGTATAAATCGATTCCGTGAAATTTTTCTACTCAACTGCCAGGTTGGCTATGATCTCAGTTACGCTACGATGAATTGCCGAGTTATATTCCTTCGGATAGCGGAAACGTGGCCATAACTTGCCATAACATCGTATCGAGAAACGTTAAAGTGGTTCATCCTGAAATTACATTCTTTATTTGAATTATGAATCACACCATCACGATCATAATTTCGGGATGTAATATATTAAATTCGACATATCATCTCCGCAAAAATCTTTCCCTTCTCTTCTATCGTCTTATCCAATTCGATCTTGTTGCTTTAACCCTGATATTCGAGTCGATGATGTTTTCGCGAAACTTTCATCCCAGAACGACAAAATAAAACGAGAAAAACGACGAATCTTATAAGATTGGCCTTAAGCCTCGAATGAAACCGCAACGATGCGAAAGCTTTATCGTTTTGACCAATCATTGTATTTCTTTCCTGCAAATTAGAAAAATAGTAATAAATAATATTATAATGCGTATATCTTATGAGATTTTTTATGAAAGATTTTAACATATCGTTTTCACGTGTTGATCACTTATAATTCAATATAATTTCGGAGAAAGTAGGCTTTAAGGTCAATATCTGAACCGCTGGGAAAATTGGCGATCCCTGGATACGAATAATCAAATTTTTGCTGGCCCTCTTGGCCTCATATCGTGCCAAACCGCAGGAAATTGGTTCTCAGTATAGATAAACAGATGACAATATAGGTCCCTAATAATAAACGTATATAAAGATCTTCGATTTCGTCTATCTACATGATTTATTTCAAATTTGCAGATTAAATTTGCAAATCTATCAAAATTTATCACCAATTTCACAAGTTCAAATACCTTTCAAACAAACCTTTCAAAAATAATCTTCAAATTCGAACAAGAAGAAGTTATAAGAAAAGTATCCTCGTAAGAAGTTATCACAAGAGCTACTTCCTCTTTTGTCCTTCTTAATCCCAAAATCTTTTTTGCCACAATTCAAATATCTATACATCGATATATTTGGCCTTCCACAGCGTCTACACTTGGATTTTCACTTGGATTAAAAAATAGCCATCGTCGCTCGGTTGAAAAGGGGAGGGGAGGGGTAAAAATATTCGCGGCAGCTGGCGTTGAAAATAGGGTGCTCCGCTTAATCGGTTCTTCCATTACTTAGATGCGGCGAACCTCGTGGAGGGAGTGGGATGCTCGCGCGCATAAAATCGCATTACCTTCGCGACAGGCACGCGAAATTCTCTCGATATCGTGGAGTCTCTCTATGGGGAGGGTGCGCCAAGTCTGATCTCGAATCCGTTCGAATTCAACGCGGGGTTTAATGTCTGTACGTCTAACGGCGAGACACGCTGTGACACGAGCGTGTTAAACAACGTGCACACGACGACTGGATATGTATGCAACGCATACGTTTATTGCCCCTTCTTGTTTAGACAGGGAGTCACGTATCCGTGGACGACTTCGTGTTTATCCTTCCGCACAAAGGGAGCAAATTCGGCTTAAGGGTAAACGCTATTCGAGCGGTCACGTCATCGTGGCAATTGATACATTTGTTGGTCTATTTGGATTGGACGGATAAAAGTTTGGTAATTAAGGCTGTTTTGGTTGGTTTATTCTTGGAGGGAGTGAGTATACCGTTTTCGTTTGATCCAATTTCTGAATGGATTGGATAAACTCGTCGAATTTCCATTCATGAATTCCTTTTTGTCAATGTAATTTGCCAATGGATGTTAGTTGTTGAATTTGATAATTTATATATCATATGTTACAGATTTTATAATTTTGTTTTCAATTAGAGTACAAGTTGCTCTCAATATTTCTCTACACAAATTTATTTATCATTTCTTTTTTGTGACAGTATAATTTTTTTTTCTCTTGATAGTGCTGTATCAATTAATTCAATTTTGTAGTTATATAAAAAGAAAAAGAACGTATCAACACGTATCAAAGGATGGACGAGAAATAAAGTAATGGAAGAAGTTGCACGGTTTACGCAAAGTTAGCTTAATGACAAGCATGATCGTTCAGTCTCTTTGCCGGATGAGACGGTTTGTGAACGGATACACGAACGGCAAGTAAATTGTACTTGTATATGCACAATGGAGGCAGAGTAGCCAGGTATCCAGGGTTTGCTCGTATATCTATCTGTCTCTTGATCCAGAGAGCATTCCAATGGCTAGTCGATTGCAAATCGTGGAATTCGTGTCTGCGGCTTCCATTAAGGGAGTTCGAGTTGTAGTTCCGTGTTCGTTAGCTACATCTGCCCCCTCTTTCTCTCTCTCTCTCTCTCTCTTTCACGGCATGTTGAGCGTGCAATTCTCGCCGTTTCCTTGCTTTCGTTGTCGTTACCGGTTACTTATCGTTTCTTCCAATCGTGCTCTTTAATTAACGATATTTGCTAACCACCATTACCATTCGTATTTTCCAGCGGAATCTGGAATAGATTATTAAATGATAAATTGGTTGCAATTTCCATTAATCCATATGTGTTCTTCGTGGAATAATGATAATGGTGAATGTATTTGCCAATTTATTCATTATTATGTACAATGATAAGATAATTTTTTGGTTTCGTAATTGATGATGTATATGTAAATATATTAATTAATTTAATTTTATTGATCTTAATTAAATTGATTTTTAAAAATTGAACTTATATAATATAGTAGTTATTCAATTGTTAATTACAATTGTGGGATAAAGTTTATTTCAGGGATCTTTATATATAGTTTACGTATATAGTTTTAAATTTTTAAAATTATTGAGATTATTGCAAATTATTCAGCAATTATCTATTAATCATGTAAAATACATCTTCAATTACTATTTCATATTATTTATTAATTATTTCTTGGTTTAATTTTCTTGGAAATGTACTCAGTATCGAGAGATAACGTTACCTAATCTAAAAACACGAGAAATTAAAAACAATATCTTGCGTTATGGGGATCAAATTTAACCACGGAGAAAAAAATATCCTCTTGATTCCATTTATTTCCACGAGAATCCATTATTCATTGTTACGTATTTGTATTCAAAATGATTTCTGCAAACTCTATCTACGATATTGTCGTGAAGTCAATAGGACGAGACATGCCCTGCCTCGACTCTTTTCCCTCATTTTTCTCGAAGTAACTATTTCTTTCCACGTTCGATCGACAATACCTGTTGGAAGTATTTTCGTTTCACGATCGAAAGATCGGATCGTATGTCGATACTTATCTCGTGGAGCGTATTTTACGATCAACCAAGCAAGAACGCAATAACGACGCACAATGAAGTCGACATCGTGAGATCGTACGTACTTGTTATTCGCGAAAGGATGATACGAAACCCGATGCTGTCGTGCTGTAAAAATTCGAGGAAAATACGCAAGTCGATAGAAAACGCCAATGGATTTAAAAATATGTATTAATATAAAAATATTGATTGATAATAATCAATTAATATCGGAAATTTTGAATTTGTATATTTTTTTAAAGAGAATATGGCGATAGCGAGATAATAAAAGCGAATTTAAATTAATATAACCTAAAAAAATCTTCCACCAAAATTCGACCCCGCGAAATTCAAATGAATTAATTGCGATGTCTGATTGAAAATATAATATAAAAATATAAAAATGCATGAGGGATGTGAAAAAATTAATTGGTTATGGATAATCGATTAAATTAATTAATATCAAGTTCCAATATTGCATTTTTAAATGTACGATTATAGTATATGATTATTTTGTACAATTATTTTTTTTTTATAAAAATTATTTATATTAAAATGAAAAGAATATTTTGGAATATATTTTCAAATAAATAATTTGTTATTGAAAATAGGTTAAAATCGTATTGATAAATATTTTTTATATAGTTTTTCGAATGAAAAATTTTTCAAATTAAATTTTGTTGAAAACAATTTAAAGTTATATCGATATTTTTTTCCAAATTTATATTTACTGTTTCAAGTATAATGTAGAACATCAGAGAACTAGGTTAAAGTTTTCATAAAATACAGTAACATTTCATAAAATGAAATTACGTTCCGTCTTCGTTAGCTCTAGGTTAGGTCGTTAGGTCTCGACTTCATCAACGATGAGTTACATTTCGCTCTTCATAAGATACAATTCCACATGCACTTTCATCATCCACGTTTCATTTCATGTTTTGATATTCAATACACACATATCGTTTACCAAGTAGTACAGCTTTTTTCATAATTTTTTCCTCGTATCCTTCTTTTTGCATTTCCAAGCGCTCAAAGAAAATTTATTCTTTTTAGGAAACTAAGGACACTTTTTTTAGAAAACTCGAAATTAAAAAATTACTTCCTTTCATAATTATTATTAATAATTATTTTTATTATAGTAACAGTAATATATTGTTGGTCTCTTTTAATATTCCTGATAGCCATTTTACGTAACCTTCCAATTATGAAATTTAATTAAACAATTTATTCATTCCTTCATTTTGATAAAAAAAATGTATTCCATTTAAAAAACTTAAGTTTATTTCTCGAATAATAAATATATATTGTACAACCTCCTTTGTCATTTTTTTCAAAAACTTACCGATTTCAAGAAAAAACAATACAATTGATTCCACGAACGTTCCATACATCCAATTTCCGTTCGACAAAAATTTCGGTAATGAATATAATTCTTCTGAAACCGAAACCGACATCTCTACATGTTTTCCATTCGCACTGTATTATAGGATAAAAATTTTAATAAAAACGTCGTCGGTCCAATAGCAGAAACCCTCCCCTCCCGAATTAACTGTTGTCTGTTTCCAAGTTGTCTGTCCTTTGTTCCACGGTTCGTGTAATTCGCCGCTCGGAAATTGCATTACATCACGGCAAGTTACATCGAATCAGTTACGCCCCAACAGCTTTATCCTCTGTGCAAACTTGAGCTTCGGTTCCATATTGAAAGTTACCGTTCCTAGGCTAATTAGTTAACGGGTATTAATATTACAAATAGCGATTTCGGTGAAACGGAAACTAAATACCTCCTCTGCCTAATTCAGACACTGTAGGGCCAGAATATTGTTCCCGAATAGCGAACGCGTCCGGATGTACCCGGTGTATTATTGTAAATGCTCATTGGCGCGTTGCGCCGGCCTATATTCCCTCGCCCTCCCCCCTCCCTTCCTCGCCCTAAAATTGCGATGCTCGAACGAGAAAACCAGTTTTCCAGGGACGATCCGGATTTCTCTCCGATCCGGCTATTATATTCTGGTTTTATGAGTCACTTGCCGTTGGAAGCCCGAGAGAGATTCCTCGGTGTAAATAATGATTTGAATAATAAGACGGCACAGTTGCCACGATTTTACGGGCTTAGCGAAAAGCCGATTTGAATTTTCAATGAACGCCGGCGATAAATTGGCCTCGTTGATGAGCGTTCTACTATCTGGTAGAGCAGGGCCGCAATTTTAATTACAGAGAAGTGGTATGTATTGTTTTTCGAATGATTGTGGCGGCCGTACGTATTTGGAGTACGATATTTTAATGAAACTGGTTGCTCGGGTTTCGTATTCTTCTTTTTTTTTTCGCGTGGATCTGTTTCTGCTTGTTTTGCCAGAGGGATTGTTTGCAGTTTGGTTAATAATCCGTTTATTTTGATACTTTTGGAACGTTTGTTATCACAATGATTATGATTACAATGATACGATATTAATTTTGTTTAATTTAATTTTTATTTCATTTCTCCTCTTATTGAAAGATTATTCAGAGATCGTATTTCAATCATAATGATAACAATGTATTCGCTCTCATTGCTAGATTAATCATTAAATCTCTCTTCTAAGAATCTTTTTACATTTCTTACTGTTTTCGAGATACATAATAGAATGGCGTATTAACATCTAAAAAGATCCTGCAGCCTGAAAAACAAAAAAATAAAAAAGAAAAAAAGGAAAGGGAAAGAATTTTCTATTTTTTATTATTCAGAAATCGTATTTCAATCATAATGATAACAATGTATTCGCTCTCATTGCTAGATTAATCATTAAATCTCTCTTCTAAGAATCTTTTTACATTTCTTACTGTTTTCGAGATACATAATAGAATGGCGTATTAACATCTAAAAAGATCCTGCACCCTGAAAAATAAAAAAATAAAAAAGAAAAAAAGGAAAGGGAAAGAATTTTCTAGATACCAGAAACTTTTTTGTAAGAGATTATCACAGAAACAATGCACAAGAGGAACTTTTGAATAAAGAACAACAATTATCAAGCGCGGCTCGCATTACCATGTAAAAGAACAGCTCCAGCCTGGCCATATACGCTATCTTCATCCCCGTTACGGCCACATGGAAATCCATAACGCGGTTCCAGTCACGTGTTAACGGTGTATCACGTATCTGGAATGATCCACACGGATCTGTGGAAGCGCGCATATTCCCGATTACAATTTACACGAGGGGAAACGGGTTGCAAGAAAGCCTGGTAATCGTAGGATTTCGATATTTTCACCCCGTGGAACCAATCAGTAATCATCGCTCGGGAACAATATGGGGAGGAGGGCATAACTGAAACGGTAATTGTTATTGCGATCGTTAACACATCGACATGGAGAATGGGTATCGGTGCGTGTTGCGCATGCGTGCTCGATCGGTAAGCGCGATGATCTACCAGAGGATTAACAATTCCATTGGCGTTAAGAGCGGGTCGAGCGGCGGTGCAAGCCTTCCTGCTGCCGATTCAATGGGACGGTTAATGAATTTAAGCTATCTTCGTGCCGCCCTCCACCTGCAGAGCTCAGGTTCCAAACTTGGAGCGGATATATGGTAGATCCTTCTATATGTATCCTTTGCCAGAGTGCACTCGACTCGGTGACTTCGTTCGGTTTAGTTTTATGCTCTCGCCTCTATTATAGGGTGGCGTTGCAAGCGATTTTGAACCTGAATGGTTTATGGTGCGGGTAGGGGGGACGTTGTTTTCGAGAGACGAAATTTAACATTTTTATTAAAAGCTAGGATTTTGTTTTAACGATTTTTGTTGTTAAACTTGATTAAATTTTAAATTTTAATAATTTAAAATGTTCCACGTGTGTTTTCCACTTTTACAATGTTAATTTATGATCTTCTTTCGTAATTATCTTGCATATAAATGAGCGAAGTTATCACATATGGACCTTATATGCTTTACCACGCTGTGCCACGCTGTGCCACGCTGGACGAGATAGATTGGAGTTATTATTTATATATCTTTGTTATATTGTTGCATATGAATCAAAGTTGGAGTTATTACGTACTTTATACACATACTTTTTTTACTTTATTTTTCTGTGTTACTTTAATTATATTTGTATCTTTCGGATATTTTTCTTTGTTTCTTCTTTATTGAAAAAAGAAAAGAATAAATGATTTTTTTCCGTTTTTCCTGCAAAATATGTGTAAATTTCAGTCATGGTAATATAATATAATAATTTCAGTCATCTATAATAATTATAGATTTGAAACTCAACTTTTGCTTGTTTCGAAAACGCCTTAAGCACTATCGTTTATTTAAGAGGAGCTAATACGATGTTAATCCTTATTCCTTTGGAATTATTATCCTTGGGACGTGTGCTTCTGATCCCTGCAGTAGCTATTTTCTAAGACTGGGTTTATCACGAAGGGGAATAGTTTACTAGGCTTGATTTTGGAGGAATACGTTTTCACGAAACGAGAGACGTTGGATTACGCTCATAGTTAAATAAGGAATGAAGATATTAGAGTTGCTTTATTGTTGCAAAATTTATATAAGGAAAGTTGTTTTTGGAAATAACATTTACTTTTAATCAATTATGTAAAATATTTTTAAAACTTTTTTCGTAACGAATAATCTTCTCGCAAATTTTGAGAATAGCAATTTACATTGTTCTTTTGTTATTCGAATTTGGATAAAAATGTACGTGTTAACAAGTGTCAGCATACAAGAAGATAACAAACTTCAAAAAGCATTGGTACTTCTCGTTGAATTAATTAAAGAAATTAGAACAAAGCTCGAATTATTCATATTCCAAATTTTTTATATTATCTTACAAATAATATTTTCTTATTCTATTACAAAAAAACCAATACAGATTTTAAGAATATTTTTAAGGAAATTATAACGATTGACCGATTCTGAAACATCGTGTAGGAATTCATATTGTTTCAATCCAGCCACGTTGGTTGTATACAGTATAGTCATTGGAGGAAAATGTTGGAAAATAGCGTTGTTGGCTTGTTAACTGAGACTTGTTAACACGTACCAGAATATAACGTGTGTTCTATATTTGATGAAAATGTGTTCACGTGCACCGATGGAGGATAGACTTTGCCCCTTGTTTCATAGCGTTGTTTCGTTCATTTCAGCCGAAACGAAAATCAGAATTTATCACGTGTCATTCACGAACATGACCACTACGCTAATCCGTTTCCTTCTCTTATTATCCACCATTAAAGTTGCCGGTGAGAAGGCAATTCGTGGGCGGAAATTTCCTCTGCGAAATTCCACGGATTCTTCTTAACTGCCAAGATTCAGAAAGAACGATGAAAGTTCTTAAAATTTTTCCTCGCGTCAAACTTATTTGATGTTTGTTCTTTTTTTTTTTCTTTAAAAAAAAAAAAATCTTCGTAGAAGAATCTATTCTTTTGTCGTCTTCCCTTTTTTCCCTTCTTTTTCTCATTCTAAAAAAGAATGGCGTCGAAACTGGCGTTCGAAATCATGTAGAGGTTGGACGATAAGTTTTTATCATCTATTTCTTAATAAAAATATATAACAACAATTCTTATAATTAAAAATTCATTCATTGAAAAAAAATTTATTTAATTTTACACGAGAGACTACAATTTAGACTGAACCTGAAGTAATAAGTGTGTTAGAGAAAATTGATATATGCAATTACGTTTAACGCGAGAACGAAGTATCTTTATTTTATTTTTAATATCATGCTCTCGTAAATATCATTCTAATTGGTACATTAAAAATATTTCCTGATATTCCACCGCTCTTTTATTTTCCCCTCTTGCCGCACACCATTAACAAAAATTTGTCTGCTCAATGAATTTGCCAAATGAAACGACATTAATTTTTCCACAACAATGCTTCATTTATGCATTCGTATATACACACGTTTCACAAAATTCCAGGATTCCATGCTCTTTCATCGAATCACGCTTTCTAAAAAAAAAAAAAAACAAAAAAAAAGTCTCGTAATGAGATTGAAAAATTCGATGTGAAAATATCATCAACGAAATCCCTCAAACAGTGGAATTAATTGCACGGCGTTCAATCACGTTTTTCCAAATGAAATTAGTGAAAAAAGGAAGGAGAGGGGGAGAATAGAAAAGAACGGATTAAAAAAAAAGATAAAAAAGAGGATTAACAGTTGTTTACGATGTTTTGTTTCGCAAATAGATGGAAAAAGTATTTAACGTCTCATTATTGCATCGTTTCAACTCTTTTCTCTCTTTTTTTTTTTTTTCGTTCAAAATTATTTTAAAATGGAATTAAAAAGACGCGAGCCCTTTATTTCGTTGCTGCAAGCTAGTGATTCGGAATCATGTCGTAAAAATATCGTTGGAAATTGTCGTGAAAGATAATTTAAGAAGCGAAATGTAAGTCGTGATATAATAAGTTATATACGTTGTTAGAGTTTTATAGCGCATTATATACTTGTAACTGAGATTACTAAGATTCTGAAATACCAATTGAAAACCATATAATTCAATACGTTTAATTAAGAACGTTGTACTAAAAAATTATTAAAACTTTTTTATATGTTATTCAATGTATCAATTATGTGGTTTTTAATCTATTTTTATAAATGCAAAATCAAAATGCTAAATCAATTTGCCAAATCATGTTGTAACATTTAACATCTTTATTGATTTTTGAATAATTGTAATTAATTTTTTATACATTAGAATTTCCTGTTTATTTAGAATTGAAATACACGTCATAATTCTACACTCTAACAACGAATCACATGCATTAAAATGAAAAACTTTTGGATGATGCAATTTTTATTCAAATTAGTTATAAATATATCAACTCAATTACCTTTTAAAACCCTTATTGAAAACCCTTATGAAACTATTATTGGATAATTTTTAATATAAACGAAATTACTTTATTTATATTTGCCTTGTCGATTTTCAAATAAATTATTAACTTATGTTCATTGTGGTATACTTTTGCAATATTCTATATACAATTTAATCACGTCCACGGAACAATTAACGAATCTCTACGAAATTCAAGTTCCTGGATTTATCTGCGGAAGTGTCAGATATTTCTTTACATTTGGTACACTAGATTCGTTCGAAGTAACCGAGAGAAAAGGTAGAAGGGAACGTTGTATAGGGAGGAAATTTATGCGGTTGAAATAAATTTAATGTTTCGTGACTTTGTAAAACTCTGAATTTTATTTTCCTAGGAAAAAAGAAGTGTAAAAAGGGTGGTTCCTTATTTTGTAATAAAATATATTACGTCGTTATGCATAAGTTGCTCTTTTGAAAAATTGATAAATGTTTTTATTTCGTTCAAGGAACGAAAGAAGAATCGTTTAATTACCATAGATAAATAAATAAAAAGAGATAAATAAGAAAAATAAGTAAAATATTGAAAAAGATAAAATATTTTAAAAATTACTTCTTCTTTAATTCCTTTGAACGAATTAAAAAGATAAAGCCTACAATAGAGAAAAAAAAAAAAAAGAATTGAAATCCGTTTTGAAACTAAATGAAAAGCCAGAAAGCCCCCAAATTTATGAAAAAAAAAAAAAAAAATCAATAATGCTAATGGAAATCCTTAACAGAATTAAATTTTAATATTTTCGTTTAAGTCAGAGCGATCGGAATAAACTCTCGTATTTTCGCAAGGGAAAATAATAAGTTGGAGGCTTAAAGAGGCTTACTATTTTACATTTTAATCTTTCAATTAAAAGGATCGACGGGAATGCGCGGCTTACATAAATTCGAGAATGACTAAAGGCGGTCGTGCGATAAATTTTATATTTTCACTTTAAATATCGAAATAATCTAATTTATTGCAAGCGTTTTGGATTAATCGTGTTCCAATGAAACAACTATCGTTGTATCTCACCAGCTACGTTGTAACTTTTAGGAAAGTTTCAAACTTAAAACACATATATAGCTTGTTACACGATAGCTTTTACGCTTCGGTGAATGCGTATCGTTTTCTGGAAACGAATTCATAGTTTCTGAATTAGATGCACGCGCGATTACTCTAGAATTAACGCAATGTTGCTCTATAATGGTAATTGCAATTAATGTAGGAAATGCAAAGGAAACCGTCACGGATAATAAACAACGTTAACGATACGCACAGATTAACAAAACTTAACCTAATTAATAGTACGCGCAGTTAGGATAACCTAACCTAACTTCTTCTATCCCGATTCTATGTTCAAACTTTTAACGCACTTGTGTAACACATATTTCTACTATAAAATATTAAAATTTCTAAAATTTTCTTCTAAAATTTAAAAAATTGCGATATTCGTGAAATATCTTTGGAAGATTGATTTTGAAGGCCGAGATAAAAATTGATACGCAAAAATATTGATCAAACCTTATTTGTTGTATTCAAATCATAAATTATAACTTAATAAATAATATAACGATAACTCAATTGTTATTATATTATTGTATAATAATATACTTGTATAACATATGTTTCTACTATAAAATATTAAAATTTCTAAAATTTTCTTCTAAAATTTAAAAAATTTTGTTGCAATATTCGTAAAATATCTTTGAAAGATTGATTTTGAAGGCCGAGATAAAAATTGATACGCAAAAATATTGATCAAACCTTATTTGTTGTATTCAAATCATAAATTATAACTTAATAAATAATATAACGATAACTCAATTGTTATTATATTATTGTATATTCTTGTATATAAATTTTTTTGTTTCATGATCCGATATATTAACAAATTTTATACGAATAAATTAACGTACCTTTAGGAGAGTTCGTCGCACGTCCGTAAGCCTCGGCGTCACCGGAGAGAATCGTAAAGTAAACACCGCGCGACCGAATAAAACTAAAGACGTAGATTCACGTTTCCCCTCTCCAGCGGTTGGTAAACAAAAGACATAGATTCTCGTGTCTCCTTCCGAATGTTTGGAAATCGAAGGCCATAGATTCGCGTCTTTTATTCACAATGTGTTGAACTCTATAAACTATTGATCGAAAAATACCTCGAAACTTCTCAATTTCACTCTTCAACTCATAACTTTTCGCATTCTTCACCGACGTCCGTGAGACCTGAAGCGTGGATGAAAAAAAAAAAAAAAAAAAGAATGAAAGATGACAAAGCACTCTCGAAATTGGAAAATGCATTTTCCGAAACGATCCGAAAGGAAACATTTCAAGAGAAGCGAAAAAAGGTGATTTTTCGTGATCGTTCGCGGAATAATAAACGAGATCTCGCGTTATTTGTTCGCGGCCACGTGTGCAGGTAAAGGTTAGAAACAGGCTTACACGGTAGCACGGTTGTGACACGTATTTTATGGTTGTGTAGAACACGCCCTGGCTATGTTGTAACGCAGTTGTTCGCCGCGCTTGTTACCGCTAACTAATGTGTTCCCCGCCCATCTGATACCGCGATTCACCGATCAAGGGATCCGCTGAAAAACGGTACAAGTGGAGGATTAGAGTGGTAACGGGGAAATGATAAAAAGGGGCGGACAAATTGGACAATGTGAACATGGAAGGGAATCGAATCGGGGGACACGGTCGTTCGAAACTCGGATGTTTGCTAGATACCATCATGGATCTGGAGGGGGACGCATAAAATAGACTTTTAAGCGTGGAAAGTGAGACAACGTGATTCGTTAGCACGGATTGGAAATCAGTGTTGTCCTATCACAGCGATGACTGTATGTTTGATTACGATTTGTGATATCCGAGTATCTGTAATAATCATGATTGATAATGATTATGTCAATCCTTGGTGATTTTCATCGCCAAATACGAAAATAGTATTGTTTTTGGAATCCCTTGGGGAGAGAATCATTGTATGAAGTCATTTTTGCGTGTCAAAGATTACTAGAAATAAGGAAGACGTGATAAACTTGATTGTGCAGTTTTATAGGCTTAAAAAACAATGTATAAAGTAAACTTTTAGTGAGAGGAAGTAGAATCGAAAGGAGAGGGACGAAAGTCATGCAGTTATGTCAAGTTGATGTACCTTATAATCATATTAGTCGCAGTTTCAACACTAGACAACATCCTTTCAATCTATAATAGATACAACATGGTACATGGACTTTGAGTCGCATTATTAATTAGCTAGGGACATATCGTAAACGAGCAACAATTTATAAGCATGAAGCCTCTTTCCCCTAGAGCCTAGTTACTCTGTTGACCTATACCATCATCGTGCTAACTCCCGAATTATCAAGTTGATCGGGTACTCGATATTCCGGGAGAATTATTCAAGAGTTTCTTGAATAAGAAGCTATCTATCGGTTAATTAATCGTGTCATGATTTTTTTTCACAATCTATATTATAAATAAATTAAAGTAAGCGCATATTTGATCTTTAATTTTATATATAAGAAGAAGAAAAAAAAGAATAAAAGGATATTTTCTTGGTAAAGGGGATTTTGAGAGAAAATAAAAAAGAAATTGAAAGTAGTTATCTGGAAATACGAAAAGAAAGAAATGGAATAAAAGAAGAAGGAATATAAAATTGCACATAGGATAATGTATGCTTTATTTTTACGATAACAATTTCAATAAATTTCAATTTTAAAAATTTCCTGTCTATGCTTTCAATATTATTCATTTATTGTAATGAATATGGAAATACGTAAATTACAAAAGCAGAAACATTTCTGCTTTTGTAATTTAATTTATATTAAATTTCTTATTCTATACATTTGTAACGTGTATCGCGTTAATTATTAAAAACTTTTTTAAGTAATTTATAGAAATTAGATTAACAATAAATAAATAAATAAAGGGAAATTATTATACATTAAAGTTAACAGATATAAATCAACGAATGAAGTAGAACATTTTTCAACAGTAATCTTTTTACATTACAAAAAAGTAGTTTGCTCGAAGGAAAAATTTGAAAGATGGGACTATTCTGAAAAATGTAGAAGTCTTGACAGTTGTGACAGCCATCCAGACTCATATCTCAACTTTATATCATGAAATCGTCAAGGCAAGGTTTCACGGTTTTAAGTCGACGTGCGACGCGTGGATTATTCCGATTCTCGTGACACGAAGAAAGCATGGGAAGAATTTAGAACGGTGCAGAATAAAAAAGAGAATTCGTCGAGGAGGATGAAAAATAAAATTGCAAAGAATTATCGTACGAACGAAGTAAAAATACGAAAGAACGGTAAAAATTGAAATGATGAAAAATGCAAGGGACAAAAAGAATTACAAGTTATTACATAGCTTGCATATTTAAAATATCCCTTCTATTACCAGAAATACAATGCGAAATATTCCAAGAATAAATTATGTAGTATCAAAAATTTATACAATGCACTCTCCTATCTCGTCTAAAAATCGAACATATCGTCATTCGAGAATATATTATAACTATTCTACCAATAACCCAATCAAAATTTATCCAAAAAAAAAAAAAAAAAAAACAAATATAACTTTTCTCTAAATTAAATATCATTCATCCCCCTTTCGTTCCACAAATTTCCCCTTTGATCGACGCAAATGTTTCACTTTCTCCCCCTCTCCCGCCTATTCCTTCTGCACAAAGGCGATGGTCTAAAGTGGCCACGATAAAAATACAACGTAACAAATCTCTGAACGGCGTTTTTTGACAGGCGATCGACATAACGAACATGAAGAAAATGGTACAATGGAAGAAAAAAAAAGGAGGGGGTCGAAATAAAACAGGAGTAAAAGAGCGAATGGGGGGGAGATAAAAGCGAGCAGAGGGTGGCTCGAGTAAATTACAACGCGTGGAATGGAAAGGAGCGCAAGGGTGTACAGGCCGAGAAACCTTGCTCGTTTTGTCGTGCGCGGAAACGAATGTCCGACGTCATAGGAGCCACGGCCGCGTTTATTTTTTTTTCTCATACCCCCTATCCCCGCGGCCAACGGTTTTTCGTCCATCGATCGATCGATCGATCGATCGATCCGCGCCGCGAGATCGTTTGTCGAATAGAGACCGCAGCGCTGTGCCGTTTCCTCTGTGCCGTTTATTTGCGGGCAAAAAGGAAAGCGCCCAACACCGGCCAACACCAGCCAGAAACAGGGTCAACAAGTGTTGGGGGTTGCTGGGGATGCGCGTATATGGATACGTATATGCGTGAGGGTGGCTGGGTGTTCGAGCCGGAAATGTGACCTCGCGACGACGCATCGTTCACGATCAAGTCGTACGCGTGACGTTTTTCCGGGTACGAGCGTTGCTCGTCACTGTTTTCGATGGGATGAGCCGGTTTGCGAATTCGGGGAGGAGGAGGAGGAGGGTTGGTTGGCTATCCGCGGTGACTTTTGGGGATTTTGATGAGTTTCGACTTGGGAACCGTTGGGAGGTGAAACATTCGTTTCGACGAGCTTTGGAATTTTGGAAGAGTTGGACGATATTGTCTCGACGAATCGAAAGTTTGTAATGATCGTGTAGTTCTTCTTGGATTCTTTTTTTCTTCTTTTTATGGAAACGAATCGATGATGTATTAACAGGTTCGATGTATAGGTCGTGGAAGTTTTATTTTTCATCTTTGATAGAAATGTTTAAAGTGCTGTTCGATTTTTCTTATATTCTTTAATCTAAAAAAGTAATTGCGGATTACTTTAATCGAAGAAAAAGTTGGGGAAATAGTTTCGCGAAATTGACATCGAAACCCAGTCGATTAGATTTTTTTTTCTGTTTGAATAATGGCCTCGTCGAAACGAGGCTGTATTTCAGGTAACCGCCAATCGATCCACCAGCTACGTGAATCACGTTTCTTTCGCCTCTCATTTTCTCTCTGTCTAAAGTTGAATAGAGGAGGATCCTTATAAAAGTCTGGAGAGGAAGGAAAGCAGCTTTTCTGCTTCACTTTTGATCAGAGCCAAAGGATGATCCCTGATGACCGATACACCAATGCAATAGGCCATTTACCAAATCTCTTGCTCGTCCAGAGGTTAAAGATTAAGTAACCACTTCGATGGATCACAATGCCGTCGAAGTGCCAAGAATGTCGTATTCGTCCCCCAAAGGTTCATTGGGTTTGTCTGGGCTTTAATCCCATTAGATTTCGATTGTCGAGAAAGAATTTAGCTCTTTTCTATCAATCAGGAAGAAGACAATTAAAAAAAAAGGAAACATTGGAAGAGAAAAGATTTCATATTGTATTTTAATAATACAAAAGTACAAGAATAACAAATGCAAATCATTTGTATTGTATGAGAAGAAAAGAAACAAAAAGAAATGCTATTACAAAATTTATTACTATTAAAAAAATATTAAGTTATTTTTTATCGAAAAATCATTCTATATCGATTAAATTATTTTGTTTAAAATATTTCTTCTTTATATCATATTTTTTCGAAATATTAAATCGAACGCACAATATGTTATTCCAATATATTGCTATTATATCAAGCTTCAAATATATCAGACTTATTAATTCCTCTATTTTTCAGCATTAATTCATTAAACCCTTCTCAATATTTCTTTGCCCAGACAGGATGATCCGGGTAAAATAATTTTTCCTTTAAACCGATATTTCATTATAAAATCTGTTCCTACCGACGTCAAACAACACATCTCTCTTCGATTTGCAATAAAATTTATTTTACTGCAAACATCTCCTACACGAGACAACAAATATCGATGCTCGCCCCATCACTGTGCACGATGTTTTCTCGAAATTGAGTGGACCAATTCCTCTTCTTCCTATTGCACCGTGATCGAGCCGTTGTGCATCGAGGAAAAAAAGAGAAAAAGACAGAGAAAGAGAGAGACACAGAGAGGAAAAAAACTAATAACTCGAACAAGCGAGTCGGTGTCGGAAAACAAAAGAGTTTTCTTAATACGACATCTGGATAAGTACAAAGCATTTGTTACCAGAGTCTCAGAATCTTCCTATTCATTCCTCCTCTTTTCCCAGCCATCTATCGTTTCTCTCCCTCTTCCTTTTTTTCCTTTTTGTTTCAACTATGCCGCATTAGTCGAACGTGATTGGAGAGAAAAAGAGAGAAAGAAAGAGAAAAAAATGAATATCGGAATTCGCAGGGAACGTACACGTTGTTCATCGAACTTTTTTTCGCACTTTTATTTTATTTTCAAAATTTTTCATTGTGCGTCGAAGAAAGAGATCGTTCGACGCAATTTCTAAAGTCCACATAACGAAATAATTGGAACAAATGTCCAATGTATACATTTGCAAGATAAATATAGTATTTGTAAATGTTTATATATAGTTTTCGCACAGTTTATTCGTTTTTATCAAAGCGTAAATAAATTAATAAGTTGTATACAACGTGTTTCGTATACATAATATGCGTTTCATCTTGATAAAAATTGATACGAAGTTGGTTTTCGAATGATCTAGATTTTTTTCTCAAAGTCGCAACTTTGAGAATTGCAACTAGAATCCTTCAATCTCATCAGAGGGAAATACTCTGAAATACTCTGATTTCCATTAATTTTATGTTCTACACGTGGAATTCTCTATTATTGCGATCATTTTGTATTCCATATCCAACATTGCTCTAGCGAATATGAAATAATGCTATACACAGTAGTCGTGTATGAAAATATAAGCATATTCATGACAAAAAGCTATATAAGTTTATTTGATTTGATTGATTTCGACAGATTCGATACATTTATAAAACTAAATATGCGTATATGGCAGCAACTGTCATATCTACGGATAAGACCACATATCATCACGTGTCAGTGAGCGAAGATGTGGAATACTTGCCTCTATGCATTTACAAATGGCTTCTTTTCAACCGTGGACAGTATTCCGCGGAAAATTGATCAGAAAAGAGAGAGCTTTATGCAATGCTCATCGATTCTTTATTTTTGGATTTATTCTCGTCGTTATGTTGATTTTTTACTATTCTATTCCTTTTTTTTTTTTTTTTACTATTTTTAATATCTATATAATCATGCAGAAAAAAGAGCATCATTGACCAATGATTGAACCATAAAAATTGAAAAGACTTTAAGAAAAAAGTCTTTGATTGATAAAAGATAAAAATCCAATGACATGTGTTGGTCGTGGAACGAAATAAAGAGATGTGTCAAATATCGAGCATTAAATAATTTTTGAATACAATCAGAAATCTTCTTCAATTCCATCCATCTCATTCTTACGCTTGATACGTATAATCCATTTATCACGACAAAATGGAAATTTGTCCAACAATTTGAAGTTTCATCGGTGACAGTCGACAAAATGTCAGTTTCTGCCGAATAACTACGTTTCCTCGCGATTGTCTCACGGTGGCGTCTGGCAGATCGATCGATTTTGGCACTGGGTCCTAGGCAATTGTAGTTTCGACCGATGTTTGCTCAATAAACCTCTGTGGACCCGACAAACTAACCGCTATTAGCCGCGGGCTCTCGAGCTGGAAGTTATTAATTGCATTGGTGGCACCGACCCCCGTGTAAACCATTGGGCACACGAGAAATTAGGGTGTTTCTCGTGAAACGCCGAATAACTGAATCGTGCCACTTGCACGGGCTTGCACTTTGACGACGTATTGCCTGACCCTCTTGCCTTCCGATTATTAAATTTCACATACGTCCCTCATCGTTGTATCGTGCAACCACGATTGATAAAATAGATCACGATCATTATTCGTGAATTGGAAATAATTGTTGATTATTAATATCGTTCTGTTTGTAAATTATTTTCATCCAGTTGATCGTTGAACGTGTTTGATTGGAAAGGTAAAGCGTCAGAGGTGGTAATGTTGTTTGTTGTGCCGGGAATAATGAGAATGTACAATCAAACAGCCAGATTGAAATCAATATTCGTTAGGTAGGCTCGGATGGTTGATGACATTTTGATGATCATAATTGGCTTTATTAATGGCGGTTGTCGAATCATAGTAGTAATCATTGTTCGAGAAATTGGAAGAAATTAATGATCTAGATTTCTTTTTAACAATGGTATTGGCACCGTTGAAAAATCGTCCCGTTTTTTTTAATTAATTAGAATTTAAAATAAGATGATACGATAAAAAGTTAATGGATTATAATTAAAAATAATACAATTCTTGTACGTGATATGTTTAAAGATAGAAAATTTCACGTGTCAATAATAATGCGCGTAATAAATTTTACAATGTATGTTTTTTAAAATGTGAATCGTTGCAAAATATGATACGCAACAACAACGAGTATTTTTATGAGGATTTTCATTAATGTTCTTTCTTCCTTTTGAATTTACATTCGCGCTCATTTCGTATCGAATTTCGTTTTAATATCTTTACCAAATTTAAAAAGAATATTTTTATTGATCTTGCCAAATTTTTAAAATTTTTATCTTATATTTTGCCCTGAAAAATTTATCAATAATCCTTTCAAGATAAAAATTTTTTAGATCAAAAGAAAAATTCTTCTTTGCCATCGGTTATTTATGATGAAAATATTTTTTTTCTTCAATATTTTTATAAAATATTCTTATAAGGATAAAAACAAACAAGCTTACGTTACTTAAAAATTAATCAACCAAAGTATTATATCATCTACACTATCATGCGTGAAAGAAATAATTAAATTATACAAAAAATATAGGGTTAAATTGGATTAATCCACTGCATGCAAATTATGTTTCTTTTAACACAGTTTTTTCGTTTTTCTACCAGATGAATAATAGAGTAATTTGTGTAATGACATAATAAAGTTTTTTAAACGAATAATTGTAGAATTATCGTGCTGGAAATATAATAAATCCTTGTCTCCAACTTAGAATGCATAGCGTGTTGATTGCACCGCTTTGTAACGTGTAAGCTGTGCACCGTGGTAATCGTGCGTATGTTGTAAGCTTGTATTATCACGAATGATGGATTATCAGTAATGCAATATGGAAGATAAGTTGTGCAACGCGGTAGAAATTTTATATCGAAATAATCTGACGTTGAGATTTAGCAAGCGGAACATGGATAGTAACATAATGCATTAATAATAATTGCTTTTGAATTGCTAATCTATTTTGTTACTGGTAATTATATTTTTTCATTTCTGACGATTTGAGATTACGATTTTATAAATCGTTTAATATCTCTCACGAAACACAAAATCTTTATAAATCGAATTGTTACTTTGTTATAAAATTATTTGCATTAACGGCCATTTTTAATAATATAATAGCTCACTTTAGTGTCTCTTGCTAATTCATTATGTTATAAATTCTTGAAATTGAACTTCAAATGTAAGATAAACTATTAAACAAAATTTGAGAAACTTTATATTTATTCACATTTCCTCTCTTTCGATCAAGTTGAATTCGCGAAATTCACATTTCCAGAGTAAGTATCTCCATTTGGTTCAAATTATAGACATTACAGAGAGCGCCACCGTACTTGCAAATGCCGATTTTTGACGATTTTCAATATGCAAGTAATTATAATTTGCACACTAATGTATTCAAATCTCTTCTGTTTTAACAAAAAAACCTTAACATTAATAATAGTAATAATAATAAATGATAAATCCTGAGTTATAAATGAAGTTCTTCATTTTCTAAAAATCAAACGATACGAAAGTATAAAATCGTTTGCCACACCAAAGAGAAGGAAGAGAAAATACCTTTACTTATATAGCTCCACCAGTAAGATAACGTTAATCTCTTTTCGCCACGATCTTGTCGATTAATCCGCCCAGGTTAAAAAAGCTAGATCGCGTGCTCGTAACGAAAACGAATTCTTCTTTGCTCTTTGAACAGATTACATTCGCGTGTTGGACTTTCGCGAGTTCTTTGTTTCTCTCATCCACGATCGAAAGTAACGTGGATGTAATCCACCGTGAGAGGACAATTCGTAATTGTGCGACTGGATTCGTTTACTTGTACCTGGCTTTTTTTTTTCCACTTCCATTTATTCGTTTCTCGTTACTCGTGAAATCGTGCAATAACGCAGTTGCGTAATTCGTAACACGCAAAGGTTCGCGCCTGTGCGCGGCAAATTAACGAGGAACAAGTTGCATTGCAACGAGGAGGAAATTAAGAAAAATTCATTGCTCTGTAATTATTGCCGCGAAGGAATTTATAACTGGAATTATTCGTGATAAGGTATCGTTCTCTTGTTCCTTTTGTAAAATAGTTTCCCCCTTTCGCGGTCTTGATTAAACTTTATATTTATTATTCATAATTATCGAACGAATTCTCAAGTAATCAGAAAGATAAATAAGAATTGAAATTGAAAACTCCCCGTTGTGAATATTTAACGCCTTAGAAGTTAATACAGAGATATACAGAGAATTGATACGTGCAACGTTTGGAGAGTAAACACGAAAGATGGTGTACAAAAATATATCAGTCGAGATTTATTTATTAAATTACGATTGAAATTTGTCTTTAGAAACAAAGCGAGACAATAGTGTTATCAGCTTGTTTGTTTTGATCTCTAGGATCAATTCTTCGTAATTCGTATTCCACGAATTTGTTTATAAGGATTTTTTTTAGAGAAGTTGTCATCCTCACGATAGGCTTATGATAAGCTAGAGCTCGGGTGCGCTAAACCCGTGCTGCAATCAAACAACGACTGCAGCCCCTGGGGGGGATTATTAACAGCCTGTACAATAATTGCAAAAAATTCACTCGTGACGAATCGTTAAATATTTACGAGAAGAATAAATATTCTAAGAACAAATAAAAAGGATCTATAGATCTATAGATCCCTATATCTTCGTGCCAATATTAACCAATTATCTATGATACCTATTCTCACTTTTCTTTCTCCAATTTCCTCCAAGATAATCCAGATCTCGTTAGACACAAGTCGATTCGAAACTTTTTCGCATCCTCTCCACTTGTGGCGCCACTTGTATCACCTGCACGAGACGTCGAAATTATTTCCAAGTTACGACAACTCTTACGATTGCTTCTCACGGAGAATCGAGAGAAAGAAATTGTTTCGTACCCTTTCCAGTTGTCGAACACCCGGCTACAAAAGGTTCCTTTTACGCGTTTGGAATTGTACGTCACGGCACGATACGATGAGTGACGACACGTACAAAAAGGGTTGGAAGGTTGTGCGATCGAAGTTCAAGAGTTGTCGATGGATTCATTAGGGTGTAAACTTTGGGAAGGAAGGGGCGAATGTTTGAACGTTTTGGTCACAAATTGAATCACACGAAATTTCGCGGTGGCAATCTTCTATTTGACTTGGAGCCACTACGTCTGATTTAACGAGGCCTTTGGATACGTCATTCGAGGAGGGAAATCCTTTTGTCTGCCTGTTTTTACGAATTTTTTGGAAATGACTGGACGAATTAATCTATTGGAATGCTTTATCATCGGATCACACGTTTTTCTTTTTTTTTAAACGTTTTAACGTCTCTCTATTTTCCATCGAGTTGCTTGAATTGAATGTTTGTTTAAATTGTATCGTTTGCTTCTGGGGATTTGGTGGAATCAAAGTATTTGTTTTTATTTGTCGATGCGTTTTTAGATTCATTAGAAGAGTGCTTTATGAGTTTAAATAATGATCTTGAGTTCGATTACGTTCAATCAATATTTCATTATGAAACAAATGATTAAAACAAATTAATATTCTCGATGGTTTTTATTTAAATCTATCTAGTAATTCAATTGTATTTTATTTAACAAATTTTATTTTTGGGAATTTAATGAATTTAAAGTAGTTTTATTCTTCAATTCTCTATTTTAAATATAAACTTGATAGCTTTGTATTTCATTTGTGATTTTTGAAAGGGTGATTTTGAATTTAGCAATCAGTATCATTCACTCAATATTTCACGGTAAAATAAATAATTAAAACAAGTGAATGATTATAAGATTATTGATTTCCATATAAATATATCGACAATTTTAATATTATATAAAATTTTCAAAATTTTGTCTAAATTTTCCTCTTCTATCACGATTTGGTTTTTAACCTAGTATATATACTTTTTCGCATCGTTAATTCTGCAAAATTATAAAGAAAACTATATTATTTCCACAATTTTTCATAAAAAGTATATTAATTAATAATTATAAGAGACTTACTTCAAAATAGCTCGATAAAACTTTCAATAACTTCTAAAAAAAACTCGAAACTTAAAAACTGGCCTCTATCAACATTTTCTATTTCCTCTTCTCTTTATACGTTGATTCACTTGAAGTATGAATTTCCAAAGGGAAATAGAGTTCGATAGAAAAACTTCTAAAAAATTACGAACCATCGCTCTATATGATATAACATCCCTTTATCAACACGAAAATTTTTTTCCCCCTCTCCATATACATAATTCATTTGAAATATGAATTTCCAAAAGGAGAGGAGCTCGTTAGAAATTCATTAAGACGATATTTGCGAAGAAATGAGGGTTGCCAGAGAGCGCAGTGGTCGTCGGTGTGCAAAACTGTTAATCCGGCTCCCCCCATCCCCAAAAAAGGATCGATTCTTTTTCTGCGACACGAACACATATACACACACACATACACACACGTGGATCGGCCGAGTAACGCATTGATCTCTGTCTAGGGAGGCTTTGTGTCTCGTGAACCCCGATTGGGTCAGCCCCGGGCAACCGGAGGTGTTATTTCCAAGTCCAGGGGGATTTCGGTGGGCTTGCCGGGATCGTTTGACATCGTGCAGTGGGGAAGCTGAGTATAATTAACGGCCGCATTCGTCTTGTTACGTGCTTTATCTTTAATTATCGAGCGATAAGATTCAATTGTACACGTCAATTCGTTGACGTTGTTGATCAATCCTGATTGTCATTACATTTCAACCTATTTGTTAAATATTATAGATGTCACACAGGATAACAATGTTGTGAATTAGTTCCATTTTTCTTCAATGTTATTTAATAATTTCGTTTCCTTGATTGTTGATAAGAATATTTAAGTTGCAGGTATTTCGATTATTTTTATACAGTTTCTTGTGTGATAATAAATATATTGAAGAAAAATTAGGTATCTCTTTGTTAAGAGAAGAGATAATATTGCAGTAATGGCGATGTTGTGAAATTGTCGCGAGATTTCTTATTTGGAAGATTTCGTTTATTACGATTAAATTATCAAAGTATTGAAAATATTGTTAGATACAATATTATCCAAATATTTGTAAATATTAAATGATATTATGCGCGAATTGCATATTAATCGTATAAATGATTTAATTATTTCAATTTCTTGCAACAAATAATTAGACTTCATCGTCCAAGAATCCACGGTACATACATTTCCATGATAAATTCGTGTATTTCCAATAACATGGAAATTTTTCCTCGATACGTAATTACAAATCGATAATATTAATCGTATATGTAAAATTTTAATGCATTATTTCAAAATTATGACAAACGGAATTATGCTTTGTGTATTCAAAGTGGAACGAAACGATAATTCCATGTTAAATACGATTAAATTTTACTTATTATTACTTATTATTATATCGTTGTACTTATTACAATTGCAAGTTTCTACATGGATATTTTGAAAACTGGGACTAAGTAAAATTATGCCATGTTCAAAATTTCAGATCAGAAGGAGAACAGAGGCGCCACGTCTCAACTTTGGAAACAGAAATGAGTTGAGAATCGACTACGATGTTGAGTCGTCTTTCGGCCGTGGTGGCCTCCATTTTGGTTCACCAGCTACACGTTTTGTGTGCCGCCACCTCATTAGGTAAGTAAATGCAAATTTCGAGCTGTTAACTGCTCTGCGCGGTTTAAACTCTTTTATTCAATTTCCTCACCTGTTTTTTTTTAATAATTTTTTTTCAAGCATGTACATCAGAAATATCAAGATTTTTGTACAAAGTAATTAATTTATTTTTGTACAAGATTCTATATATTCTTCTTTTTTTTTTTTTCGTTTTACATTACATGCTTCATTTTATCCTTGAATCGAAATATTTTTCATTTAATCCACTAAAACTGAACGTAAAATAATTTAATATTGGAACGCTTACGACAGCTGACAGAATCAGCTTTACATTTTGCTTAAACATCAGCATGTCAAAGCATATAAATTTATTAAAGCGGATGTAAAAGCAGATGTCCTTTTTTCTTTTTTAAGAAAAACTTGTAAAATAAAATTCAAAAATAAAAGTACGTGTTTTCATTAAATTAATTCAAACATTATTTCATATTTCTTATATGCATGAATTATTTTTAATTTGAATTACTTCCAATTATTTATTTGAAGATTTAAATTCTTTTCTTTACTTTTTTTTTACTTACTTACAAAGTATGCAGTTCAACTTTTTTTCTTTCTAAATATAATTTTATAACGATGCGATATCAAAATTTTAAATTATTTTTAGAAGAATTATCCAATTGTGAAGAAAATTCCCAGAAAGAATTGTATTCCTAGAAACGCACAAAAAAAAAAGAAATACAGAACAGTTATAATATTTTCCAGAATAACGTATAATATTTTTCGCGCGGTAAAAAGTAAAAAAAAAGAAAGGGATGAAAATTAATACCGGCTACTTTCGAGTCGCCATTTAAAGATCAATCGCCTTTCAGCGGCAGGTGACAATAATTTCGTTAAATTCCCGATTCGTCCCTCGGCGAACAATGTTGGCCAAGTCCGAGGGTTGTCCACCCTTCTGGAGACAGGAAATATCGGTTGTGAAAGTCGGATATCGGTGAGGGGATGATTATATTCGTTGAGTAACGGGTTGCGGGCCGAATGCTCGGCTCCCAGACATTGTCCTATAATTTTCCAATTAAGGCATTGGATTTCCATAAATCCTATGGCCACGGACAGGATCCATAAATTCGACGTCGTACCGAGGGACAAGTCACGTTCAATTCAATGCTGTTTTCCATTTCATGCTCTTACATTCTCAATGGTGTGATGATATAAAGTGTTTTCGAGTTGCGATTTCTTTCTACGGTAAAAAATAATTTGTTAGTCTATTTTACGTAAAATATATAAGGTAGAAAAAAGTATGAATTTAACGAAGAACGTACCATTAAAATTGAGCATTTCAGGATATAATTTGTAATATTTAATGTATTTATTATCATTGAAATTTGATGATGGATAATATATAAATTGTATCGAGGATTTATTTTAGATTTCGAGTAATTTTAATTGAGTTTTTTTGTTTGTTGAAAACACGTGATTTATTTGATTGCTATTGAATTTTTGGTAGATTGAATAGGATTGAAAATAGTGGGACGGCAATGGTAATTTGTTTCTCGTGCATGAAAGCAAAAAAACACTGCAGTTTCTTTTATAATTTATCAGAAAAAAAGGCGTATAAATTATATAAATTTTGTAAAAGCTTGTCTAAAGATAAACAATACATTACAAGTTTTGTTTCTTCATCGAGAAATTTGCATTTTTTAACATTGAATTTTCGAAAAGATTGTCTACTTTATAAAAGGAAATTCTCTTTTCCTTATACTTTTTTTTCATTATAAAATACATATTTTTAATAAATTTGTCGTATAATCGATCAAAAAAGAATTTTAAATTCAATTTCTAAAATATCCATGGAGTAAAATGAAATTCTTGTATAATATTTTATTTGAAATTTTAATTTTCCGCATTAAAAATTATTTTGCGCATTAATGTGTTTATTCAAAGTTTATTTAACCCATGCAAATGTTCTTATTCCAGTTATCAATGAAACAATTATTATCATCATACAATAGGCATGTTAAATTATTAAAATATTTGTACAATGTAATAATTTTTTATCTTTTTTATTTTTAAAAGAATAACATACCTAGTAACGATAAGATGGTTTAAACAAATTAAAAATATAATTATGCTTTCTTCTAAAATTATGAAATATTGATAGATATAGTTCAAATACGTACATGCATACATATATGGTATGTCCACTGAAATTATATCGAATACAATATAAACACATAATATTCAACCCAATAGTCCAAAAGTCCATTTTAATATTTGACCAACATCGACTAATATCTCGGTTTACCAACATTTCATTTTACACACACATTTGTCAATATTACATTCACAGACATTTATTAATACCCCATTTCATTCCGTCAATATTTACCAATATTTCTTTCCAACACGGATATTTGATATTCCATCGATTTTTAGATTGTATTAAATATATATTATTTACGTTTAATATACAGATAGGACACAATGTAAATTAGACAACAAGCGAATCAAACTTTCTTCTCTATCCTCCTCGTCACTTTATAAAATACAAACTCCTTGTCATCTCTGTAAATTAACAACTCGATAATATTATAATAATAATAATAATAATAATTATAATAATAATTGGACCACGTTCACTTATTATTAAATTCATTGTTCATCGTTCATTTAGTCCAAGATATTCCATCATATTCGAAAAGATTATCGGCTGGATTGCATTATCGAAGCAATTTAAAACGTTCAAGTTGGCCTCAAGTTGATGTGTTCGCAAACAATTTCCTTTGTATCGCTCGATGCGGACCCCGTCCAGTAATCCCGTGGACGACATTCCCTGGACGTATTCGAAATCCTGACCGGTAACCGGGTTTATCCTTTCGGGAAGATTATGTGCTCCGTCTTTCCAGCAGATATTAGAAGTCTTTTCGTTCCTTCTCCCCGGGAGTGGCGGTGAATTCACCTTCCGAGATTGGTCCTGCCAGAAAAGATCCTCTCCTCTCCTCACCTCTCTCTCGGTTCGAGCTGATAAATTTCTCCAGGATTATCCCGTCGTTCTTCGAAAAATCGTTAGAAACGCGGCGGCGAGGAAACGAAGCGTCCGGTGGAATCGAGAATTTAAAGGGAAGTTATCTGAATCTTGTAAAAGAGGGTTGAAAATTGGGAGAAAATGAGATACGGTTGGACCTTTTTTGGGGGGGGAGAGGACCAAGATGATCCTGGTAATCGAGAATTCCTAGGTTTATAATTTCTATTGCTCGTCGAACGAGGAAGAGAGTTTTGATTGAACATGGATAGATAGAAGATTGAAGATTCTAATAAATCCGTTTTGTCTAAAATATATCTATAGGATGCTTTTAATTGATTCTAGAGTCTGAAACAAATATAAAAGTTAATACAAGTATAAAAATGTCGTTCGAGGTTTATTTATTATTAGTTAGCTTATTGGTCGTAAGCAATGGAAATTCGTTTTGACGACAGAGGGAGACACCAGTATGATTAGCTGATAGAGCTGTCTCACTTTATCTCCGTCTCTCTCTGTCTTCTCCTCTCCTCGCCTCATCCAATGAACATATTTACAACTTAATAAATAAACCTCGATATTTTTGTACACAAACAAACTTACAAACTTCTGTGTTTATTATCAGTCTCTCTAAACTCTTCCACGATTGTATTAATATCTTAATATCTACACATGCAAACGAGAATACGAGTCTTGTGCAAACTTTCTATCCAAGATAAGAGACTAACGATTTTTCTAGGCTCAGGGAAATAGAGGAAGCATTTTGCAGAATTAAAATTAAATTCAGAACAAATTGTCAAAAAGTCTAGATCTGTCCAAAGGGAACGAGCTATTAAAATTATGACAAGCGAGGGATTACTTTTTTTTTTTTCTCTCTCGTAGTTCTCATCGAGTTACGCGCCATTGAGAAGCCGGAAAAAGTAATAAAGCCTGTTCGTGTTAGCCTTCTCCTTTTGAGTTGAAACCGGAGAAACTGAACAATCTCGTAGGTTATAAAGGGCCGCGATGGCGGGCGGGAGAGGCACGGCCCAACCGTGGGAAATAAAGTAAGGAAAGTGGAATTCGAAAGACCGCAAGGGAACGCAATATCTTTCCATCGAATTCGGTTGAAACGGCGACGAGCCGTTCTTCCGGAAGAACTTGGAACACGAATACCGGTCCCTTTCATTTCCTCCACGGGGAGGAAGACCGATTTAACGCCCTGAGATTATCTTCCTGAACGAACTTTTAACTGGCGTACAATGAGATTATAGCGGAATTTCGATTAGCTCGAGTTTTAATTTTTTTAATTTCCTATAAAGATCATAGAGTTAGTTCGTTATTCTTCTTTTATTGTAACAGGGTATGCTTCCAATTTAAACATTCATTGATCTTAACAAGTTTCAAGAATAATTCAGGAAGTGATACGTACGATTTGTTTCTCTTCATAATTTTTTAGCATTTCCAAGGGAAAAAAATGATAATTTTCTATCGTCTACAAATTTCAGTGTTAAAAAGTTAACTTTTTTTGATAAAAATTCAAGATCATTTTAATTTCGATTCGAGAAATATGGGGTCAATGAACGCGAACTAATTTTCCTGAAAATTCATTTTATTCAAATTTTTTACGAGGACACATTTTTTCTCGATTATTCTAGCGTAAAAAAAAAAAAAAAAAAAAAAAAAAAATAGCAAAAATATCGAACCAAAGTATCAAATCTCGCGTACCTCAAAATCACAATATTATTACCCCGCGTATGAAAAATGTTTTTATCCGTTCAATAAAAATTTTATCCTCGAGTTATCATAGATTATCAATGGTGTGCAAAAAAAATATCGTATTTTTATTTGTTTTATATATATTGTTAAAATGATTGGAAGTTTTAACGGCTTAACGGCAGAGCAACAATATAGCATAGGTAGCAGGTTGGAAGTTTTCAATGTTGCTCGAAGTTTTTCGATTTTTAGAGGCAACGTTTTTTCCTTTAACGATTTTCGCGTAAAGTTTATGGTACAAAGTGTTTTGTATAGAGTTTAGAAGCTACCGTAGCCTCAATCTCAGTGCACCCCTGGGAAAAGGTTTTACAACTTCAAATTACTTTTACGTTATGAAAGTTACCTATGTTTAGATGTTCAGATTTAATATTTTACGGTACTTCTTTGCCAAAGTAGTTATTATATACGTATAACTACTTTTTCCTTATAAATCGATTATTATGACTATTCTCAATTTTTCCAAGAATTAATCCTTGTGCCTTAATATCAACTACTCCTTCTACATTATAACTATGTGTTTGAGAATTTTTTTATCTTTCTATTAAAAAAAATTTTCAAATTGAAATGAATTACGTTTATTAAGAATTTCTTTCGAGAAGTTTTCGAGAATATTTCTTTCATTTTCTAAACAATCAGCAAACGTAACGTATAACGTTTTCTTTCTCAATTTAATCCAAGCTTGGAATATCAAAGGTATCTATGCATTAAAAAGTGGATGGTGAATTAACAATCGAACGAGTTTTGTGCTCGATAGAAATGAGAAGGAGCACGCGTGTTTCAATTTCGTTCGTGGCGAATGAATGAGAAGGGGTACGCGAATTATGCAAGAATTGTCGATATATGCTCCGACACACGCGCTCATTGGAGGTGAAACGATGCTAGAAGTACGCAGCTGCGAGCCGAAGGCGATCAAATTAACGAGCATCCCTGCATTTCGTCCAGGCGAAATTGAATACCGACGAAAGAACGATTAAACGTGTAATTATCGTGTCGTTCGATGTGATCGATCGCGTCTTCGTCCTCGATATAATATAGCAAAATTGAATGGAATATTTGTCGTGGAAGACATCGTGGAACGTTTTGTTGAAAAAGATTTGGTCGGAGATTTTGGAGGCTAAAATTTTGTTTTGTGTTTCTAAAATTTTAATTGTCAAGACGTATGAGTGAACATTTGCTCGTTTAAAATGTACAAAATTAGTAGAATAGTTGTTAGAAATGAGCAAGTATGAGTATTAGTTTAAACGAATGGTGATTATATAAATGGCAGAAACACGGGGAAGTAGGTAAACTAACGTCTATTACGTATGCAACCGTCATAGCATTCATTAGGTTGAATAATAGGGAAAGTGGTAATTGTAGAAAATGTTTAAGTGAGATAAATACAAAAATTTAAAGAACGGTTTTTGAAACTGAAATTAAACTGAGAAAACGTTCGTTGAAGTTTATTTTTCAAGCTATAAACGATTCAATTCTTTATCTGATATTTTTAGAGAGTTTAACTTACGTTTTGATTAGGTTTACAGCATTTGAGAGACATTATAGTTTCCAGTTATTCTTCGTAAAGCATTCAAAGGATGGATCTGGACTGATCGAATTATTTAATTTAAATTAAATCTTGTCAGAAGCAAGGAGAAAAAAATTTTCGACAAGTTGATATTGTTTATTTTATTTTGGAATTAATATTTTGAAATTATCCTTGCAAAAATACTTTCTTCTACGTTTTATCGAGGTAATGGTTCATAAACTGATGATGATAACGCGAAACTTTCATCTTAATTAACCAAGTACGGGTTGAACTTCTTTAAAAACACGCATTAAAAAGTTTTAAGATAGATTGGATCAGAAAACTTGTTTAAGAACCTGTCGTTAATTCGTCGATTTTTGAAGTTTTTCGCATTCAAAATAATTATTATAGACGGACGTGATAAAGTGTTTACCCCCTTCCTCCCCAAAAAAAGAAATGATGAACGTTTTAGATAAACGTGATACAAATGATCGTTACTACAAGTAACATCCAATTGTTCCATATCAGTTTTCACTTATATAGACACTTTGATAGTCATGAAACCCGATATCGAGAATCCCAGCTGGTGAAACACGACACAGATGACCCCTATGTAATGAAGCTCGATATCGGCGACGAGGTTGTAACATGCGATACGAACAACCCAGGAAGTCGATACTAAAGACCTTGATCGTGAGAGTTATGACAATATGATTCGAAGATAGAGTCTCATGTCAGGGATGATGGAGTCTTTGTTCATACATTCCGCTTCACTTATCATATAAAATGTCAATACTTTACTTATAGAGATTATTTTTATCATTAACAATAAAAATTGCGTTTAGATTCATTATTATAATTTTCATTCGAAGTATCGTTATGATGCTTCGAATAAAGAATCTAAATACTTTAGTTTTTCCTTAGTATTCCTAGGGATACCTAGGATATTCTAGGTGTACCTAAAGAATGAGATCATAATAGATCTGCAATCATTTGAATATCTTTATGAGAAATAATTATTTATCATGAAATATTGAACGAAGCATATAAAAATGGAATAAATTGAAAATACTTGTAATTAACTACAAGTTTTTGAAGTTTTAGATATCATATTGATTTTTCAGAATCCTATAATTTTCAAAAAGTACTTCGTAGAAAGTTTCGATCTCCAACGTTCAATTATAGATTTTTAAAGTTCTTTTATGATATATCTGGTACCGAGATTTATTGAACTTTGAAATGGCGGCTAGTCGAGCGTTGTTGCACCTAATGACTTCGAGATCGTTAATTCCGTTTCATCGCTTTAAATCCGTTTTATGAATACGAGGTTGCTCGTAACCTCGGCGAGAAGTTCAATTCCACGATCTTGGAATTAAACTCTATTTGTTATTGGGACTCTTGAGGATTGCCAGTTCCAGATTCCGTTTTATTGTACTTGTCAACATTGTACCTTTGGTACTCCCAAAGTTGTCAGCATGAAGTATCCTATGCACAGTTACAAAACATGTTTCCCATAGTTACATATTGCAAGATTCTCTATAATGAAAATTGCAAATTTATTTAATTTTTTGTAATATTATTGTATCAATTAGGAATTGAACGAAATTGTAAAATTTTATAAATGAAGTTATTTGGTAAAATTCAATTCCTATTCCTATATCTATTTTTTTTAGAGCTAATACTAAGCTGTAAATATAGATCAAATTTGGTCAACTTTTTGTACTCTTTTCTAATCAATGGTAGTAGCACAAAAGGTAATTAATATATTCGTAGGATCTTTGAACTGATTCTAGAAGCCAAAACAAATTGATGTTATACAAAATAAGATAGCTCTGTATAGGCTCAACCTATTTTTGTATTCGTTTTGTTTCTCTTTAGAATTAAATCTTCCTAAAAGAAAGCCTGCGAATATATTAACATCTCGTCAACAATCAGACGTATTATAAAAACGACACTCTGAAAATATTCAACGAGACTTATTTTACATGTCTCATCAGAATAGAAAGAATTAACAATAAAAACTATTTGTATTCAGAATTTTATCTTTTTCAAGCGGAGAATAAATAAATATCGTTGTTCAACTACAACCTTTCTCTGCTTCCAAAGAAATAAATTTACACTCGAAATAAAACTTCTTCAACGAGAACAAGAAAAAAATCACTAATTGTTCCACTAATTAATTGCAAATTTCATTCGATCCCTCGTCTTCAACGTGTTCCATTAAAGACAAGAAATGATCTCATTCAAAATTTTACCCCTCGTTAATTACGCACCCAATCCTCTATTCACACTCTTCACGCCGGATCTCTTATTTCAGCTAAGTTTACTCCTGCTCTCTCTTGTGTGCCATGTAACCTTGGAGGGGGAATACATTTATGTGTATCGTCTTGGAAACTCGCGTACGGCCGCGTGTGCTCGCCCCTGATAAGGCCATTCTATTCGTCGACAAGCGAACGAGTTTCCTTCTACGCCCTTCTAGAAAGTGAAAAACTTTTCCACTGCAGCACACTCGTTCCCCCAACTTCGCGATTGTTTCCATAGTAATTCGATTTTCCGTGTCTATTACACTAACGACGTGGCCAGTTTTCTCGGAAACTCGTTCCCTTTTTGTCTTTACAGCCGGACCATTTTCTTTCTTCTGTTCTTTTTCTTCTCAAAATGGGATCGGAGCAAGAATTTTTGGCATCGATCCCGTAGACTTTTCGAAGATAAGTGATAATCGAAGAAATGATGTTGAAAATTTTTATTTTCCATGAATTTATTTCTTTGCACAGATCGTGTACATTTTTATGATCAAAATTTGAAAAAGTTGCTATGAAAATGATCATAGTACTTTGATTTTCGTAATTTTGATTACGAATGGTTTTTTAAAGAGAGTTTGATTTTATTCTTTTATTCATTTTTGTGAAAAGATGAAATCTAACGTAACTTAAACGTTTTGCAATTTTTATTTTCTTATTGCAATGCGTTTTTGCAATAAGAATAAGTTAATTATCTTTTCTAGAATCTTGTCTCAGAGATGAAATAAAGTTTTAAGGAAAGGGATCGAAGTTTTATCGTCAAAATTCACTAAGTTAGATTAATTATTATATTTAACGTTAACTGTGAATAAGATACTTCTTCCAAAACAATTATTTACTTTTGATGACTGGTAGGATTTAGCTTAAACCAAAGGATTTAGCTTAACGAAGCGCACTATAAAATGGACGTACAACGGAAATACTCGCTATACATTGGCCGGTAGAAAAAGCGGATCGATTATTTTTTACAACCCTTGTCCCTATGTACACCATTTTTCGATGCGTCCATCAAAAATATTTTTTCAGATAAACGCTATACTTGTTTGTTTTTTCGTTATATTTACGAATAAAGGAAATAGATATATATTTTTTTTTTAATAGAAACGCGTTAGATCTAAATAAAAAATTCTAAAATAAATATATCTACGCATTTGATATCCTTATTTACACAATAACTATTTCAACATTCGCTGAAAAACAAAATTGTCAATAATAAAAATAAGCACGTTGCATTTAATTTTTGGATATATCGTTCCAATTAATATAAAACACGAGATGTCGAGATTATTTTTCTATCAATGATATATCATTGTGAAAGTTAAGTTGAAATTTATTCTTCTAAAATTCCCCATTTTCTTTTTTTAAATATAAAGTAATGATACGAAATAGAAATTACAATAAAATGTTGAAATTTTAACGCTTTTTCTTTTTCTCTCTTTCTCTATCATCTACAAGAATTCCACAATTCTAAAAAAAAACAAAAAAAAAATATCTATACACGCAAACTTCCATTAAAATTAAAATTATCACGATTCCCTAGATTAAAATTCGAACACTTTCACGAATTACTACTAGATACACACTGGACACCTGTTACGTTATTAATTAAATCATACAGTTTTACAACAGCGTGATAATTGAATTGGATTACATATAATTCCTGAAAATCGAATTTCTCCCCGTGATTTTAGTTTAATTCTCATTATCGCGGAATAATAGGACCCGTGCCGATTTAATCAAACTGCGCGGCCTCGTTCGAATAATTAAGAGTGTCGTTCATTTATTGCAACCGAGTAGACGTTGTTAAGGGAAGGGAGAAAGGGGGGGGGGAGGAGGATAGGGGGTAAATTTGCGGGCAAGTTTAATTATATCGTTGTATCTCTCTGTAATAAAGCTTAGACGGGGGAGAGACGTGTAATCTGGTTTCTAAATTGTTTCAGGTGCTAAGCCGTTTCCTGGACTGGAAAACCTGCCTAGGTCGTTCTGGCATGAGCTCAGTTCGCCTTTTACCGAGGTAAGTCGGCTGTATAATTGGAATGAGCAGTTGAAAATGTCTTTTCAAAAAGGGTGCGGCAGGACATACTTTTCGCCGCTGCTTTGCTACAGACAATGGGGAGGGGGGTGATCCCTTTGTGTCGACGGCGAAACGGTTATAAGACCTTCTCAAATATTTACGTAACTTTTAAGTTACAAAGCGTTCAAGTGATCTTCCCGCGAATTTAATAACCTTATTTTCAAACGATATCCCTCTCGTTGTATTTTATCAAGGATTTCTCTATCCCGTTTATTATTAATCCCCCTAACGAGTTTTGAAAACTTGAAACTGGAGTATAGAGAGAGAGATGGTTACTATTAATGTGTACAGCCTCCCTTTTCTTTTTCTTTTTTTTTTTTTTTGGACATTGAGAATAAAATCTCTACGTAAGAGGAAAGAAAGGGATCACCCTTTGGAATGAAACTGGAATTTTTTGAAGTTTCTTTTCTTTTCTTTTTTTTCTTTTTTTGAAAAAATTGCAATTAGTATTTGTGTTTTTTTAATCGTCACACTAGACTGTGTCAAGTTTTTAACTTAAGTTCTCATCTCCGTTCGAGTAACTTTGTTCTGTATAGATTTTATCTCCTATTGTTGCCTTTCAATTATAAACGCGCGCAACGTTCCTCTATGCGCAAAGAAAAGACAGAGGTGGCCTGATATTTTCTATCACGTTTGTTTCTCTTTTGATCTTAATACAGGTATACGAGGTGGAAAGTTTTGCTACAGAAACGGGCGGCACTCCAGAACCGAGGCCCTTTTTCGAAGATCCAGAGAGCAACATTACCGTGCAACTCGGTGCTCAAGTATACATGCACTGTAGAGTACAAAACTTGCAGGATACACTCAAGGTAAATTCTCATTTCTCTTCTTTTCTCGACATTTCCTTCCATTGATCCTGCATTCTCCCGAGTTGCATCACTTGTATAATCTCGCAATGTATTCAGAGAGACGCTTTCTCGGACGCTTTCTTCGAGAATTTAAAAAAAAAAAAAAACAAAAAAAAAACGACGTTATTCGCGATATTTCAGGCAATTCTCGTGTTCTCTCTTTAAAACGTACGTTTTGTCGAAAAATCTTTCCTCGAGAAATCTTGATCGTTCGAATAATATTCAGTAAATTAAGTGAATCGAGATCTTTTTTTTTCTTTTGTTATTAAACGGTTTCTCCCTTCTGATTTTTACCCGTGAAATATTACAATTCAATTACAGCTGTTGGAAAAATACCATTTCCCGTGTCTCTAATGATCCATTCGCGTGACAGCTAATGAAACGTTGCTCCATGCTGATTTTTCTCTTTGCACAAGAAACTTCACGTTTCTCTTTTTCCCTCATCGATTCACAACATCGAATATCATTTCCATTAAAAGATCCGTCCAAATCCAATCTTTCTTCTCCCCAAATAATCACGACCGATCTAATCGCCGCTTTACCTAGCCACCAATTCCATTTCCAACTTTTCCAACTCGAAACCCTCAACCCGACCAAGTCGTTTCCCGCACAATGGAAGGAGCCGCAATAACACGACCCACCGTTCTCGACGACGAGGAATATGTTGCCTCGTTCCTTCGTTTCGCAAAGATCATCCGGAGGCGGTGTGTATATAAATCGGCGCAAGAGGCGCTTCGCGATAAATTTGCGCGGGACAACGAGTTTCCTCTTCCTTTACCAGCCATTATTCGACGGCGGAACGACGGGGTTCCGTTCGAAGAAGAGCATCGGCCGTCGATAAAAAGAAGCGCGGCAGGAAATAGCGGGAAACGTTTCCGTTCCGCTTATTGTGCGCCCCTCCCCCCTCCCTCCCCCTCCTCCTCGATAAATCGCGTGTCGAATCGCGACGATATCAACGCGGCGAATCGCCTCGAAATATACGCCCCGTGTGTTTCGAAACGCGCCGCTCTATCCATTTTCCTTGGGATTCAATCCTTTTAAGCGGGGATGGATAGAGTGAAACAAGTTGCTGCTAAGGGGGGAAGAAGGGGGAATCCGCATGCGCGCATGCGGTACGTGCGATTAGGTAGAAGTGGAAGTTTCCAAAGTGTCGTGGAACTTTGTTTGATTTGATGGGTGTTGTGCGTGGTTTTGCTCTCGAAGTTTATGCTTTTACCGATGCTTTTAGACAATTTATCTCTTTTTTATTCAATCCACGAGTGTGTAGGTAGGTAAACTCGAGTCTTTTTTTGAATCTAGAAATTTTGTTTGATTTTTGGTGATCTTGAATGAGTAGTGAATTAATTAATATTCTTCGAGTATTTGGTAATAAATGAAGATACGAAGATTTTCCATTCATTAAGACATTGTTCCTAAAAAGTGTAATATTATTAGAAACTTCTTACAAAAATATGTATAAATGCTATTATCAGAATTTTACTAAACTATTAAAAATCATTAACTTGAACTGTCTAGGGATCCCTAGATTAAGTTAGGATATTTTTAATAGATCTTCTGATATATAAAAGGAATGAAATATGCACTTTCAATTTTTCTTGTACATAGAAAAACGAATGTAGGAAAAATTGATATTTCATCATAATTTATTCATTAATCATAACGATGAGATCACTAACAACGTTGCTGATTTCATAATGATTTCATAATGCTTTACGACGTAAAACACGAATTTACTTTCTCATAAACTTTAAATTACAAGAACAAGTTTGGTTTTCCTTAGTTAATAAGTTCAAGTTGTCGAGATGACTGCGGAAAAATCAAATTAACGCGATTATCCACAGTGTACGGAATATACAAGACGACCGTGGCCTTATAGAAGCGCGTCGACTAGTTAAAAAGTTAATAAATCCAAGATCCTGGCTTATTAACTCTGCCACTTCGTGGAGCGCGCCAAGAATCCGGGTAAACAGTTCTATCATGTCGTGTTTTCAGTTAAAAAGCTTGGCAATTTAGACTTGCAATTATTAAATCTTCCTGCCGTGAAAGATATTTTTAGGCGAGGAGTTAATCCACTTGAAATTGTATTTGTTTATTTTCCACTTGTTCAATTGGGAAACAACTTGATACTTGAGATTGTAACAAATTTTAATTATATGTTAAGATGTAAGATAATATTCATTTAAGTGATTTCATAAAAATCAATCATATTTTTCGATTATTATTCGTATTTTATATGTAATCAACAACTCTATCGCGCTTATAGGTTCGATTTAATTTAATTTATCAATTTCCAAAAGGTCTAAGATTTAGAGCGATTCATTTTATATCTTGAACACTGCGAAAACTCTTAAAGCCCCTAATTATCAACCGCGCGAAAACTTCTCGAGCGTCTAAAATCACGTTTGAAGTCTTTGGCCCGTCGGTGTTTCGTAGAGATGCACCATCCACTCTGTTCGAAACTTCTTCTTCGGAAGGCTGTCAGTTGTCTTAAAGGATGCTAGCCCGACTCGACTTGAAACTTCATTAACAGCAACAAAAGACCCGTTCCTTTGCGGCATCGATCAATGATTTTAATAATATTGATATTTCTCAACTTTTAAATTTTGATCGACCATTGATTCTCGATCCATTTGCATAGGAACTTTAAAATAACATTAGATCAAGAATCTATATTATATTTGATTATAAAAAGATCTAATTTTCAGGATGAACAAATTGTATTTATTACAATTTGATAAATTCCAATGTACAATCCATTCCATGATCTCCCAAAAATCTCATATTTAAAAAAATAATCCTCCTTAAATTTTTAAATCCACTTGCCATTATTCAAACATTCTCCATCTCTTTAAAAAATAAAAAGAAATATTTGAACCATTTCCTTCAACTATTACACAATTACACAAACGAAATACATTTAATACAAACTCTCAATATCCAATTTATCGATCCTCTAAACCATACCATACCATTTGAAAAGCAAAAGAACTTCCAAACTTCTCGATTCTTAATCAAACCTCCAATTCTCCAATAGCATCGCATAATTCTCGCCCATCGATACTTTTCTGACAATCGGCATCGTTGGATCCCCCCATTTACATATTTCAGCAGTCGTGCCAACTCGCGAGCCGAGAAAACAGAATTGCAGAAGCAAAAAAGTAACTAGAAAAGTAACTAACGTTAAACGTAATCTCGGCCACGATAATTATCCGCGATTATTCGATGAACGATAAATTATTATAAGTTTATTTTATCCTTATTAACTTCAATTCAAATTTTGCCACCATCTTTAATGATGGGAAGAACCGCAGTGACGTCGCTCGCGTTTCCAACGAGCATCAAGACACTCGAGTCACCCCCACTGTGATAGCTACTTTTCCACTTATAACGACTATAGGAGAGAGGGAGGGGGGTACTTTTGATGTCCTCTCGTCTAACAATCGCTGCAAGTTTGTACACGTGTAATTAGTTTAACGAGTAAGCGGGCGCTGGCACTAATTGCTCGCGAGCGAATCGCGGCGATACAGCGCGCGAGAGGGGTAAAATTGTTACGTGTCACGCTAACTGGCCGGCATGTTGAAGGGAATCTCGTTCCATCCTCTCTCTCTTTCTTTCTCTCGTTTACTTTCTCCTCATTAATTCCGCGGGCGAACTCTTGGAAAAATATTTTTCGAACGTGGATAACGCCAATGGCCAGGGTTGGATATCTGGATCCCGATATCGATGTCGGGCAGAGTAAATTTATTCGGATAATTTTCGAGGGAGAAGCGGCTTTTTATTTTTTGATAATTGTTATTTCGAATTTGACGTGATATCATTTTTTTTTAAGGGAAGGAATGGAAAAAATGCTCTTATAAAAGTTGTTTTTCTTGTAATCTTTGTGTGAGCGATCAACTTCGATTTTTGTAATCGTGCAATCTTTAATAAATCGATCATTACGGAGAAGAAAAAGAAAGATAAGAATCCGAATCCAATCCAACAATTAATTACGAATGATACGAAGTCGAAGGATGCTCCTTGAAATATATAAAAAATAACATAGATTCTTCATTGTTTCTTAAAAATTTAATAATTATAAATCAAGATCGTCTCGTTTACCTTTCAATCATTTTCCAAGTAACGATATCCTCTTCAAAAATCTTCCTCTCTCGAGGATCGAGATATTTCGCTTTGATTATTCCTCTGGTGTCAAGAAAACGCCGCGCGAGTATCCTCTTCGAGGGTATAGATATTGCGTTGCCAGTCGAACGAGAACGAGCAAGGGTGTGCTCTTTTTTTTTTTCTCTCTTTTTCCCCCTTCCCCTTCCTCTTCTACTTCACCCTCCTTCTCTCCTCTCCTCCTCTTCTTTTTTTCTTTTTCTTACGCGACGCAAGCGTCGGTTCAGAAAGCAAAAGCGATCCCACTCGAGGGTTCTCGAGAGAAAAGATACGAGACTGAGATGCCAGGGAAAAAGAGAGAGAGAGAGAGAGAGAGAGAAACGAGAGAGGGAGGCCGCGTCCCGGTTAAAGAGGATTCGGTATCTTTGTTTGCCGGCGGATTAATCCGAGCTCAAGGCCACTTTTACACGGAGCCGTCTCTGATCCTGTCTCATCCGCATGGGGACTGCCTCCTTTGGATTTTTTTTTTTTTTATATCTGCCACCCCGTTTACTTTTGGCCCGCTTCTCCTAGGATTTTCGAGGACTACGTGGATACGCTTATCCTGGTAAATTCCATCAGCGTGATGGGAGATTATTCGCTTTTGAGAATTTTGAATTCGGAATTTTTATCCTTTCGAATTGTTTCATCCGTTGTTCTAGCTATTTCGTAAAAATTGGGATTGATTAATTATTGTGTTAATTGGTCGAGTAGGTAGGTGTTATAATGGGTGTGTGTTTCGAGAATTATTGAAAATTATTGAAACTAGAAATTGAATAATTTGAATAATGGTATAAGGATTATGTATTTGTTTATCGATTAATAGATTGTTTAACTTGTTCTAATTACTGTTCCTTTATCAATTTCTAGATTCTAATAATTTATCATTTGAAATATCTCGTTTGTGTTTAGAAATTTGGGGAAGAGATGAATGATTTGGAAGAGACATTTAATCTTAATCTATATATTTTAAATTTAACATATAATAGTTCTTCAATTTGGAACTAGAATTATTTGAGGATTCAAAAAAGAGAATTCAGGATCAATCAATTATTATTCAAAGGAGATTTTTCATGGTTGGAAGGTTATTCCAAGATTTTGATATTGCGAGTTCCACGACTACTTTATCGTTCTAGAGGTCTATAATGCTTCTAAATCTCTCAAAAGATACCAGAATTCTCTATTCTGTGGAATCTTCGAGGTCAAAGACTTGCATAAAAATAGTTCACGAGTCACAAGTTTCGAGAATATTTGATGCCAACCTATAGATCATCCTAAGCTTATCGACACTATCGGAATTTCCGGATAACTCTGAAAATTCCGATTTCCTATAATCATCAATACCATGGAAATTTTGGAATACATCTAAAATTTTCGATATTAATAACTTTTAATCTAAACCTACTCTTTATTTATTAATATTACATACCTATTGTTTGACAATAATTAGCAATAATTGTACATTTCAGAAATGATAGATCTTTAAAAAAAATTCTAAAAATTTATCAATACAATAATTTTCTAAAGATTTATTAACTTGTACAAAATGTTAATATATTCATGAGACTCTTTTATACAAAAATATCAGTTTGTTTATTAAATTATAAACAATTTAAGTTGGATGAACAAGATAGAGAATAGAGACATACATATATTTTTAGCCTCTAATGATTGATTTTTTAAAGATATTCTATAGATTATATTAACATTCTATATATGAATAATATCTTATACAAAAAAATAAAAAAAAAGTAAGAAGTGTACGGACATCCACCATTTCTCAAACGAAAGACGTTTCCAATTCACGATGTATTAAACACACAAGTTTGAAAGTAATACGTGATTCGATGTTTATCAAACACAATCTTAAGCTTAATTACACCTCCTTATTACCAATCATAATCCTGCGTTGCAAATATCTCAAATGGAGGTTATATTTTAGGATACGACATTGTGATTACCGTAAGTAATCTCTGCCTAATCTTCTTGAGAGTTTGCCGAGACGGCAGTGCCTTAAGGCGGTCTGTACTTGAACTATTATTCGATCTTCTGGTTTGATTAGAACTTATATAGGCTCATCATGCAAGAATTATCTCCATCCATATCGTTTTAAAAGCCTTTCAATACGTGTATATATAAAGATAATGTTGATTCGATCAAATGTCTAAAGAGATGAAATGTCGATCGAAAGTTTTTTTTTTCTTTATATAAATAATTTCCATATAAAAATAAATATTTCCATATATAAATAACCATTGAAACGTAACCAATGAATCGATTGAAACACGATAAATGCGATGTGTCGTCGTCTATCGTTCGACAATATTTATTATCATTTTTCTTTAGCCTCCATCCGTTTCTTCCTTTTACTCAATTGATACCATACAAGGCAACGGGGTACTTTTCGTTCGAGTGTAGTGATTTTTCGCGTTTCTCGATTCCAATGGGAACCTTGTGCTGCATCGTCTCTTCATGGTCAGAAATATTTGATTCCTTCCGATAAATCGAGGAAACAATCTCGCAAAAGCGATCTGCCGATAGCTAAATATAAATGTTCCGTGCAATTGTATTCGATTCGACATGGATCGTGGCTAATATCGTTTAGAAAAATTTTCAATTTTCAACCACCATGACCATATGAATTAATTTTTAATAACAATTAAACGATTTAGTATCGATCGTCTGTATTTACACATTCATTTCCGATTCTAATTGGAAATTATGACTTCATAGAAATTTAAATTGTTTCATTGAAAAGAGAAGTCATTTAAAAGTATCCATAATCATTCTAACTCCTCTTTAGATAGATAAAGATATATAAGATAAATAACAATTCGTAATATTTCTGTCTGAAAAAAAGTTAACAAAAGATTGATTCATCTATTCTACCATTAAATCTATCAAATAAAAAAGAAAAAAATATAATCAACATACCTGAATCACAGTAAAAGAATCTTCGAAAGTTTCATTTAACATATAAATCCACATCTTTGTGAATCTTCATTCCAATGGCGAAAACACGTCTCCTCTCCCCCACCATCATCGTCTCCATTTCTGTCACAAATCTCAACGTTGTCAAATGTCTAGAGCACTCCGCTCTAATGGAATCGCGGTCGTTATCAGCAGGGACGTGCGAATGAATTTTTTTTTATTTTTTTATTTTTTTTCTCCCTGCCCTTTTCTCTCGGTGTCAGTTCTGCGCGAGGGACGCGTGTCGTTGGCAGGGAGTGTATAAAAGGTGGAAAAATTTGATGACACGGCGAGAGGCGTCCATATCGCCGGAATATAAGATGTGTGCAAGCATTCGGCGAGAGAAGGATGTAAAGTTAAACAATTTACGGGGCTTGGCTTAGCTTATGGTGAAATTATACCGTAGCTGAGATCGACAGGCCTGATACACGGGGCAAAGGATGTAACTTTTCCTCCACGATATAAATCATCCTCCAGTCATTCCTCGAAATTGTATTTGCCTTCTTCAGCGGTTTTTGTATATACGTCTACGGATAAGAAGGGATGAATAAATTTGCGTGATTTCGCTGTACACATTTTTGGATTTTAATTCACGTAGGATATTTTGATCGACTTGAGGAATTATAAGATACGGGTGTAATTAGGTTAATATTTTTCTTTATACATATTGGCATTCCGTTTTAAAATCGGGTTTAGAAAAGATAGAATAAATTCTTTGAAAACTTGAAAAATGTTGAAAATTAGTAGTGATAAAAAAAATAGAAAGGGTATTTGAAATATACGGTCGATTTCGTAAAGAACTGGATTGCAAAAAAAAAAAAAAAGAGAAGAAGAAGACATTATTATTGAACTTTCGATTTTTCTATCTAATTTCTATTTGTCTGGGAAGAGTTGAACGTTTCTCTTTTTCTCAGAAGGAGATGTTTACGAGGAAAGTTTTAGTTTAACGACACTACACGTAACTATATAGATTATATATCTTACAGCTAAGATCAACGTGTAATATTCTCTATTACGAACTTAATATCTGATAGGCTTTATTGAAATGTTTAAGTAGACTATTAACCCTCCAAATTATCCACGTGATAATAATCGTTCGTTAAGAATCTTCGTGTGCTTTATCTTGGGCCAGTAAATTTTGAGTCAACATCCAAACGATGAGTAATAAAAATTAATTATTCGCAATTTAAATGATGAAATTACCCGAAGAAGATTAAAGGATTAAAAAAAGCGGTGGATTAAAAATTCGTATCTAATTATAAATAAAATATATGGCGAAGTCTGTTTAAAAAAAAAATTTCAATCAGAAAATGTTAATTGGATAGTTGCAAAGTACGTTATGAAATTTTTTGAAGTTTACGTTATATGAAATATTCATACACCATTCCAGGAAACTTGGTAATTTCCAGGTTAAACGATTTTCGAATTATATACGACACTGGCAACCGTATTAAATTTCATAGGAAAGTTACCAAAAATTCGAGATCGGTTTTAGATACGTTTACGATTACGAGTTTCGTTCGCCAAATAGATATTTCACCACGTATAACCGAATATTATACACCGAATAGTGGTATTATAGAGTCGTAAGATCTCTATCAATTCCTCGAGAACTTTTCTGCAATTCTGTAAAAAGAAAAAGATTAAAAACAAATCTTCTATTATTTGCTCGAGGAACGATTGAATTATTAAGGGAAAGACAATGCCGCAAGATTGCTAAATTCACGAGAGGATGCCATCTTATGCAGGTTGCATCTTCGATATGCGTATGCAATTGCAAACAACCGCACGTGTCTTGAGGTTACATTTTCGTAGTTGCGCTCGTACGTGTTTCGTTTAGATGACGTATTAATTATTCTCGCCATCTGGGCGAAAAAACTGGGATAACTTTGTTGAGATTTCGTGCAGTGTCTATCTATGAACAAAAATCTTAAAATAAATATTATTCCTCGAATTGAATCATTGGATAATCGGGAAAGATTCGAGACAGGAACTTTTAATATTTATCTATCTAACATGTATTGTTATTCTTCTGATGGATGAATCGAAGTTTTATGTTTATATTTTCTGTCGAATATGGAAGAGAAACAGTGAATGAAAAAAGTATTCGCGAAAAACATATTGGTGAAACAATATTGATGGTAAAAATTTGTTTATTTTTATTTTCTTCCTTTCCTGAAAAAATATCATAAATACGTTAATAGAAGTTTTATAGATAAAAAAAAATTAGAAATAATAAAAATATTACTGTTGTTGTTTTATGGATATTTTTATTGCATGTTGGATAATTCATTACCAGTCTAGAATGAATCTTTTGCAATTACATCATACCAGTTATTTTTGTAATTAATAATTAAAATGTAATAATAAAAATTAAAATTGATTTTACATACCAAAGATTTAAAGAGATTTACTGAATTAAGAGTTTATTTCTTAATTCATTTCATTAATTCTACAATATGATGTAATTTTTAATGAATCCACCTTCATCATACTTGTTATTCATTTTCCATCATATTTGTGCTCAGCTTCGTCCCTTTTACTATTGTCAGCGTGTCGCTTCTACTCCATACTGAGAGAACTAAGTTTTGCTGCACTTCGTCAATAAGGGACGGGAGCTAATTAAAGTTTTCTGAACAACATTCGATGGGTCGATCATCTCGCAGTAACTGGGTCTCATTCTCAGTTCGAGATGTAGCTTTACACGCGATTCCAGTAGAATATTCTATTTGCAATTAATAAAATTAAATTTTATTTTCGATCTCTGTGTTTGCATGACTGATATTTCGTGAAAGGATAATTAAAAAACCATAATCTCATCTAAAACCAAAACCATAACTTAAATGAAAATATTTCATTCCCATTTTCATTTCCATTTTACACATAGCTTAAAAAAAATCAAGCAAAGAATTTCATCGAGATTGATCATTTAATTTCAAAAAAGTGAAATTGATTATTTTCTTGTGTGCCAAAAAAAAAAAAAAAAAGAATCTTGAACGCCTTAAAAATCCCGATTTTAATGAAAATTTGCGTATCAAAATTTTGATTTGACGATGAAAATTTTAATGTAAATCTACTATTCAAACTTTCACTTGTTCATTTATATTTTTTTTCTTTTTACTTCGAAACGAGAAAACCACCGAAACCAAGTTAAGGATTCCATTCGATCCAATTGTTTCTCCCAAAAAAAGAAAATTCTCCATCCTCGTCGTTTCACTTTAGACTCAAAGTAGTTTTCACGGGTGTGTAGAAATATCTCCGCTACCGAACGGTACCTTTGGGATGCATCGAATTCGATAACCCTTTCTCTTTTTCTTCTCTCTCTCTCTCTCTCTCTCTCTCTCTCTCTCTCTCTCTCTCTTTCTTTCTTTCTTTTTTTTTCCTTCCTCGGCCGGCACACGTGAGGGTACTACTCATTTCCAGAGACAAGCCACGTCCCGGTTATAACCGTGTCGAAAATCGATACGATCGATTCGCTCCAATTTCAGCAGGGGTGTATCGCGTTCCATCGGATCCGTATCATCTCCTTAGCGGATCGTTCGCTCGGGCGTACGTACCTACCATCACCACCATTACTACTACTACTACTACTACTACTACTACTATACCCTTCGCCTACCTCGCATTTTAAACTGCTGATTCGACGGACGACGATTTATCTCGGACAGTGCAGCGACAGGCAAACATTATTACGCCTTGTTATCGAGAGTTGGAGCGCGACTACGTGCTGTTGTCCACCCTCGTTCCGTATCTCTTCCTCTCCCGCTCTTATTTTCTCGCGCCTAATGTCGATGATCCCCTCTTCCTCCTTCTTTTCTTTTTCACGAGAAAACGAAGGGAAAAAAATTCTCTCTCATTAGTGTCATTGATTTACCTCTCGTGATTTACCTTTTCCTTCTCCGCCAATTCGAGAGCTATTTCTCCCGGGGTGGAAATTTTATTTTCGTATTGAAAGGGTTTAAAAGGGACGAGGGAATTATTTTGTGTAATTTTCTTTTTCTTTCTTTTCTTTTCTTTTCTTTTCTTTTTTTTTTTTTTTTTTTTTTTTTAATTGTTTTTGTTGCCACACAAAGTGACGTTCGTTTAATTCGGTTGGAGATATTAATCATTGTTTCAGGAAGGATTAATTTCGTTTCCTTTTCGAGAAGAAGGAAGAACGAAATTGAAGTTCCATTTAGTTTAGACTTAGTTCGGGAGGAATATAATTACAGGGCGTTTAAATTTCTTTAGGCGAGCAGATGTTATCAAATAACGTTTCTGAGTGAGAAATCACACGGAAAGTAGTTTCGAAGTTCTTACGTTGATTAATTTTGATCGATTAATCTCTACTTTTCCTCGCCCAAATCAAATATTAAAGAAATAAGGATTCGATCAGAAACGTATTCGTTATTTATAAATGCGATAATCATTTCGTTATTTTGGATAATATTATAATATTCATTTTTTTTTTTTCAATCGATCACGCGACTTTTATCGTGTTTACAACAATTCCCAATGATAAAATGAAAATGATTGGCCGACGAGTACACATCCAACGCGATGAAATTTTTAAACAATTTTTTTTTTTTAATTCTTCTCGTTTCCGAATATCAGGATACATATATCGAGATAAATATTGATACCAACCGCCAACTGCATTAATCCTCAATGTTTATTCTCCATTTTTCCCCCTCGATTTAATCAATTCACGGGGGGAGCATTTAAATTTTATACCCCATCTCTAACGGTCTAATTTTCATCAGACACCATTTATAATCACTTTTCCAATAATCATAAATTTTTATTCATCCACGATAAGGATTCGCTGGAATATCCTCTCGAAAAGCCGGAATCGGATCGGTTTAAGTCGTGTTCACATCGGAGGGGAGGGGGAATATCGCGTCATCACCTTCGAAGAAACAAATCCTGACAGAGAAGGAATCGCATTATCGAGGCTCTCACAACTCTCTCGATGAAACTTTCCAACGACGATCTCTCTCCCTCTCTCTCTCTCCCTCTCTCTCTCTCGATATTTCCACGTTTATGAGAGATCGAGGATCCCCCTTTTCTTTCGCGGGCCAACCAACCAACTTTTCACTTAACGGACCAAGCGTCGCAAAATGGAACATTGGATTTCAATTAACAATTCCGTTCCGGTATTAATCGGGGCGAGGGGAGGGGCGGATAGAAGTCGAAATAAACGTGCGTAGCCGTTTCCCAACTTTCCTAAGAATGTAATTATTCACTGCTGAGCCCTTTATAATAATGACAAATGGCTCTGGCCGCCGCCCGGTGTCCTTTGTGTGTCTCGTGCAACGCAACGCCTTCGAAAACGCCAGACACTTGCAGACAAACCTGCCACGCCTAACGATTCTTTAACTTCTTCAAGTATCAAACTCGGATGGGGAGGGGGGCACCGACTGCGAGCACTGTATTAAACTGCAGACGGAGAATTTCCGCGAGACGTTTCGTTCACAGCTGGCCAACAGATATAATGGATTAATCCTTGAACGAGTTATAATGGTCAGATGGATACACGGTGCATTGAATTGAATTCTTTTTTCTTGGTCAATTATTGTTTTTATTCTAATTGGTTGATCATCTCGTTATGATTATCGTTGATTCAACTTGTTTAATAAATGACTGATTTGTTAACTATTTTGTTAATTGTTAATTATAATCGTGTCTGGTAAATTTATATTTATATTTCCTTATATGCATGAAAAATTGACTGACTTGCATTATTTATTTAACTGTAATTTTAAGCTTATTCTATTTGTTATTTTATTTAGCTGACTCGTTATTACATTTTAGGCAAATGCTTTTGTCACTAGATCACGATTGTTCGTCCATGACTAACTTCTACTACTTATCTCACTCCCATCTTATAACTGTCTTATTCTACTTATTAAAAGGACGATCTGTACAACTTGTCAGATGAGTGACTTAATTATATTATTAAACATTAATTAGATTGTCCTTTTTTCCACGATTCATTGATTTGTGTTACTTATCTACCAATTAAATATTATATATTAATAATTATATATTAATAATTGTTACTTATCTACCAAATAAAATTATCTTATTATTCTTATTATTCCTTTGGATTGTTTGACAACTATAATTCCTTGAGTAAAAATGTATTTGCATTTCATACAAAGTTTAAATCTTTATCCAATAGACTTGCATAGATGGGTCTTCTAAGAAAAAAACTTTTAGCTTTACCTCCGCAGGAGAAGATTGATCTTGTTTGCGTTTGGCTTTCAGATGAAATCCAGAAAGCTTTGATATCGTGACACCTTGGTTGTCGTAGACGAAGTTTCCATTTCTCGAGGATTTTTCTGCGTGCTTGCTGCCCTTGCAACACCTTGCTCTCTTTGAGCCGCGCGAAATCTAGGGAAGTGATTATCTCGAGAGGAGGCATGCATCAAGGGAAAGAAAGAGTGGGGTATAACCCATCCGTCTAGCCGAGAGGATGAAATTTGAATTCGAATACGTGGCGTGTTGCTGGGTGGAAAGGACGTCCGATTTACATTAAATTTACATTGCTATAACTTGGCTTCGTGTCTGAGATTGATATAGCCATGGCGAAAGATCTCTTTCTCCCGCCTCCGAATCTCTCGCAGGACTACGATTTCATTTGATGTAAGCTTCGAGGAAACGTTGATACATGTCCAGGTTGGCGAAGTCATCCATGGACTGTTTTTATCAGGCACCAGATTTGCCTAATCAGATTTCAAGAATTCCATTTTGACTATGGTTTTCTCGAACGAAAAAGATTCCTGCTCTCTTTCAGTTCAGATCTTTGCAATAGTTATTATTATTTCTATTGTGAGAAATGTGTTTGAGCATTTTCAATCTTTTAAAATAATATTTCATTGACAAACAGATGTCTGTCTAACGTTTTTAAAATAAAATTTGATCGTAGAAATACGATAAAAGATCAATTGCAAAATTCGAATATCTATCCTAAAAATTCCTTGGTAAAAAATCAAATTTATTATCGTATCTGTCCATATTCCGGCGCAGGTATCGAAGAATTCATCTATGTGATCCTCCAATATAGTTTGTGCATTTATAGATAAATACAGTGACATGTGGAGAACGAGACGAATATCGAATTTTATATAATCACGAAAGTGATTATATTTTAATTGATTTCGTAAGCTTTAAATCCTATTTTTACGAGAAATCGATAAATAGCTTATGGATCCCAATATTTTTTAGTGATTCTTCCTCTATATTTTTTGAATTTTACATTTAAAATAGTCAATTTTTCACTCCTTCAGTGTATGACCACTTTTATAATGATATTTGTATAATATATTTAATTAATTTACATTATGGGCTATAACTTATATTCCATAACTATATAAAAATAGAATGCATAATTCTATTTTTATAACTCCACACAACATTTCTTCAAGAATGCAAATTTGCAATTTATATTCTATCCACGTAGAAGCAAATCGCCTGATGGCGCCATTATACTTTTATTTTCACAATCATTCCTTCCTTCATCCTCGATACTTTAAACTAAACATTCGATATCGTACTCTCGATCCTCGATTCGTTCATACGAATTTGAGAACGTTTCGAATCTGAGAAATGGCGGCAAATTCAAATTCGAACGCGATTCGAAATCAGATTCTTGACAATTTCTCACTTCCAACTATTTCCCAGAATAGGCTCACATTATCCGAATTTCAACAGTGATAAATAGATACTGCAAACAAGAGAATATTTCTCTTCTGAGAACTTTCTTCTCCCTCTCAAGGTTTAAACAATATTTAAAATCACCGATTCCAAATCTCATCAAACTCATATAACGATCACATTTTCCTCTTATTCCAGGTGTCCTGGGTGCGCAGACGTGGCGACGAGCTCCACTTGCTCACGATCGGCCTCGACACGTACGCGAGCGACTCGAGGTTCTCGCTCGCCTTGGAGAAGCCGAATGATTGGCGGCTGCTTTTAAGTTCGGCGACCGAGCGAGACGGCGGTGTGTACGAGTGTCAAGTCAGTGCTCATCCCCCATTAATCAGAACTGTCCATCTGACGGTGTCAGGTGAGTAAATGTGTGTCCCCTGTGCACGTATCTCCATTGGCCAAATCGTATCGAGTTGTCAGTGTCGAGGGCCCACGCAGAATTTCATATCTATCATCGTTCCTCGGATCCGATGCTCTTTGATCTGACTACTTCGTTGTCATCGATAAATCAACCGATGGAACGTCGAAACAGAGACGTCGCGCGTGTTCATCAACCGTGTAACGAGAATTTGATCGTTATGGACGATTATAGGTTAGGTTAGATTAGATTTCTGGTTAAAAAACCCTAGGATAACGACGCAATCCCTGACATTCTTGCTTGAACGTGAATGGTGGTTGGGCAATGTTTAAAATGGAGAGATGTGGCGAGGCTTGATCCTGTTCGGGTTTATTAAACGCGAGAGGATTAGGGATTATTTAGGAGTTGAAATTGGGTCTGTGCGATTCGCGTTAATTTTGATGTTTTAGTTTTAGTTAGTTTCAGATAGAGATTTGGAATTACCGGAGATTAATTGTGAGTTTGTATCTATTTATTAAAGATTGGCTTATATATGTATGTATTATTGAATTTGAGAGAGATTGGTAGAGATTGATGGCTAATAGTGGATTAATCAATAAATTAAAGCGTAGAACGTGAGAGTTTTTCTTGTGTTGTCAATTCAATTTAAAGGATTGTTGAGAATTAAAAGTAGTAGTGATAAGAAATTTCAAAAAGAACGCAATAAGTTTTCGATATTAAACTATGGAAATAAATTATAAGCTAAATTGTATTAAGGAATAAACGAGGTTATGTTGCCAATTAATTTAGAACAATCGTTTAACCTTAACAAGGAGGGTATTGGTTATAACTCGTGGTAATAAGTTTAAGCTGCGATAATAGGCAAGGGTTGAAACATCGCCGAGAATCCTTCTCGATACAGAATGGTTTAATATTAAATTACAATATTTCCAGTGACCACGGTTTTGGTTATTACACTCCTCCTTGGAATCGTTGCAATTTTAAACCGTATCCTCCAAATTATCAATCTCTCAAATGTAGTTAAACGCGGCAAGTTGAAATAACGGAGTCACTTTGAATTCACTAGCTTGAAATTATAATTTTCAGGGGAATTATTTTCGTCAACGACGTGTAGCCAATGTAAACTCTGCATTTTTTTCGAATTTTTCAAATTTTAAAACTCGAATTATATTACGTTTAAAGGGCGATTCTTCTTTAGAATAAAATTACTATTTTATTCGAAAAGATTGGATAAAAAATTGTTTACTCGTTTACAAAATATATAATATAATAATCTTCTATTCTTTTTTTACGAGAAATATTAGAAACGATAGGAGGTGTTTATCGATATCAACACGCGGTTTATGATGCGGTTAATGAGATGCACGTTAGTTGCATATTATGCTCTCCCTCGAGTTAATCTCGTCGAAGAGAGGAGGGCAAAAAACAGGCCCATTATTCTCTTAATCTAGCCTTGCAAAGTATCTCGGGAAAGTTGGCCGGTAGATACATAATCCGTGGCATTCTGTGGAACATTTTCGTTAGACCATAAATCACGAGGGCTCGCATCGTTACGGTCGTCCTTGTCGTGGCATAATGGCGATCTTGGAGCTAGTAACGATGTCCTCGTGGCACTCACGACCCATCCTACGTACATCCCTTAATTGGAGCCCTGTCCCCTCTTTGCACGTATCCATCCTTCAAATTCTTTTTTATTATTAAAATTTTTAAAATTCGATAGCAAATTTTTGGAATTAAACACATTCACGATTTTAATTCTCCTTGTAAAATAAGATATGCGGAGACACTTGTGATCCTCTCGTGCATTTTTAATAGCATCTTTCGATATTTTGCAATTTATTCGTTTTGAAAAATATCATTTCGTATTTCAGAGATTTAAAGCGAAATTGGTGTCAAAGAATTTAAATATTTACGAATCTTTGCAATCTTCTGCGAGACTGAAGCGAGTACACGTCCGAAATGCTCATACATGCATATACAGTTGGCATCATATCCAGCGACACATATCTTAAAACCTCGATTTATGATGCCAACGGCCGAGAAGCGTTCGATTCAACAGCGCTGCATATGGCTAATGTCTCGCTACCAGGCTGGGGTTAATACTTCTTGACCCCGTTTCTCCTCCGCCTTTTTGGATTCCACTACTTGTGATTTCGCAACGAGGGAAATGAACAAAGTGTGAAGTGATCTTTCATCACGTGCAACGAGACATTGACGCGATTCTTCAAGCCACATTTGTCTTTTTATTCGAGGGAAGCACACTCGTATTATTTTCTCAACTTCTTATTATTCGTAGAATCATGATGATTATTCATAAATATCGTATTTTTTCTTTTCCACTCTAATTTTCACGTTAAATTCACGTATCTATGATATAAATCCGATCAAAAAATTGATCAATCTTGAAGGTTTGAAAGCAATTTTGAAGAGTGCAGTATTTACGCGATAAACCTGAAAGAAATAAATATAAATTAGATATATTTTTCAAGCCACAATCAATTTAATATCATACCAGAAACGCCTGTAACTAGGCAATTGGCCCAGCAGAAATTAATATGGAATTAGATATCGAATCAAGGATTTTTAAGAAGGAACGACAAGATTCTTTTTGAAAATTTCATTTCCAAAGTATGTGCTTGAGCTTTTTCCTTTTCTCTCTCGCGATTCCTGTGAATATGCCCGGCAGTAGCTGAAAAAAAGGGAAGAAGCAGTGACGTTGAAAGTACGTACGACTCGGGATAAACCGAACTGGTATGCGCTTACCGGTAAATGCGTGTTTTCATAAAAGCAGGCAGTTACTTTTCGTGTTCGAATAGACGTGGTTGTTTGCGTGCGACACATTTTTCGTACAGATGTGTGCAATTTTCACATTTTCAGTGGTCCACGCGTGAAAAACTACCTCCCTTTGCCGGGCTGCCTTTTCAAACAAATGCGCAAAGAAGAAGAGCCGTAGGGCTCGTTTCAAGTGGGCAACAAGAAAAACTACCTCGGTTCTTTTTACCATTCTCCGAATGACTATTCACGGAAGATGCTCCCTCTATACCAAGATGCTTCTTAAGCCATTATTCACGTTTCAATACGTATTGGAACTCTAGTTGGAAAGACGTATTGAAACTATAGTTTAAATTTAATTTGCCGGAAAAGAATTTTTCTTCTCCCTTGTGTCTAATCTAATTTATAAAACTTTTGCGATTAATATTTCTTTCTTCTCTTATAAAAAAAAACTTCACAATCTGTAACTTGTTATCGATTCAATGATCATTACTCGATGAATTATTGCACAAGACTTTTTAATTTCTCTATTTACCATTTTCGAAAATATTGGCACGAAAACGATTATTTTATTTTTCGAGAGGAATTAAAAAAAAAAAAAAAAAGAATTGAAGAATTATGATACCAAGAAATTAATGTACACCGATGTAATTTACATTCGTATCTCAATTAAAATGAGTCTAGGGGAGAATAGGTAGGGCATATCGCATCATATCATCCGGTCATTTGTTTATCACGTTATCTCGATGCGTGAATCATTCTTTTCCCAAAACAAACATAAATCCAATAAAAACCGAATAGCTTCGAGCTATCTGGATCCCCTGCACGGAGAAAAATATTCCACCGATATGTGTTCACGCATCGAGTTAAAGCTAATAATAAAGAGGGTGGAGAGTGGAGGAAGGGCGTTGATCAAAGATTGGAAAAACTTGGAGGAAATGAAGTAGCGCGTGCTACTTTTCTTTTTATCTGGCGTGTCACTTCTTAATCAATCCCCTAGTCGGACTGTTACGAGCGTCAATCAAAGCGCCCTTTTTAAACTGCAATCTTGCGGAAACTCGTCACAACGAGTTCCCTTCTTATCGGCTCGAATTAGAAATCGGAATTGTGGCGCGATTGCACGCGACGCTTAGGCGATTTAAATTGTAGGAGGATGGAGAAATTTAGAGAGGGATGAAAGGTTATTTCCCTTGGAGAAATTTTTGTTGAAGGAAGATAGGAAGGCACACGAATAATGAAAATATCGTTGTGCAATGTATTATGCAAGTGTATTTACTTTCTACGCGATACTGGTTGACGTAAATGACCTAGATAAAGAGATTGAAAGATGGTTTGGCGAAAGAAGACGTTGAAGTACTAGCTATTTTATTGGAAGGTTCATTCTTTTCGAAAAATAGAACAATATCTTGTTATCGATTTTACCCGATTAAACAGGCGAGTATCTTCAAGAGAAATTTTTAGATTATAATTCTCAAACATTATGGATAATTTTATCTTGATTTGCATTTTTATGAAATTAATTGACTAACGTTTAACATTGCGAGATAATAAATATTGTTGCAGATAAAATGACCGAATTCTTAATAAAACTATTCGTAGTTTAATTGATTTAATCGATCATTATTAATAATTCCTTCCTTTTTATTTTTCATAATTCTTCAAATATCATTCAACGATACCTCAAATCTCACTTATTTCTATAAATTGATGATTTCATGTGCGAAATCTAATTTGAATCTTTACCATATATTTGAATCGATTCGTATTAGATCCTTAAATGTAACGATGATTGTTGAGAAAAAGATAGACAAAAGATTGCAATCATCCTTGTTGTCTTTCACACACAATGGCATTTGAAAGGGAAATTACGTTCAATTTACTTAGGTAGTTTCATGAATCATCGACTAAGTTTCAAAGTAACCAGAGAGGATTTCGAATCAGATGCAAGCATCCGCAACGTGGTTACCAATACCAAGCAGATTGGCGACCGGTGTTCCATGAACAAGACTTTGAGGTATCTGCTATTGAAAGTCAAAGAGCGCAAGAACATTTCCTGTGACGTGCAACTTCATACAACTATATATATATATATGTAACTCAAGAGTGAGAAGCATTCGTAGATTTACCTATATTTATCCAATATTTGTTCCGTCTTGACAAGCAGCGGTACATATTCGAGAAATGTTGCACACACACATTTAATGTGAACATCTGATGTAAATGCGCAATCTGAATTTTCGAAATTGTTCTCTTCTTCTTGATTATTTATTTAAAATCATGTATATAATGTCTCCTCTTCGTTAAAAAAGTTGATTTTTACAAAAATACATCAGATTCACCAGAAAACAATAAAGATGAAAGATGGCCGAATTCTTAGTAAGATAAATCAATGTTTATAATTTAAATCCATTAATTTAGTAAGTTCTGTCTACATGAAAGAAAGATTAAAATTCTACAATTATAAACGATTTATAAATAATTTAAATGATTGAAATTTTTAATACCAAACTTTTTGTTTTATTTTCTTTTTTTTTGCATATATAATTATTTAGAAGATTCTATCGAATTTTATAAGAGGAAAACATTTGAGTTTTATATTGAAGCATAGTTTACTACAAGTACGAATTTTATATTTTTACAACGAAATGATAAAATACTATTCTAGTATATTCAAATAATTTGAAGTGAAATCACGTGCAACAAATAATTAGAAAGTAATTAGAGAATTCTAACCTCAACATGGACTCAGAATTTTTCATCCATCTTCCTTCTCTTTCTTCTTTCTTTTCTTGCCCGTAACATTCATTACGACCATTACTATATCTTCACTACTACTCGTCAGATTTGTCGTCGTAAATCGAAAAATCGATGATTGGGACGACCAGTATCTCGTTCAGCGCCATTTTATCGGCTATTCTCAGCTTCGAACCGACTCATTGAGTTTCGACTCGGCCTGATTGATTCTATTAAAGTGCAATTATGCGTTGCAACCGGGCCACCGTGACGATATCTTGCAATGGTTGATACCATTGCTGATTTAAGGCTGACACAGATGCTACGCGAACCGAGAGAAGTCGTAATGTCGACGTATGGGAAAACAGTTAGAATGGTTATGGAGGATTCTGATCGAATGGAGTGGAACCAGGGACTGAGAATGATATCCGAATGATTCTGTCGTTTTGCAGGTGGAAATAAGATATCCACATTTATGAACAGGATTCTCGTATTTCTTTTACGTGTACCAATATTCATATAATATCGTTCAAACGTTTGAATATACAATATCTATTGTATTTTATTTTATTGTATTCACATCCTTTCTATTTATTTTCAATCTTGTCGAGATTAATGGGATAACACATTCCCAAGGTTTTATAATATATTGTTTTATTACAGTCTCAAAAGAGTTGGATAGTAATTTATAATCGCAATTTTTTAAATAATAATTATATAATCTATAATTTCATATTATAAGTGAGTTATGAGTTATGAGTTAGAAGAAAAATTGATAAAAGTTTGAAAGAGTTGATGGAGAATATTTTAGAAGAAATTGATTTACAATGTAATTGTAAAAGATTCATTCTCTACTTGGATGGATCTTCTTTGATACTTATGATATGCTAGCAATGTAATCCAATTCCAACTTGAGATTAAAAATCCGTGAGACAATATTGATGTAATACTAACTTTTTTTTTATTTTTTTTAATTTATATCAATATATTTTTGAAAATCTTCTTTGACTTGAAAACATTATATAATTTGGATCATTTTGAATGATGATAATTTTTCTTTCGTGTTTAATTATATTTGGTTTCACTTCAATTAGAGTAACTGATAAAAGTTTTATTTAAAAAATAATTCATTTTGGGAACAAATGTGTTATCAATATATATTTTTTTTGCAGCACTTCAATGCCTTTTTTCTCTTCTCTTCTTTGTTCCTTTTTTTTAGTAAACGAACTTCGAGTTATAGTGAAATCGTATCAGAAATAAAAGTCAATACTTCTGCTGGATAATTGTAAAGCTTTGTGTACTACTATTGTTCACGGCATTTTAAATTTGAATAGCCATCCGGTAAAATAGGCGTATGCTATACAAATTTTTTCGAAATGAGTTTTTCCTTGAAACAAGGGCCACAAAACTAGTTTCGACAAAGTTTTTCAGTCGACAATCACATTAAAGATGACAAGGAGACTACGAAAAGAAAAATTTATACGTACCAATATCGTAAAAATAACTTTTATAATTTAATTCTATGTATACAGAATCAATAAATTCTTACTCTATCCTTCCTCTAAATTTGATGAAAACGTACAAATTTCTTTCTTTCTTCTTTCTTCCCAATTAAATCAGAAGATTATTTTTAAAATGCTCGTTGCAAAATTATAAAAATATTCCTCCTAAGAAACTCCGCAATGAAATCGCACAATTAATCAATTCGTAGAAAGTATCCTCTGTCCAAAAGACAAAGCATAGAAATCGAATGATTAAAATTCTAAAAGTGAGAACGAGGGAAGCAAACATCGAAACATCAGCGACACAATCGCTCGACGGCGGAACCGTTACGCCCGCGCGTTTCCGCCGGAAACGCGTCAACTGGATCGCGTACCAATAGTATTGTTCACGACATTTTTACGGTGGAGGCGTTATTGGCAGTTTGGCGTTTTCGAAATCCACAAAGACGATAAATCGAACGGTTCTTGCGTTCTCTGGAAACACCCTCTCCCTCTCTTCACGTGTCGCGTGTCCCCATTGTCTTCCATCCGCGCGTGTATTTATCGGTTCGCACGTTGTTTCCTCGTGAAAAAGGGGGATCGATTTTATATACGGCGTTGGGATCGCCACACAAAGAATTGTGGAATTACATCGTAAAAATCATTTGGAATCGATCCGCTCGTTAAACTTGTAATATTATCCCCATTATCCGGTATATATAACTGTGTATCGACGATATACAATTTTTTTTTTTTTTTTTTTACGATGGGTCGTGAGAAAACGACTGCTATAAACGTATCGTGATTCTCGGCTCGCGGGATAATTGGCCGCAGTTTTATTTCTGGATGAATCAACGGCCGCCTGTAATCAACGATAATTATGAAGATATAATAATATTGGGGAGAATGGAGGTGGGCAGGGGATAAAAATTTCGAAAAAAATCGAGACCGCTCTGGTGTTGTTGGTGTTGCAATGATGGAGTACTTTGTCCGTTGAAATTGTGTTTCGCTACGTGATTTTATCTCCCAATTAATACGTCAATATACACTCGGTACTCGGTCGTAAATCAGGGATTTTATTGAAAATAATAATTTCAGGGGGGGAAATTTGTGTGCGTGGCGGGATTCGTTAGTTATCAATTTGGAAATTTTTCTTTTTTTCTTTTTTTTTTTATTTGATGTATACGCGGGTATTATCTCCTTGTTCGTTATTTATTATGTTTTGGAATAATTATTATTTTATAGTCGGATATTTAATTCTATTTATTTTTCGTAGGAATTACGGAAAAATGCATTTCGCGTATCTCGTTACGAAATGTTTGGTTTTGCTTAATGAACAATGTTTGTGTAATATATAATATGTTTCCCAATATTCGTAATATTTAATTATTAACAAGATACGTGAGAAATTCAATAAATCGATTAATCTAAACTTTCTTCGTATCAACGAAGCTATATAATCTAAAATCTTTAAAATATAATTTATTATTAATATTTATTTAGTTTGCTTTTTCCATGCAAGTTGAATATTGACGTTTTCTTTTGTAAATATTGTAAAATATACATTTATTATCGTTCATTTGTAATTAACTTCTTCCAAGAATTCAAGAATTCGTTCAAAAGTTAGGTTAGAATTCCATAACCTCAAAATATTCTGTAACGTAGCATTAATTTTTCCATTCTTTCGTATAAATAATTATTCATTTCTACGTCATGTGAGAACAAATTCCTCAAAGACCAACTTATCAAGATCCTTGAATCGATCATAATCGATAAACCCACTGATAACGAGCAAAGCTTTATCGATCCTAAACAACAACTTCCATATACGATTCTCTCTCTATTGCAAGAAAAGTCTCGATCTCATCGTCATGAAAGCGCATTATGACAAAAGAAAACGCCGATAAAGATGGCGCTAAATTCTTGAGAAAGAAAAATAATGGACCGATAGAAAAGAATGGAAGGAACAAGGCACGGTCAAGAAAGAGAGGGGGGACAAAGTGAAGGCAATAAGCGCGAGAAATAGGCATCGAGATATTTTTGCCGGAAGAGAATCGACGTCGATATACTCGTGCACTGTTTATGAAATATTTGACCGAAATACCAGGTGCGGAACAGGCATAAATTCTGGTGTTCCTTCGCGATATGAACGGGGCACGTTTCGCGTGCTCGAATGGTGGAACACGAGGCCATTCGGTGCCTCGGTGTTCATGTGTGCTCGATTGGATATTTATTATCGTTCATATCCCTGTGATCAGGCGGCAAAATATCTGATATTTCCGATTTTTTAATTTTACGACGCGATACTTCCTTTTTCTCCATGCTTTTATTAAATTTATCTGTGAGAAATCGCGATTTTATTTTTCAATTTCTTGGACTTTTATCCCCTCTTATCGATGTTAGGATTCATTTATTTAATTGTTAATCGAAAGATAAAAATGTTATTATTAACGTTTTAATTTTCCCTTACGAGGAAGATCGAGAAAATATTATTTTATATTTCTTTTTATGATTTGTTGACGGGATATCCGAAAGGATTCTTTTTTGTTTCTCTTATTATTAGCGACGTGATTCGAAATTCTTAATTGGAGGGATTGTTGAAAAATAAAGCAAATTTCGAAACAAATTTCCTAAGCTTTTTGCTCATTAATTTTGTTTTATATGAAAATAATCGCGATATAATATCACTTGTTTATGAGATAACTAAATACTCGCTTTTTGTTAATTAATTTAATAATATATAATTTAATTAATTATAATCATTATGCTTTCTGCTAATTGCACAAGTGTTGTCGATTTTATATGAACAAAACAAGAATTAATGATCAATCAATGTGAAATTGATATAATTTAATTAATTAATTCTGCCTTTTTATCATTATTTGATCCTATTTCTATTTCTATTATTTAAATTTGGAAAATTCATTTTAAATGATCCCTTGGAACAAAAATGTTAATTAAAATCTATTTATTGAGCTATAAGTAATTGAAATTTGGCTTAGACAAAAATAAAATGAAATAGCTCTATTTTGATTATGTAAATCTCAATAAACCTTGATCGAGATTTTTATGTATCAACTTTTATATATGTCTTCCAGAATCTAATCTCGAAGAAATAAAAAAAAAAAAGAAATAAAAAATAGACAAACTATAAAATTCAAAATTTTCGTGAATTTATATTGAAACAAATATAAAATAAAAAATTCTATATCTTAAATTATCATCAACCTTCTCTTTTTAAAATTAACACAAGAGACTTAATCTTCTAAACAAATTTCTAAATTCTATACGAATAAAGCAATATAATTTGCTATCTCTAATCGAGGATCTTATACCATCTACCATCATTTCCCTAGTCATTTTTTATTGCTCAATTTTATCGACTGCAGTTCAAAGCCTCGTAAATCTTTCGTTTAAGGATATAGTATATTTATGGAGAATACACGATCTATGAATTCTTCGTTGAGACACTCGTGACAAAATGGAGGGACGTTGAATCTACTCGATCTAGCGAATGGCGCCGAAAGGGAGGCTTTACGAGTTCGACGTTTGACGTACGCCTGTTCCTGCTCGTTATTTTTGCAAGGAAAGTGTGCGTCACCGATGTAAATCAAAAGAGGAGCTTTCACGAGAAGGTAGGAGGATTATGCGGATGGGAGGATCGTGATCCTAGACGCTATAATCGTATGTTTCTGTCATAGCTTCGGTTTTTTTTTTTTACAGCCTGCTCCTCTTTTTTCAAGCCAAAGGTATTTGTATATTTTTTTTCTCTCTCGAAACTTTGAAAGAATGATTTCAATAGTTTTTTATCTAAAAGGAATATCGAGATTTTTTAGATTTTTTTTTTTTCTAAATAAAAAAATGACTGATTGTAAATACTGCAAAATTATATAATTATAGAAATGTAAAATTATACATGTGTACTTACTCGTAAAATTTTTATTTATGAAACGTGTTTTGTTTCTCAATTTTCTTTTTTTTTCTTTTTTTTCCCTCGATTGTGTCTTTATGTCGAGAAATAAAGAGAAACGACGATTACATAAAGCAATCCTTCGAGGATGGAGCACGTTCTCTATGGATTGATACACTTTACGTAAGATGTAAAGGTAGCAGGGTTATGTGTGTATTCGTCTGTTGTTGAATGGGATCAGAGACGAAAGCTGTACACTTGGAAATTTCTTTACGGATAAACGGTCAATCGGGGTAATTTTTCCAACTACGGAAAGTCCATGATTTTTCTCTTAAGTCTCTCTCTTTCTCTCTCTCTCTCACAAATAACTTAATCGATCGATGCGGCTTTTCAACTATTTTTCCTTTTTAAACGTCGAAGAAAATATTTCAATCTCTCTAATTTGGTATTTTACAAGATAAATACGTATTTACGAAATTTTCTATTTCTTAATATTATGTTTTAAACGAGATTGAAGTGAGAGGACGAATACTTTGATGTCATTTCTGCGGAATTAAAAAATGTGAAAGTATAAAAGTGGAATTTCTGAGAATATTATAAACAAATCATAGTTATATAAAGATGAATAAAATTAAATTTTATAATTTAAAAAAAAAATAATTTAAAAAATAAATATTAGGTTAAATAATTAAATAAATAATTAAATATGAGAAATATCATATATTATACCTTTATTTACAACATTCCAAAATAAATTAAAACGTTTTTTCTTTTCTCTATTATGATTAGGTCCTTATTATTCCATTTGTTTCTTACATTTGATTGTTTAATGTATTATACAAATTTTTAAGACAAAGACAAATTTCCAATCTTCTTCATCAATATCCATTTTTCTCGTTATTATATAAAGTATATACGTCATTAATTATATAAACTGTATTTAAAGACAAAATTTAATTAACAAAAAAAATAAACAAAAAAGAAATCAACAAAATAATAAAAAATGTGATAATAGAATTATTATTGGTTCATCAAATACGTAACTCGATTTCGTATATAAAAATGCGTAGTCTTACCCCTTTTCGACACAGTTAATGATTTACTTTGTGAGACCACGCGTATATTCGTTAGCGACGAAAGCTTTTTGCTCTTTCTCGTTTTCCACTTTGACAACGAACCGAGGGTTGCGTTTAGATTCTCCCTGCTCTTCCTCCTTCTTCCTCTCGTTTCTCCTCCTTTGTCATTCACTCGTTCTCGCGCACAATGAGAACAGAATTGGTACAATAATCAGAGCAACCTTCAAAGCATCCGTTCTTATTTATTAAAGAAACATTTAATATACCGTTCCTTTAATATCGCGAGATATTTGTTTTCTCTCTCAGTTTTATGGAACCTTCCATCCCTCAAAGGCGGATCTTCTTTTTCAAATATTGATTTTCTTAGTGTTTAATTTAACGTTAAGAAAAGGGATACGTTGTTTAATCGAGAAATAGATATATATATCCAGAAGAGAAGTCGTAAGAATTTTTAATTTTCTTTTTTAATTCTATTTTTACATTTGCTTCGATATTTCTTTTTTAATGATATATTCTTGGTTCTATTTTTTTTCTTATAATATTATAATAAAATATAATTTTCTGAAAAGTATAATTAATTATACATCCTTTTATCTTTCCTTTTATCTGGTACAGAAGAAATTAAGTTTCTTCGGGTTGATAATATATATTTTGGAATTAGAAACTCGAATGATCAGGAAGAAGCAAATTATATAGATTCAAATTTATCGAAAAGCAGCGGTGCTGGTTTGACTTGGAAACTAGTTGAATTTCCTCTTGCCTTTGTATCCAGTTTTCAAATTAATGCGCACCGTTTCCGCATTACTAATTACAATTAGTTCTTCTCCGATAACGATAAGATACAAGAACAATGAGTACGTTCTCAATGGTATAAATTCTGTTGCTTTACCTCATAAATTTTGCAAACCAGATTCTATTTTTTTCTACAGAATGCAATACGAATTGTATCACGAGTCAGAATCAAAAAAGTAAATTTTCATAATATCTTCTTCATAAATCCTATTAATTAGTAACAACAAATGCGTGATAAATTAAACAACAGATACATTATTTCTCCTCAAATTCTTCTAATTAACTATTCGAGATTCGAGTTTCGATTTCAATTCACGTTCGAATTTGGATTTACATTTAATTTAGACTTAGGTTGGATTTTGGATTTGTTTTCGAGTTCGATTCAGATTTAAATCTGGCTTTAGATATATCTAAATTCGATTTGGCTTTGTATTTTCATTTAGAAGGCTTAACTCAGGATATACATGTTTACAGATTGATTTTCTTTTCTAGATCGGATTAGCCTCCAAATTGGATTTAGATTTGAATTCAGGATAGGATTGGGTTTAGACATACGTGCTTAAACTGGATTTGAATTTTTCATTTAAGCTTATTACATTTCCCCTTTCTTATCCCGGTTAATTTCCAATTTATATTCATTTCTTAACTCAAGTTTGGACTCCACTTGATTTAAAAATTTTATGATTCAAATTTCTCTAACCTACAACGCGCATGATCACAATCGATATTTAAAAAATTCCAACTCGAAATCCCAAAGAAACGTACCCTGGCAAAAATTACACGGCATCATATCATTCACCCTTTTCCAGCCTGGCTTCCAGCCCACCCCGTCGACTACTTCATCCTCGAGTACTTAAGGCGGTGCACTTAAACATAAACTCGGTTCGCAAGAAGCGAAGCGGCCAAGTGGCACGCATCTCGATCATGGCTGGCAAAAAGCGCGCCATAACTGCAGGGACGATGAATTTAACGACGTTTTCCCGGCCGGTCAACCCCTTTTACACCGCTGGACACTGGTTAAAAATGGCCGCCCTAGTAGCGCATAGATCGTAGCGACACCCTGCGAGGCAGAAACTGAGAACACCGCGTTTCTTTCGCGGAGAACGAGCAACGAATCTTGCTCACGCGAACCTTGCTGCCCTCTTCCCGGCTGGAACACGCGAAATAATTTCCAGCGCCGCGCCAGAGACCTTTGGTTGGCACCGGTTCAAATAGTTAGGGAGAACTTAAATTTCGCGAGAGACAGGGCTTTTTCGGGAGCGTCAACTGCTACTCTTTGCTACCCCTTTCCTTTCACCGTTTCTTGCCTCTTTCTTTTCTCCCTTTCTGTCATTCGTGCATCCCCCCGTTTCCTTTGTCTTCCATCCCCGCTTCCTCGCATCCCTCGTGTCGCCTGCTTGGCCGAGAGCGCGACAACTGGCTTCCTTTTTTTCTAATTGTTGGAAAATACGTACGGTTACGTTCGATGAAATTAACGTTCTGGTCTTATTGAGAAATAATTATTACCTGGTTGTAGTATTGTTACGTAATATTTGAAGAAAAGGGGTTGAAACTTTATTTTCTCGAGAATGAAGACTTTTTTGAAAATTTTTCAAAAAGAAATAAGCAAAAGGTGATGTAAAATATATTTTTTTCCCCCTCGATTTTCTTGTTTTCAAAGAAATTAGAATTAAACAAAAATAATCCACACGATGAATTTTCAGAAAATATTATTCCAGATTTTTTTTTATATTTATTTTTGCATATATAACGATCTTCTATCACTCGTATCCAGTCATTCAAATTTTCCAGTATTTGAACAGTTTTTAAATTCGATTTTTTTCAAGTGAAAAATGTTATTTATTCTTTATGAATGTTTTTTTTTTTTTTCTATATAAATATAGAACCAGGTATCGCTCGCTCCCATCATGTTTAAATCTCTATATTTTCATAGCACATAACAAACTTTTAATTCTATTTAAAGTTACATTTGAAAGATGCATTTCAATTAAAAGTCTTCGCATAAAATTTAGTACATTTGCCGAAGAAGCAAGCTAGCTGTCTTCTAATGGGAATTCGATAATGGCCCACCAAGTCAATCGATCTTTCCATGTTTAGAAAAATAGTAGGAATTAGAGTATGCTACGATCTTACGCTGAAATAAATCGGTCAGCAATTAGATCAGGTAATTAGATCAAATAAATTTCGTTATAATTACCTTACGTTTCGTATTGCCTCGAATTCTTGTATCCAACCGCATTGCTGCGGGCGATGAATACATCTGATAGCTGAGAATGAAATCTGCTTCTCGTCCATTACTTGATCTTTGACGCTCCTCATCCGTTTACCAATCTCTTCTCATTTTCTAGAAATTTCACAGATTTTTATTTCGTCGTAACTTGCGTTTATTTATGTAAAATTGGGGACGATCGACGTAATTTTGATAATTAGGGAGGAATTTTATCCTTTGGATACGGACGAATGATTAACGAATGTGTATCGTGTTTTGTGGATAGTTAAAAATTCCATAAAGGATGGATGGATTAAATATATTTCAACTTGTGCGTTTGACAGTATAATTTGCGAGGCTCAAACATTTTTTTAAATATCCGGATTAAACTGTCTTTATTGCTGTTTAACTACGTAATACATGATTAATGAAACCACGTATCATTAGCTTCTGTTTTCGAAAAATAGACGGCCATGCATCGTTGATCAAAAGAGAAGAGAGTTAGAAATTTGTGAGATATATAAAAGCAAAAAAGAATAATAACATATACGAGATTTACACGCAATTAAAATCAAAAAATGAAATTACAATTTTATTTATATTAAGTTTCAACAAATCTTTTGTTACAATTAAAATTTCTTTCTTCTGCTTTGAAATTCTATTTTATAAAAATTTTATTATCTCTCTTTTCTTTCAGAATCATATTCGTATAAAAATTCAACTCTCGTTAATTAGAAAAATTTACAATGCTTCATCGGTAATAACTCTAAATTCTAACAAATTCTCTAAATCTTTTAACATAATAATTCACGCGAGCAACAATTATCTAACAAAATTTAAAAATGTAATAAAATTTAACAAATATAATATAAAAATATAAAGTTTAACAAATTCTGAGATTTCATTTTTCTAAGTTTGAACAGAATCCATTTACCCTCGAATACTTTCCCCCCTAAATTCATCCCCCTCGCTAATTATCCTCTTCAAATCTTCGATAAATATGTCCAAGGAGGGAAGAATTCGCGAGAAACTTGGCGATGCACTTAATTTCAACGGTGGATGGCGCGACAAACTTGGCTGCAAGCGTAACCAGAGTCGGAAGTTGTCGGTGTTTTCGCCGTTCTTCGCCGCTTCGGGCAAACGCGTGGTCACGGTTTACTCGCGCGGCTGAATTCCAGGCTAAAATCGCGAGCAAACTACGTGGCGGTTACGCGGTGGAGGTTAGGTGGTTCTAATGAGAGCACGCGTTAATAATGACGCTGTGCTACAACCGTTTTCCGCAACTTCATAGCGCGCATCGCGTCGTTGAAAGTAGATCACAGGCATCGTTCAGACCTTCCAGAACGTGGATGGAACGCGTGAAACGTGGATGATTTTAATTGCGAGCCTCTTCCCGTTTCAAGTTTACGCATCTTCTTGATTTCACGACCCTCTGCTGCTCTCCAAAGGTTGCTGCGAGCTTTTTTTATTCTGTCTCTTTCTCTCTCTCTCTCTCTCTTTCTTTTCTCGAGAGATGGCCAACCCAGTTGCGGGGCAGAGAGAACGCTTATCTTCGCGTTTTTCCATTAGAGATTCTTCTCATTTTTCGGTGGTTTCTGGCAACGAGCGGTTAACACCTTCCGATGCGATGAGTTTTCGTGAGTTTTACTGTTTGGACGAGCGAGTCAAAACGAGTGTGAAAGAGAATGAGATATGAAACGAGAGTAATTACAGGTTTTTGACGGGTTCATTCGATTCTTAAAGATTAAAACAAGTACGAAAGTTTGAGTTAAAGCGTATTGAGACGTTATGAACAGTTTATAATAATACAGATAGAAAGAAAAGGTTTTTTATCTCATCTGTGAGAAGAAATTTTGTGAATAATATTTAATGGATTTGATTATATAGAAAAATTTCGGTGAAATGTATTTTCAATTTTGAAATTGTAAATAAATAGATAAGGATAACTACGTTACTGAAACGTTCTCTACGAGCAACCGTGTGTATCGATCTCGTCCCTGGAGCTATTATATACGCGGGTTAATTATCACAAATATTAAAAGAGATGATTATTTATGAAGCGTGGTCAGATCTAATTAGATGCCATGATATCGCGCGAAAACGATAGAACAGATTAATCTCTCAGTATCAGAATCCGTAACATCGTTGATCTAATGAACATGCTTCGCTTATCAGAACTCTATTACAGAATACACACAGGATAATAACGTCAACCTTCTAATTACATTGTCGTTATTAACTGCGTCCCTCTTATAATAGTGATTATTAGTCGATGATATGATATTTCCGGTTTTGGGTTAGGTCGAGGCAAAACTGATGTTATTCAATTTTAGAAATTAAATGAGTTATTAATATGGTGTTTATAATGTTAATGAAATTTTACGATGAAATGCTATAATGAATAAGTTAATTATTATTGTGTTGAGAAAAGTTAATACTTTTATCTTTATAATAGAATTTATAATGAAGATAATAGAATCTATTATTGACTCTCAATTTTTCGCAATGAGTGATGTTTTGATAACATTTGTACTAATTAATTTCTTAAAAATAAGGGAAGAAACGCTATATGATAATTCATTTCTATATGTATTTATCAAATTGCATATTCAGAAAACGCGGGAAAATTTTGACAACTCTGCATTAATAAAATTAGGAAAATTCTTTCATCGTCGATTCATACAATATTTGTAGGAACAAGCAATAAGGGAGATTAATTTCGTGACAATTTTGAAATCGATATAATCGAATAATGTTATTTCATCGAGCCGAGGGAACTAAATACGATTTCTGTAATACATCGAATAGAATCAGTTGTACTGAGAATGTTAATAAATTACAAAATACTATCACTACTTGGAAATATTCGAATCGACAGATATCGCGTCTGTCGCGTTTCGCGTTATATTAATATATTCCCCCGGCGGCGTAATTGTTATGCTCCTGGAAATAATTGCACTGAAATGACCCAACCGACGCGAGAATTAACAGTAATTCAACGGCTGTAAAATGCTTGTTTATCCGTTATTTTTCTTTTTCTTTTTTTTTTTTATTAATAAACGAAATTAACAGTTCTCTAATTAGTGGGTGCATTTAACTCGGGGCGAAATACGAATATATACACGTATGATAATTATTTGAGATTGATTTCAATGCTTGTTACAATGACGAACGAAAATGCACACGGCCTCTCTGTGAAAATAATGGCGAAGATAAATATAATTGACGTGGAGCTTTGTTCAATTTATAATAGGGTTAGGGGGACTATGTTTGGTAATTGGTTCCGCTCATTAAATAATTCGTATCCTCATTACGATAATAAAAATAATTATCGAGTTTCTTTTTTTTTTTTTTAGAAAATTTACAATATTTAACGGAACTTTAAATTTTTTTTTTTAACAAAGATATTTGGAAATATATTTCATACTTTTATTTTCTACTCGTTCGAACGAAATTTATGAAATAGAAAAAACTTTGATCGGTCAATATCCAAAATTTAAAAAAAAAAAATTATTAAATCTCTAACGTGCTGAATGCTGTCCAGTTTTTGCGAATGCATCGATGCTCGCAAACAATGAGGGTATAGAGTTATAGGCAACGAAATTAGCTAAGCGAGGGCAAAGCTAAAAGCAACGAAACTAGCGGAGTGAGAGCAACTGATAAAGAAACTAATTGGGAGGGTAAAGTTATCAGATAACGAAATTAACGAAGATATAGCTACGGACAAAGAAATTAGCTAAGTGAAGACAGAGGTATTAGCAACTCTGAATATAGCGGAGTGGAAGCTTGAGACTTTAAGTTCAACTGGATCAATGGTTTATTAATATATATAGATATATAAACAGTTATTCTCATCATTTCTTTCTCTAAATTATGTTAAATTGAAAAACCTCATAGCTTCGAAATTTCCAAATTCTTCTTTATTTTTCTTCATTTGATTCGTGTTGTTCTTTTCATTTGCCTAAATGAGTTTTGAATTCCCGATTTTATGTGCCGAAGGGAACATTGCTGTTGTTTGCAACTGTTGTTTGAATATCATGATTATATACTGAATAACAATGCTCCAATTTCTGAAAGAATCTTTTATCAAATAATAATAGTTGCATTATACATATTTTCTTTTCTAAATCCCTTCAAAACCAACCTCTTTTTCGATAGAAAGAAGTGAAAAGAATTTTTCACAATGCATTTATCCAGAAGATAACGATTCGTTAGTAAATCCTCGATGAAGAGGAGGGAATCGTACGAAGGAGATGATTGGCGAATGAAAGAGGATATGATCATTCGATTTCAGTTTCGGCGAAACTTGTAATCGACACGGCAAAAAGAATCAACAACGATAACAATGGAACGAAAGCTGATATCGATGCCGGAAGTCGACGTCGACCGGAAGGGGTTGAACGAATCGAAACGCGTAATTTACCTGTTCGTTCATTTGCATTGCATGATGTATGAGAACGTTTGCGGCTGTTTCATCGTTAGTAACAGTATGTACTGCGATTTGTTTGGGTATCCGTAACCATATTTTCCCACTATCCATGATCGATGATCCCGACGGAGTGCTTGCAACGCGATAATTTTTTTTTTCTTTCTTTTTTTTTTTTTTTTTTTTATTCTTGATAACGATACTTGTTCCGAGATAAGAGAGTTTGACGAAGAGGGGAAATGCAAATTTCATTATCGATTCATTGCTGCTCGCGAAAGTATGTTTAAAAGCTTTTTATAAAGTAATTTTGAATATGACGTCGTACATATTCATTAGCACTTCTTACTGTTTTTTTTTTTTTTATCTTAGATATCTTCGATAGTTCCATGTCATTTGAACACCTTTTAACGTCTAAAATATAAAAGAATTGCATTAATCGTTAGATTAATTGAAAGTAAAAACTATCGATAAACTGCATATAGATTATATCGATCTCTCTGCCAATAAAGATCTTATTCAACTTGTTTAACTCTGTTATTAATTAATTAATTAACAACGTGATTAATTATTCGTTCGTTAATCACAAGCTTCATCGCAAATATATATATATAGCTCTGCAAACCTCAACACGTGACGGTACATCTATACAAGTGGCGACATCTATGTAATTTCGCCTTGTTCGTTAGTACACTAGTCCGCCTTTCAATTTGCCGAGAGACTCGATCGTGCCAAACGGAAGTTCGGAGTGGCTTTGTATCCGTAATCCGAATGATGAGGTAGATTAAGTCCTTCGACGAAATACCACCAGTTAATCGTATCCAATGGACACCGGGCGTATAATTATTACGCGTATAACGTCACGTATAGTCGAATATAGCATTCCTATTTCTCTCGTATTCCTGATTCGCTGACGAGGTTTACATTAAAACGGCCCTTATCTTCGTTATCTTCCCTTCCGCGTTGGAGCGACACTTCGCTCGAGTTTCGAGGAGAAAAAGATTTTCAAGTGGTTTTCGATTATTATCGAAACGGATCCGCAGGGATCTCTGAAGAGGGTGTTTCGAGAGGGGTTTCCTGGTTGTTCAACGAGGCGATTACTCGCTTCAGTTTTGCTGATCGTAATGGTAATGATGATAGGGAATATTTAACATTATCGAGTGGCTTTCTTTCGCGGTAGATATCTTTATGCAGGGTGATTCAAAGATCGAATGGGGGGATGTAAGGGTAATAAAGTTTTTTTTTCATCCCATGATTTGGATAGCCTCCGTGATGTTGATTCTTTACTTAATACGATGTGTTATCTATTTTTAATGCGTCTTGTATTATAACAAATCGACAGAAATTGACAAGCAATTTAATAAGAGATTGTATAACATTGTATCAAATAATAATTAATAGTCTGTACTTATTGAGATTCGTTTTATGAATTATTTAAAGGAACATTCGAAGTCAATTATCTTGAAAATGAAAATTTGAAATATAATCTCTTCTCTCGAATATATTATAAAAACACTGCAACGCTATCTAGCGTTGTAATACGTTCGTGAACTTTTAAAAATTTTAAAAAGTTTGTATACTTTCGTGTTTATTTTGATCTCTTGAATCAAGCATATCTCTATATCGATACAATCTCTGTTAAAATTAATTTAAAAATAGAGAAAATTTCCATTTTAAATAGAAACTGAAGACCCTGCGTTCCTGCCTGCTCTTCACTCGGTAATCGCATCATCAACAAGGAAGGAGGAAACAACAAAATCGAACGTAGCGGAAGGCCCAGCATCCAATGCCTGGCCGCCCAATTTCTTGACACGCGGCCGCGTAATTACGGCCATGTATCATCGAGGGTCGCGACATATTCGTATAATCTCGTTAGCAGCGGAAGTACACTCGAGCGCGCGCGGCAAATACCGACGATCCATTAGAGACCGATGCAGATTCGCGATGCTTGTTCGCCGCAATTCGAAAATGGCCCCTCGAAACCATGGTCCTTTACCATTCGCTGCCGATCAATCGAATTATCAATCAATCGCCGTTGATGGCGGACGTTAATTAACAATAACAAGACGAGCCAATATCCCCGCACTCTTCCTCCTCGGCGAATTTCACTTTGCCCGAATCTGCGATTCTCTCTGCCTTCGATAACGAATTCATCTTGATCGAACGTTCGTCGTCAATTTCATATTTTCCTGATCCAGCAGAATTCTTCTGGGGGGAGAATAGAAAATTTGTAAATCCCTTTCGAACGTTTAATTAACGTGGGGTGGGTGGGTGTGATCGTGAAGAGTCGATATCGCGAATTTTTGAGAGAGAGAGAAATATTGGAATATCGATGTAAATTCGAAATATCTTTTAAGAGATTATAAATCGGGAAAAGTGTTTCGGGATCAATCATCGCCATCACGATGTTTTATATACAGGTGTACAGTATTTCGCAAGTCGGTCATCATCCGAATCGTGAATCTGTTTCGAATCAGATTGCTCTTTATTAATTTATGACGTATCGAGCTTGCAACAGATGTATCTGTACGATTCGAAATTCAGTGAGCTATAATCCCTCCAAGGCACTAAAACCGTAACAACCGTGGAAATACTACTTGAGATAGAAAGGATTCTACTATTTCAAGCATGAATAAGACCGCTCTTATGAATTGCAGTTCATCGGTTTACCTTCCATAAATTATGGGATATATTTTGAAATTAAATTTAATTGACGATGAATTACAACTGGAAACCCTATTGAATTTTTCAATTCGCGTAAAAAAGGAAGAGATGAAAATTTCTTCCAAAAATTTATCGTTTATCACTATCGATATTATCAGATAATTCTATAATCAATACCAATGAAAAGTCACAAACTATCATCGTCAAAATCCTCTCTTATCCCCATTTGCACAAAAATCCTAATAAAAAATATTATTCTCATCTATTATATCAATTTCAAAAACAATTTCGAAACACAAGACGATAATACCGAACCATCAACATCGATCTTTCTCCCATTTCTTCCGCTTTGCACGAATACCAATCAAAATCCAGGGAGGATGCATGTCAATCGCGCACCCTTAATTATACATGTACCGTCCTTTTTTTTTTTTTTTTTCCCCCGAGTGGAAACCACACCCGGTGCTCCCCTCCACCGCCCCCGCGCGCCAAGGGATGCAGAAACGCGGTGGTAAACGCGGCATATTTGCCGTTAAACTGCGAAAGTTGCGAATGTAAATCCGGCTCTCTCTCTCTCTCTCTCTCTCTCTCTCTTTCTCTTTCTCTTTCTCCCCTCCAATTCGCGATACATGTTGTTGTTGTAAACTGGCACGATTTCGCCGTATTGCCGCATCTGGCCCCGTGACTCTCGGGATCTTCCATAAATAAATGCATGAGCGTTTCTATCCTCTTGCATCCCCCTCCCCTCTCCCACCCCTGTACACAACGTATTCGATCTATGTATGTTGCGTACGTAACAGTGATTGTTGTGCACACCGCCAGTTGTATCCGTACGTGCGCTGTGCGAACAATCGCACTGCGGATGCACCTGTATGCCTGGGATGAACGAGGGTGGATGAAGAAGGGGTGGCTAAGCGATGAAACCGCGATCAATCCCCGCGAGATTTCGTATAGGTCGGAGGCCGTTAATAATTTCCTCCCTTTGAAAGAAAGAAAACGTTGTGGCACACGTTTCGACGGAGGAAACAGGCGAGAAAGGAGGGTGGTTGAAGGGGGTATTGTTGAAGGGGGATGGGGGATGAAATTCGGTATTGTTGAAATATCTTTCTTCCCTCTTGGCGGTGGATAAATGGTTGATGTGGCTCTTTTGGAAATATTTTCACGTTTTTATTTAGTTGTTTATTTGATTTTCGTAAAGTTTTTGTTTTTTTTTTTTTTTTTTGAATTTTCTTTTATTTTAACGATCGGTAATTTTTTGGAGATGCGAATCTCGTAGCGTATCTTTGTGAACGAAAATAGAACGTTATGGGTTTCTTGCGCGGCAGCTTTTCTTTTTTTCGTTTATGTATGTTCCGCAAGATGCTAGCCATTTCCTTTTTTCCCCCCTCGTTCCCGTTGCAACGAAACTTTTTCTTGGATTTGTTGCGCGATGCATTCGTGCTTTCCTTTCCTTTTTCACCTCTCTTTCTTCTTTTTTTCTTCTTCCATTGTTACTTTGTATATATTAGAAGTTTTTACTGGCTTTCTCCCTGGCTTTACAATTGTTGCCGGACGATGCCTTCGTTTCTTTCATTCCAACGTTTTGCAGTTTTAACGCAATCCCTCGTTTGTGTAACGTTTGTGTAAATTTATGTCTTTGAAAGAAAATGAAATTATTCGGAGGTAGAATATATATATATATTTGGATATTTATGATAAATATTGTTTCAATTGTAAAATAAATTATTTTTATAAATTTTTCCAAAAAGACAATATATTTTTATAGGAGAGTTATTTTTTTTTTATTTGTACATTTAGTTTCATAAAAGTTCATCAGTTTTTTAATTATTTACTACAATATTTCATTTCATAGTATAATTTGTGTAGTACAAATTTAAATATAATTCATACAATCAGAGAGTAAAAAGTTTTGGATATCATTTTTATTTTATAACAAAACTTTTAATCCATTAGTGGATACAATATTGCACCATATACATATATATATTTTTTTTTACTCGCTTTTTATTTCTGTTACCTCTGTCATTTACATATATATTTCTAAAAAATTGTTATCCGTGAAAATTAATTAAAATAATAAAAAAACAAAAATAAATTATTACCTTGTGCATATAACGAAGCTTCTTTATTCATACGTTTCCAATAAATATGAATATCTTATTCTTCCCATAAAACTTTAAATAAGTAAATCGTATCTCTTTATAGAGTTCCCTTTGTTTGTAAAATATCTGAAAAGAATAACGATAAAATTTCATTAAAAAAATCATTACTTATAATTATTTTTAATACAGATTATTATATAGCAATTTCAAACTCTCTCTTACTCGTTCCTGAATTATTAAGTCGAAATTTTAATCATCTTAAACGTTTGGAAAAAAATGTATAGAAACGAAACTAGAGAGGAAACACGCGAAGATATTATATTTCGTAACAAACAAACGAGTTTTGAAAAAGATTGCATTATGATAATCTCGTGTATATAAATATTTGATATTTCCTTCATGAAAGTTTCATATTTTCCTTTCGCTAAAGAAACTTGCACTCTCAATTTTATAGTACTTTCCATATAATATTTGATAGATCACGTTACACCTTCAAAGAATCAAAAATGGTCGAAGCTTCGTACACGTATCCTGGTTTTCCTCTGTTTTTTTCTTCGTGATGTGTTATGCGTTACGGATATGGAAATATGAAAATACAACAACGTTGAACGTGTTTGTCAAACGTATCCAGCTTTCGAGAAGACCGTCTTTGTTCTCTCTTCGAAAAGAAATTTTGTTTTCTCTCTTCTCTCTTCGTGGTATTCGCGATTCTTGCTCACGATTTTTGTTGATTGATTAAACTAAAATAATTGGAGGAAATTATTTGGGGCCAGTTTATTGGCTGTTTTATAATCATTTTTCCTTTTGTTTTATACGAATACTGGAAATTTCGATTTTGGAATTTGGAAGAAAAAGTTGCAATACAATTTTCTAGAGAAAAATTGATGAATAGTCGATAGTGATTTATGAAAATTTGATCAGGATTTGATGATAAAAAGAATTCCACGTTGAAATTGGATAAGTCGGGAATATCAATCCGTTCACGTTCTTCCATGAACGATTATTGATCATTTCTTATGAAAGGATTCTTGAAATTCAAAATCGATCGCTGAAGAACTTTTCGTATATTTTCTTGATTTATGTCTTTTGTATATATTGTATATTACTCTCAGATCAAACTTTAATAAAATAATCGTCGTATTGTTACTACGTGTATTTGTTAAAATTCACGTAGAAAAACTCTAGATAGAATTAAATCCTCCTGGAATCCTGATTTTCTCGTTCTGTAATTTCAAAAAATTATTTTGTAATTATCTTACCATCGTGAAAAAATGTTTGAAATGAGATAAATTACGTGTATCGTGTTATTATACTCGTCCATTGAAAGTGCGAAATAATAAACGGCAAATTTCTAGAAATGATTCTCGAATATCGTAACGATACCATCGAAATACAGATCGATTTAGCACGTAAATTGAGCGCGGTCCCGTGTTTATTTCGAAATGGTCAATCAAAAATTCAGTTGACAAGGGTAAAATAGTGCGCAAAAAAAAAAAAAAAAAAAAAAAAAAAAGAAAAGAGAGAGAATCAAAAATAGGATATTTCGCGCTCGATTATTTAGTCGGTTCATTGTTTCGTGCAGCAAATATACTGTATGGCCAACGCATTCAAATTTTCAATCACGGGTTTCTCTCTTGAATTTTCGAGTTAAACGGCCGGGAACGGTTTATTCTGAATTTTAATGTTTTATTCCAGTTTTTCTCCCCCCGCCCGTCTCTACGATTTCGTGTTTCGATGCTCTGTCGTAAAGTTTTGAAAGTTCAATAAAATTTACTTCTCTGATGGAGGATCGAAATTTATAATCCTTTGTAAAATTTAAAAAATAGATTTCAAGATATTGGTTTATTTCTCTAATTTATCTCTTTTTTTTTTATTAAAAATAATTTTTTAATCTTCGTTGTTCTTTAATTACAAGTTATTTTGCAATTAATGGCGGTATCATAATATCAGGAGTTGATATAACGGATAAATTTTTCGTATAAAAGAAATTTTTATTTTTTTATTAGATTGATATATAAATAATGCGCAATGCCGACAATGTAAATATTAAAGTATATTAAAATAGAGGATTATACAAACGGAAAAAGAGAATACATAGCATGGCGAAAATGCAGAAATTACGAAGGGAATTGGTGCACGATCATTATTTCTCGCTGTTTTGTTACGAAGAATTTTATAAATATATTTTATGGACCTCTCTTTCGTTTTTTATTTCCAGAAATTTTTTCCATTTTTTCATCAATTAACTCTACTGATTAATTTATTTTTTTGTAAAATCACTTACAAACATTTTTTCCTAATATAATATCGTTTAAGTATAATTTCAAAAAAAATTTTTTTACGAGGTTAACAGAATATATCACGAAATAGAAACACACAAAACTGAAAACATGTACGTGCAAAAATGTGGCCGACGGTCAATATTGGTTATGCATTTTACATGCCAATTTCGAAATAAAAGAAAAAAAAAAATAAAATAAAAAAAAAAGAGGTTTCTTTTTACTAAGAATTTTCGCGTATCAGCATGACACCATTTTCATGGAAATCTTTTTCAGAAATTTTTTTTCCTCAGATGACACAAAATTTTTTTTCATAAACGTATTTATAAAATTTTAATTCCGTCCTACATATACACGCGCAAATAATCTAAACAAGCGTGATATCTCTAAATTTAATTTTCCCACTCTGCATTTTCTAAATGGTAAATATTTTCCACCCGATCCCTTCATGCATTCGTAAATTGCTTTTCAGTTGGATGGAATTTTGCCTATGCATCCGTATACACAGAAAGGTTAGGTTAATCTGGAAAAAGCCAAGAGAGAAAAATCAACACGAATAGGACAAAACAAATTCGTTCGAAGTTGTTGCAGAAGTTGACCTATATACAAGGTGTTCGGATGAAGTGGGTAGAAAATTTAAGGGATGATTCCAGGGACTGGAACACTGAAGTTGGCATGCAAAAATGAAGTTCTTTTGTTCTTCGAGTCGTAAGCAATTTAATTTTCTGCTAGACGAGGCGAGACAGAGATCATTTCATCTTCGCTTCATCCAATTTAAAAATGTTTATAACTTGATAAATAAACAACCAATCTTCGAATACTGATTTCTATCCTCGATCTTTGATATACATGACCAAATCACTGCACAAAAGGAAACGATTTTTACATGTTATTTTATATTCAATATATATTTTAGAATAACGTAATATAATTCTAACGCGAATACAAAATTAATATAAATATAATATTTTATTTAATATTATTTCAACTTACCAGATAAACTTACCAGATCTTATTATAATTTACCACGTAATAACGACGAAAAATTCGCGTCAGATTTCACTGACAATGAAATTGAATGCTCGAGAATTCATATTCTTTACTCTAGTACTTCCTGTATGCACTTGTCGCAATATAAATTCGATCGCGAGTCCCTTTACGTCTTGGGTAATACCAGAAAAGTTTCCACCTCTTTTCGCTTGACTTAATGGCCCGTGAGCCTGTCTTAATTCAGTTGGATATTCAAATCGGGTGGTTCCACTGGTCGGACGGGAGTTAGGTTGCATTTTAAGCTGACTGGACCGAATTACGGCCCTTGGTCGATTCTTGGAATTTCTCCTTCTTATTTCGTCCATTTCTTTCCTTTCTTTCTTTTCTTTTTTTTTTCCTTTTCTCTTTGTTCTCCGCCACGTTCCATCTTTCAGAATCGTTTTATCTGATCGGCCGCCCCCGGCTATTCATCTTCGAGCAACCGTGCTGCTCGTCCGGGGATAAAATTGGAATTATGCTAAAATAAAACTCCCTTGGACCCTTTGGAAAGGTGATTAGTAACTAACCGATAAAGCGTCACCTGTTTGATCGATGGCTCGACAACGGGAGAGATATCGAATTTAACGGGTATCAATTTTTCTTGTCGTATGTGAATGTCTGTTTATCGATTCGTGTAATTCTGTAGATATCTCTCGTGTCGAGGGTGTATTGACTTTAAATAAATTTAGTTGTTTCGATGAATGACGAAAATTATACGAATTTTATTTTGGAAGAATATTTTATTGGAAGATTTAATTATTGGAAATTATTATTCAAGTATGTTTTATGATTAGGAGCGCCATCTCTTTTTTTCATAGATAACTACATACGTCGAGAAGATGTTAAAATTTTAATTGGCAAGATTTAAGTTATATGTAAAAATATTGTAATTATGATTATTTTCTTTTGTTAAATAATCGACTTGGTAAACTTTGTGGAGTCTGGCAATTAGATATTTCAGACATCGACTGCTCTAGTTACTACCAAAATTTCGGTAACAATTGTGATTGAGGATACTATAATTTAATGTCCCTAGGCTAACTGACAAGCTTTGCTCTATATTCCCAAGCTAGCATTCCTTTGCATAATTAATTTGTACGATTGCTTTGATATACAATGATAATTTCATCACTGTTGTTAAGTTTATGTTTGCATTCTATTATAATGAATTCTATTATAAGATCTATAATTCTATTTACTTATAATTCATTATACGTATATATCGATTTCTGGAAATTCTTTTAATTTAATTTTTATAAATTTTTGACATCCTTTTTATAATCATATATATATATACGTATAATTATTCTGCATATTTAACAATAGCATATTGCTAGTCAAACAGAATGATTATATAAGAATCGAAGAAAGAAATTAAATATTTTAAAATTTACCATATTTGTAAAAAAATGTAGTAATAAAATTTTTATTTTTTTGTTTATATTTTCTCTCTTGATTTTTTCAATCGTAACAATGAACAAAGTATAAAATATTTATAAAAATTTCTGTTTTTGATTAGCAATTTTTCGTTAGAGAAGTATCAATTCCTTCCTAACCAAAAGCTATAACTATTTATCAAATTATTTCCATGATATACAGACTCTGTTAGAAGACTCTGTTAGAAATTTTCGAAACGAGGAGACGATATTATTTTCATAATATAAATGATAGAACTATAGAGCGAATCTTGATATAAATTTTCTAAAACAAGATGTTCACGTCTTTGGAATTGTTCATTTTTCATTATTATATTCTCCTGTACAACGTATCTTTACGTTGTTTGATAACATTTCTTGAGCAATTTAGATATAAAAAAGAGCGTGAACGTTGTTGAATGCTCGCGTGCTGATACGATATTAAATCTTCGAAGAAAAATTCTTTTTTGAGCATGCATGCTCTATTATAGATCCTGTCACGATGCATGCGTTTGAAATGATGCGTGAAAAGAGTCATCGATCATCGTCTAAAAGTCGTGGTTGATCGGCAAAGTTAAGCCGCGAATAAATATCTTTTTGATCAATGGTGAAGGAGAAAATTTAATTTAAAAAAGGAAAATAAGTAAAAAGAAATATAAGTTATGAGAATTATAAAATTTACAAGATATTATTCCAAAAATTTTTTGAGTTTTCATTTATTTTTGAATTCGTCTTCTGATCTTTGAAAAATTCAATTCTTTAAATTGTACTAAAAATTTTGAATAAATCAAAAAAGAACCATGAAATCGGAATTTGCAAATAGATAAAACGAATTTATAATAAAAAAAGAACTTCTGAGACAAGCTAACAATTAAACAATCCACATTCAAATACTTCAAATACTTTCTCCCTCTTATCTATAAATACATATATATTTATAATAATTTTTAAACTTGGAGAACAATTTTTAAAACAGACAAATTTAAAATATCTTTCTAACACGAATAACTCTTTACATGCCAAGAATAATTGATCGAAGGAGACGAACTCATGATATGACGACATTAAAAGTTATTTCGATAATTATTTAACAAATCAAAACGGAATCAAAATTTTTAAATTTTTTATATTTCCAAAAAATCTTTAAAAAGGAACCAACGATTAAACTTTCAAATACCACAACTTCTAAATCTAGAAACAAATTTTTAAGACAGACTTTCGTCCAACTTTCCAACGCTGAAATAATCCTTTATACACAACAAGAGAATAATTGAAGAATGAATACACTCACGGCAATTCTTAAGATTCATGCTCCCCCTCCCTCTGAGGGGGCATGGCGAGGCCAACGATTTGGCAGCCTCGAAACGACCTCAGGCTCGAAGTAAAAGGATGACCCAATATATGGGGGAAGAAACTATTCGTAGAGGAGGTTGCAACTTGGAAATGTGAGAAATGCGAGAGGACAGCCCGATGGAAAGCTGGGATGAAGTACGGAAGGAAGGAGAAGGTCGCTGAACGGATTGAACTGGAGGTCGTGAAAGGATGGCGGCTCCTATTACCGAACTTTTAAAGTGTCTTCGAGCAATATTGTCTCCGCGATGCAAGATGGAACGCCGCCATCCCACTTTCTTTCTCCACGAGCGCAATGGTTTCGCTCGTGTTCACCGCCATCGGCATTGCATCCGCGTACACCGCGCTTGATCCTCTTCCTCCGGCCAATGTTTCACGCCTCTTTTGTCTTCTCGACGCTCGTTTCCCTGCCTACCCTACTTCCATGCCAAATGGATCGAATTATTTCGGTGCCGTGGCCTGCTTTTAATAATATTGCGTGCAAAGTATAAAGGATTTTGAGGTTAGGCTTCATTGCTTTCTCGTTAATTCTTTCTTGCGATTGTAGGGTTGCCGATTTGGCGTCATAAATTTGATTGATGTTTGTTAAGAATTAATATACATGAATATTTAATTAATGGGTTATTTGATAATCTTCGACTTGAAGTTTTGTTTGGATTTAACGTAGAGAATAAAATCTTCCGTAATCTTTTAATATAAGTTTTACAAAATTCAAGTTAAAATACCAAGTTCTAAATCGATCTTCTTGTTATACGTCTAGTAATTTATTATAGGGAATAATTAATTTGACCAATGCGAAATTAGATTTATATATATTCGTTCGATTTCTTCGAATAATTTATCAATCACATCATCTCATCTCTCTCGAAATTATTGTCTGAATCATAAAACAGCAGTTCTCCCATGCGTTCCATAAAACAACCGAAAATAAAGAGAGATAAAACCAAAAGGAAAATTAAAAAAAATCCTGGCCAAATTGAATGATCACCCAGAAATCTAATCTCCACCGTTTTCACTTGGTTTTCACACCAAGCATCAGTTCAATGCTTCAGCCCGATCATCGAATTTAAAACCGTTTCAGAAGGCAGGACAGGAAAGGATGTTCGCAAAGTGGCAGTGAGTTATCGCTTCAGAGAAGCAGCCGTCGGCGAGGTTTTGTCCCATGAGAATCTGAGATGCGCACAACACGTATCGCGTGTGTGTGTATACACGCGCTATGGATTCGTGTGCGTAGGGGGATGTAGACGAAATGGGGATCAAGATCCCCATCCTGAGCACGTACACGCATCCGCCTATGGTATTTGCTCGCTGTCCATTCTGCGGCTTGACATGTACATGCACTTCTGGATGCGACGAGGAAGAGAACTTGCTTCCAAAAAAACTGCTGGCAAACGCGGTCCCACGGACAACGCGAGAAAGCTTCTTCCGTAAATGCGATGAAAGATCAGATCAGACTTGCTTCCTCCTCCTCCTCTTCTTCTTCTTTTTCCTAGGTCTTTTCTCGCGAAACTTCGACGCGAATTGTCGACGCTCGTTCGTTGAATTTTTGGTAATTTTCGGAATATAGAAAGTTGGGTGATAGGTAGGTGGACTACGTATGCGAAATTTAAATTTTTATGAATGTAAGGGAAGGAAAAGGGAAATGAAAATGTATCTCGCCTTTTGAATATGTACTTTGGATATTTTTGCTTTTGCTTGCGTGTCGTGTGTCGAGTTTTAGGGTTTTTTTGTACGTTCAAGTTTTCCACTCGTAGTTGGATGATAAGATAGGATTAAACGGGAACGAATGTAATCAGAATTTTTAAGCATAAATTTGAGCAATGTTTTTTGGTTTTATTTAATTTTAACTTTAATCATACATGTGGAATTACTGCCACAAAAATTATCTTTCATTTATGTTAATTAATTTTTAATAAGATCGAATTTAAAGGAAATTTAGAGAATGTATTTTTATCTATAATTAATTTGATGTTACGACAATTATTCTCTGATTTTACTAATCTTATGATTACAAATGGAAAATTATACTTCCACTGACCTTTAATTTCAAAATATTCTGATGTTTTTTCAAGGATAATACGTATCATTGATAGAAAATTCTCGTTAATAATAGAGATCTTATTACATTCGTAGTGGAATGATTACTTGTTTAAACCTTATCTAAATCATTTCATTTTTCCAATTCGACATTGAATATAGTACTTTCTTTAACGATAAATAAATTTTTTGCAAATCAAACCATACAATTTTAAAAACTCATACATAACTAATTAAAAAATATATGTATATTAATCTATCATTCTTAAAATATTTCTAAATAATTTTCAAAATTACGAGTTTCCATTTTCAAACTGCGAGATAATGTTGTTTGCACATGTATATAGAATATGACAAGGAAATTAGGCTTACGGGAGATGAGCACTATTCCGTCTATTAGGATTACCTACTGTACGTATTATGTCATGGGTTTATGATACGTTAATCAGTATTGACGATCAAGAGGGTTAGAATCACGAGGGCAACAGAGACAACGAGAATTATTAGGTTTAGACGATTTTCAAATCGCAACTGGTTTCAATCGCAAGTTGAATGGTTCATGAAATTGTAAGTTTCAAATATTCTTCCGGATAACGTGAATATCTGTATTGTAAGCTTTGCCTTTAAGGTTCAAACAGACTCTTCTCGAGTATTCAGGCCACGAATCCATTCTATGTTCGATTGCAGCCTTGGAAATGTATTGTGCGATATAATGCTGTGGTTGAATGTTTTGGAAGACCTGTAAAGTGAATTGAGAAACTAAATAAATTTCAGTGATTTCATTTAAAGCAAACATAGGATTATTATTTTATTATAATTTTCTGTTGACGAAAGTTTGATTCATTGTGCGATCTCAGAATGAAATTTATATTACATTTGAGATTTAATATTAAATAAATAGTCAATATTAAATAGGAGATTGTTTGGGATATGAGATACGGGGGCTTCACGCACGGACGGGGTTTCCACGATGCATCCCAAAAATAACGATGCGTTCAAGTTTGCAAACTCATCGTGGTAAAATTTTATATTATTACGTACTTTTTTAGTAAATATAATTATGATTATTTTCAAAGTTGAGAAACATTTAATATTCTTTTCGAAAATGGTATTCTACAATAATTTTTAAAATTATTATATTATTCCGATGTCATTAAATTGCTTTTATTTTTGAAAAAAAAAACAGAGAATTTTTTCATTAGTTTCTTTTCTTGAAAGAAATCATGAGAAATTCTAAAAACTGAAAAAAGTAGAAAAAGTTACGATAACTCAATTTTCATGTTATATTTTTAGAAAATTTCAAACTTACCTTACGATACGTGTTTTTTTCCCGAGCAAAATAAGATTCGAGAAGTTCTTGGCAATAATCCCAACATCCTCCAGTAGACACCCTATCGAACCAATTATGAAACTGGATCCTCGCTATTGGAAAGTATGAAATTGATCGAATTCTTACAAGGTGTCGTAAAGTTTTCCAACAAGGGGGGAGCATTAACGTCGGGATTTAAACGATTGACAGACAATTTCCGGGCGGATAGCGACAATAAAAGAATCGTTAATCGATATTTGAAGCTTGGTAGAACGCGTGCTTCCCCTGGCTCGGATTTATATGGAGCATCTAGCTGAATTTCGGCCACTCGAAGTCGATCGAGAGATAACTCGAACCGTGATGGATTTACTGCGGCGTTGAAGAGCCAAACTTTTGGATTACATACGGCTTTGTGGGTTGCGCGAAGTTTATTTGTGTACCCTCCCCGCCACCGTGAACTTCGAACAGAGAGATCTCCGGCAGTTCGTTGAACGACAGACACTTCGAATATTCCCCGATATGAATTTTCAAGCTTTTCGAACTGATTGACGCGATATTCGTCCGATTTTTCTCTGGATTCGTCTGGAAAATTTATATCGAATTAATATGGGAAATTAGGAAACATTATAAACGTTATAAGTTGAAATGAAACGAGAAAGAAATTTGTGTCAGAAAAAAAATGTAATATGGAAGTATAGAAAATTACAAAATGTAATGTTATGATAATTATTACGATTTATTACATCGCATAAATGCCATGACTCTATAATTCAAAAATTATGATTCTCGAGAAAAAGAATTTTGAATAGTTTGAATAAGAAAAATAAGAAAACAAAATGTTTCGAATTTAACAATTTTTATGTAATGATATTTTCAAAACCGCAAGTTTTAAATTACATCATTTTTACACCAAGCGAAAATTTTATATTCGTTCTATGAGGCGATTAAAAATTAAAATTAAAAATTATTAAAATTACAAACACCGTATACGTAGAATGAAATATACAAGAAGAATTGTAACATTAAATCAAAAGATATAATGGAATGGACTAATCTTGAGCGTTAATTAGAAGTAATACAAAATACAAGAAAATCCTCGTGATAAAATTCCAATTAATGTTTCAAGCACGGACGACGTAAAATCAAATCCAACAATTCGGCCATTAAACCTTGACAATTCGTAGCCATTAAATTCGGGCGTTAATTTGAAAATCAACGTAACTTTCCATTATTAAGTGGCACACTTATCCGTCCTTTACAACGTAATAACCTATTTTATACTTCTTTTATTACCTCTTTTACGTTCGTTCCCCACCCACCTCCCCACAGGGTACAAATTTACCGGCTATTCGAATTTCATCAGCAACACAACCTTATTCCTCAACACGCCCATTCTTAATTGCTTTCGGACAATTTAAATTGTGCTTCGAGACGGGGGGTGGGGAAAGAGGGAGAGGGAGGGAAGAGAGAATTTTTCCTCTCCGTCCCTTTTTCTGATCTCGCCACGGATAATGGAGTTTCACGTAAGAACGTTCTGTGAGCAGCAACGCTGATAAGGTGGCCGCTTTTAAACGTTTCGGACAATAGCCTCGCGTGCGACTTCGGACATTTCAACATGGCGGCGGAGTGAAACGCTCTCTACGTAATTAAACCGTGATCCTTTGTCTCGATAGAACGATTAATTTAACATGTCTGCCGCATTAAGGGAACACGGAGCTAGATAAACGCGATAACCCGGTGAGAATTACGGCTGATTCTTTATTTTTATTCGCCGCCGATAAATACCCTGCTTTTTTTTTTTAAAAGTCGCGCCATTTTTCGTTTTCCTCGCGATTTAATATTAGTCGATTATGATTGAAACTCGTCAGATGCATTTATTATAATAAAAAGGTATATATATTTAGAGGAAAATGCTATATTGTTATTTTAATAAAATTTTTTTACGTTTTACGCTCGTTTTTATACGTTGAGGAACGCAATTTTTCCCCTTAAATTATTCAATTTGTATAAATGACAGGCATGATCAAATAAAAATATATGAATATGAATTTTTAATTAACGTTTCAATATTGTATTTGCAATCCTTTTTTTGCTAAATATAATATTCGCGACGAATTTTCTTAATCTAAAACTCGTTTCGTCGTTTATATTACAAGTAATATAGATCAATCATTCATCAAACGTTCAAGCAATGGTAACGAGATGCTTGAAAAAGTGATGTAAGTCGGACATTAAGTAAGACAAGTAGTACAAAACATCGTTTTCCACTTCTCCCTAATTGTAACACAATTTATATTAATATACTTACTCAATTTACTACTTCTACTTTCGATCTCACGAATATACACGTATAAAGCGTACTCAAATTCCAATTCAATATTCGAAAAATGTACTTCCCCTCTTCGTCACGTCCCCCTTCTCATTCACATTCACCTCTTCAGATTGATCCCTCGTAATCTTTCACCATCTAGAAATATAGGCAAAGAAAAACACCCGTATATTAAAGGCACCCCTGGGATGTTGGGTATGTCCTTCTCTCTTTCTCTCTCTCTCTCTTCTGAGGAAAATTTTTCGTCTTGAACGGAAAATAAGGGTTTCTGTTTTCCGAGCAGCGATTCGAGGGTCTCGGTTTACCCGATCGGGGTTACGCAATCCGTATTTAGATGAAATCTCGAGATTTTGAGACGTTAAAGGGGTCGAGGAGGGCGGGGGAAAAAAGGGTGGCGCAAAGTTGCCGGCGTATTTTCCAATCCCTTATTGGCCGGGGCAATCTTGTCCCCGTGGTTATCGAGGATTTATCTGGCGGATGCTCGCGACCCATCGATTCCTTTTCCTTGCGGGGGTTAAATCGAGCGTCCCTCGCGGCTCCTGTCAAATCACCCTTCTCCCAATCCTGTGACCTTTATTTTATCGCAAAGTATTTTTCTCCTGGCACCGTCACGCGCCCTTGATGGAGAACAGATATTACGAAATTTTTATTCCTCATTGCTTAATCGTCTCACGTTAAGGGCTTATCCAAGCTTGGATTTCATTGAAAATATTTAAAAATGGATACGTGCAGAAATAAATGTTATAAAATACTTTAAAAAAATATTATCAATGTACGTGTGTATATTGGTGATGTGTGTAATTTAAAACGCGTTTTAAATATTTATAACAAATGAATGTAATACATTCAAGTGATAATTGATTCGAATAAGTAATTGAATTTTCTTTCGAGTTATTTCATTATTTATCAATAGAAATTTATTTTGACGGGAAATAACGTTTCGAGCGAAAATGTTCAGGTATTCTTAAGAATTTCTTATTGGTCTGATTTATCTTCGTTTGAAATATTTTTCAGGGATAACGCGAATATTTCAAGTTACGGGAAAATTGAAGTATGGCTCGCAGCAATTTTATTTCTATTCAACGAGTAATCGCACTCGATCGAAGTGTTCGAAGTAAAATTTATTTCAATAATCGTGCGGAACGATTTCCATTAACTTTCGTGGCTTACAATTGATTTGAAAAATGCATTTTAAGTTTAGAACGGTGGTATTTTATTAAAAATTGTTTCGAGTAAAATTATTCATTTAATAATGATTAATAATCATTTAAAAATATCTAACAAATATATATAGAATTTATTATTAGTATTATAAATATATTCAATTGTTATGAAATATAATATATGCAATTGTTGTCCAATTATTTTTTATTTATACGTTTTTCAATTTGTTCAATTTTGAAACATTGAAATTAATAATAACGCGCAAATAAATTACAAGTTTATAAAATCGAATCAAATTTAAAATTATTAATTTAATAAAAATAAAATTGAAGCAATCGTGTTAAACTTATAAAATATAACACTTAAATTTTAATAAAAGGAATTAATGATTGTTGTATTACCGATTCAATCAAAAGGGTAATTATTTCATTTATTAACGATTATTAAATTAATTACAACCCTTGATTAGAACTTGATTATATCTATTAATAATTAATTAATCATTTTTGATTATTTAATAATCAATAACCGTGATTAAAACGGCTTGATTTTGCATTAATTATAATTAATTATAATTATCAATCATTAATCTTTTTATGGAAAAATCTTACCAATCTAATTACATTTTTTATATTTTTATACATTTCAATTTTCCAATAATAAATAATAATACATATTTTTTCACTATTTAATTAAATAATCAAAATTGACTCAACAATTATTCCATTGTATTATCAATTACATAAACATACAAACCTTCATTCAAATTCATTCGAAAAAATTCCTCCCCTTCAATTCTGATAAACAAATTTCTTTGTATCCAAGCATCACTTGACAATCACTTACAGAGAAACAAAATCCCCGTCTTCCACCGTATCGTACGTTATATAGACTCATCCAATACTTGGGCAAAATTTTTTTATCTTATTCTCATCCCCCTAAAAGAGGCGTCCGAGTCGAAAACACACCTGAGGGTGTCGCGGCCACCAGTATCACGAATGAAAGTGGAACAGGTTGATATACTATCGCCTTCCACCATGATACAGTCCACACACAGGAGTGGAGGAGTTACGAGCCTTTGGGGGTTGATAATTCCATCCGTCGGCGCACAATGCTCAGACGACGGATACTGTGTTGGGTGAACGTGCTGGCCCGCAGGTCGCAACGCCCTTCGAGTAACCTGCATGAGTGAAATTGCCCCTGAAATTTATGTTCCTATTGGGGGATGATCGTTTCCCTTCGTCAGAACTCCTGCAGTTTGAAAGCTACTCTATACAACTACCCCCTGCCCGGCTGAATTCTGACTGACTGGCGATTTGATACATCGCGTGACGAGGATGGAACGTTTTCTTTTTCCCGCGAGCAAGGGTGAAAAACCTAATTTTCAGTTGCCGTTGAAATTTTCTCGCGAATGAATCGAGGCCTTCGAATATTGGAGGGGAAGGTATGGGGTTGGAGAAATAGGAATGTTATGGGGAAATCTAATTTTTAAGCTATTCGCAGATGCCTCGAGTAGAAGATGAATATGTTCGAATATTGTGGAAAATATGGAGGTGGATTGGGAAAGCTCTAATCGAGGTGGTGTTGAATTGAGAATCAAAGAAAATATGGAAATATTGGATTCGTTTTACGTGTGTATTTATATTTTCCCCCTCTTTTTGTAACTTTAGGAATGGAGATTTAACTTTATTTAACTTATCTGCTTTATTAAATTGTATATATTCGTGTATATTAAAAGTAAAGGAAATATTTCATATTCATTTCGAGAATACAAATTAACAGTGGATAAGGAGATCTATATAATAGGTCCAAACTTGTCTAATTTTCGTTATCTAATTAGCATTATCGTCGGTCCCTAATTAAGATCCTTTAAGTTCAACATAATTTAGTCCTCAGGATGATTGTGAGGGTTAATGTTACTATCGATAAAGATATATTTAATCCTTTTGTTATTATAATTGTTTTCTTTTGTTTAAATTAAAGATAATTCAAAGATTCTAGGGAATTTCTATTCTTCATCTAGGGAAGAAGTTAGATGTAATTTCATATTATAAAAGATTAAATATATCTTGCGTTTTATATTATTGTTATTAAATAATTTAAAACAAATATTTTATGATACTAAAGAATACTAATTTATATTTATTTAAAAAGAAAGATGTAGGTTTTATCGATAATAAGAAATATCTTAATATCTTACTACATCTTCTTCGAAGAAATGAACGTAAATATGAATCAAAAATCCAAGACGAAACAAATACTGTTTTCTATTTCTCAACATGATAAACCATGTTGGATATTGGACGTTGAATAATGGTTGGCAATCCATTACGGGCAAAAAAATTTGATTTGTTAATTTCAAGATGTTGCTTGATAAACGAGTGGCAAATTGTGAAAAATGGGAATGCTCGTACTACTATATATTATCCAGATCGACATATCAGCCAGATTTTATAAAATTCGATATACATATAATTTTAAAATTTATTACTATAACTTGATAAATTTGAAAATTAAAATGTAGAAATTAAAACTTCAAAGATTAGCCTATTATCTTCCTTCCTCTAAGCGACCGATTTTTGAAACCAAATTTATTATTCCCTTCGCTACTTTACATTTTTAATCGATCAATATAGATAAAACTTCGAATATATTCCTTGATTCCCCCTATAAAAATCACAAGGCAACGAGGTTAATAACAATATACTCTGGCTCAAACTTCTAAATTTCCCTCCGATACTATAACCAAGAAACCCGAGCGAAATTTTAGAACTTGTTAGAATTCATACGAGTTCCCACCTTGAACGTTCAAGAACCTAAGGGTATACGAAATCTCGATAGAGTTGATAGCTTGGAGAATTCAGAAGGGTTTCAGTCATCTTCAGAAAGTTCGAATCTTTACGGCCTCGGAAGATTCTGCAAGTCCACTTTGGGTTTCGAGTACAGAGGGTCTTGTCAGTTATTACATAGTATATCGAGCGTGCATCCCTTAGGAATATGTATGCTAATATCACGTTACATAGCTCGAAGATATTGTACATATATATTGGTGGGCTTAACTTGTGATTCACCTTGATGTAGAGTGGATTGATTTCGAGTTTGATTAATTAGTATATAGTTAATCTATGTACAAGAATTTTGAAGAATTTTGAAGGATTTACGATTTTTTTTCATCTAAGAAAATTTTGTATAGAGTGTTAATATATTTGTGGGAATTTTGGAAGATCGATTTTAAAGGTTGAAGCAAATACAGAAGGTATATCGATAAAAATGATTGAGTCTATTTAAAACGAAGTAATAAATGAGACAATGATTTGTATATTGTATTTTGTTGTTATATATAGATAGTATAATAAAAATATAAAAAATAAATTTGATTGATAATAAATTAAAAAAATTTAATTCAATAAATGATTGTTAAGTTATATTTATAATAACTTAAAATCATTTATTAGGATGGAAATAAATTTTTATAAAAATAATGGATATGCTTGTTTATTTTTTATATTTTAAACTATACTATACTATATTCATTAAACTAACTAATCAATTCCAAACTACGATATAGTTTTAGAAAAGATGATCACTAACCATAACTTAACTAACTATAACTAACTTAACTAACCATCACTAACCATTTCAAACTTAAAATTAAAACTTTTTCAAAGTGGAGTTAACGACCTGTTTCTAAATGACCTATATCCTACAGATTCAGCAAGAGATTTGAAATTGAATCTCGTTTCAAGGATCCATAGAGAATGACAAATAATGAAAGATAAATCTAACGAAAAATAAAGTTTAAGAGATACTTGAAGAAATTTATGTCGTATCGTTTCGATATGATATTATTCGCTTGACTGATTCTAAAGGGCATTCCACCCCAATGGGGATACCTCATATCTATAAGCAGTGTCAGAATAAATAACCAACAAATATTGTACCTCTCCAAAAAAAAAAGAAGATCTCAAACTTAAAGAAATACTCGTATTACCTAAATCATAAATCAATCGAAAAATAATATTTTTATTCGATCTTCGACAATAATTGAAATAAAAAAAATGAACCTTCCCACCATTTCCAAATACTAATCATTTTCGAATCACGCTATTATCAATCGATTTTAATTAAAAACTAGAATCAAACAAATCAAACTCGAACAAAAATTTCTCGACTCGTGATAAAATTGACAACGGAGCTCAACGAAACTACAATCTTCTATTAGAATTTCCTCAAAATAACATGTATACACCCTGTATACATCCCGAACGAAATCACAGCCAATAAACTATCCACGATGTATCGATATCGATGATTTTAATCGAGAGAAATTCGGCTACGTTTAGATACGCGGAAATCATTCGATTTCTAGCGGGCAATTTCATTTTGTGGTAGTCACTCTTCTCTCCCACGATCGAATACGCTCGACACAATCTCGATGACGCATAGCGCACTTTGTCGGCACACATGTCGGCCAAACGTGGGGAGGGAGGGAAGGATGGACAATTATCCGAGCCACGTGATCGGGCATTACTCCACGCTACATTTGACTCGGTGAAAAGATTTGTGTTGCGGAAAATTTAAAACCGTTCACCTCGGGTATCGGCTTATTGAATTATTGCATCGAGGTTGCGGTCAATGAGAAATGCGATTTTTCGTGGAAACGGATGAGCATTACGAGGCTTGACGAGGCTCGATCATCAAAATCGGTTCGAATCGGGCCTTGAGCGTGGTTCGCAGCTTAGCGGCCAATCAATGCCGATCCAATCGAATTGTTTCAACAACCATGGATGGAATTTCACGATGCTTTCCACGATTTGAAATGTGAATCGTGCGCGTATCTTTCCTTTTTTTTCTATTTTCCTTTTATTTTCTGTTCGTTTGTTTTGGTCTTCTTTTGGTCTCCTTTTCGTTTTTCATCGTGAAAATTTCTATTTTGCATTTCGTATAAATGTGAGTTGGGTCGTTCTTGATGTTCGTTGCTCTTTACATTACGATTGAGAATAAAAAGAAGTTAGGATACGTTCGTAGAATATTTCGATTTTGCGAAATAAAAAATAAAAAAACGACGCGTATGGTGTCCTTTAACCGTGTTTTTATTGATGGAGGAAAGTTGAATTTTATATTAATATGAATTTATATTAATAATTATAATTATATTTATAAATTGAATACAATGCTTGATGCGATTTTTTAATGATTCTAAATAGAATCCTGATCTAATATATGGACAAAGTGGGATAAAATGGAGAAAATCGATTGAGAGGATATATTTTTAAATTAGGAGAAAAAATGGTTTGTTGATAATTTTATCGAATTAATTCTGGAGGATTAAATTCTTTTGGAAAAAGTGAATTGTTTGTTTCGTTAATTAAAATTATAAATTTCTAATTTTATTAAATTGCTATTATCATATTTATTATGATAATGCAAATAAAATTGCGAGAAAGTAAGTAACAAAAATAAAAATAAATTGCAACAAATCGTAAAATGATAATATATAAAAATTTTGATTGAAAATAATTAATCAAAATCTTTAATAATAATCGCGAAAATCAATAATTCAATTTAAAATTTTAATATAATTCTAATAACGTTTCGTTTTCGATATAATATAATATATTTTTTATTTTTATAATTTTTAGAATAATTAATTAATTAATTAATAATATATTTACGCAAAACTAATTAATTAACTAAACGATATAATATTCTAACGAGAGCAGAGAGAAACACGACCGTTCGGCTCGGCGTCCGGAGAACGACTAACGTTAAATCGATATTTACGGTATCAATGACAATCGATATTATTATTTCCTGTGCCGCGATTTATAATATTCCATATTGTAATTATTAAAGTTTATTCAACGCGATATATTATTACAAATTTATTGAATTAACGATAATGAATAAATAATTTTTTTTAAATAAATAATAATAAATAATAATATAAAAAAAATTATTTAAAATCCTGATAAATTTTAAAAAACTTATTTTTATTTAATACAAACTAATTAATTTATTAAGTAATATTCTTACGAGGAGAACAGAATAACACGTCCGTTCGGCTCCGCGTCCGGAGAACGACTAAAGTTAAATCGATATTTTTGATATCAATGACAACCGATATTATTATTTCCTGTGCCGCGATTTATAATATTTCACATTGTAATTATTAAAGTTTATTCAATGCGATATATTATTACAAATTTGTTGAATTAACGATAATGAATAAATAATTTTTTTTAAATTATAATATAAAAAAAAAATTATTTAAAATCTTGATAAATTTTAAAAAACTTATTTTTATTTAATACAAACTAATTAATTTATTAAGTAATATTCTTACGAGGAGAACAGAATAACACGTCCGTTCGGGTCGGCATCCGGAGAACGACTAAAGTTAAATCGATATTTTCGATATCAATGTCAACCGATATTATTATTTCCTGTGCCCCGATTTATAATATTCCACATTGTAATTATTAAAGTTTATTCAACGCGATATATTATTACAAATTTGTTTAATAAATTTGAATTAACAATAATAAATAAATAATTTTTTTTTAGATTCTAAAAAAAAATTTATTTTTATTTAATGCAAACTATCGATTAATTACGTAATGTTATATATTTATTCTAAACGAATTTCTAAAAGAATTTCAACTATACAATATATAATACGAGAAAATAAAAAAATTCAAGTAATCTCGTATTCTCGAATAAGAGCAACAATGTATGCATAAAAATATCTATCAAACTAACAACTCAATTCTATTTTACAAAGATCGCGATAAGATCTAGATATATACATTTCCCACATTTTAGTTTCCATCCATCTAGCAATGCAAACGAGCTTACTTTCGAGCATGCAACGAAACGGCCCCACTGAATCACCGCATTACTAACTGCTCACGTCCAAGTCGCAGCTCGAATTATTTATCCTCCGATTTCTAGGGTAATTCACTCTCTATCGTGAAATTTCATCTTGTCCGTCACGTAACATTCAAGTATATTTGCAGCAATTCCTCTTGACACAGTTGGAATCGCTAATAAAGCTGGCGGGACATGTCCACAGGGGTCCAAAGGAAGTCCTTTTAGCTGACGTTGGGAAATTTGTAATATTCGATGCCAGACTTGGCATCGTCGAAAAGTACTCTCTGATCGTACCGTCTACGTGTCTTTTGATATCGTCCTCCCCCGATGCACGATTTTTTACCGATCATTCGAAATCTTTTCTCAAATCTTTTCATGCTTTATTGCGTTAAAGAGATCGGATATTTTATGTTAATTTTAAGAATATTTTTCTTTTTATCTCTTCTTCGTTTCGTCTTGTATATAATTTCGTTCAAGAAAAATTCGCAATAGTTGCGTTTCATACAAATTCGAAATAAAAAGTAAAATTAAATTCATATTCAAATGTTTCAAAAATATTACACGGAATAATTAAAAAGAATGTTGCTACATTTCAATCCATCTATGCTAAAATCCAAATACAGACTATTATCTCATCAATATATTTGCACAAATATACAATACTCGTACAAAAATTACTCCAATTTCTCATCCTCTTCTCTTCAATTTCCTCCAATCTTACACATCCTTATTTTTCAATACGTTAGTTAATTCCACGATTTCCACGTTAATTCCATCATTGAAATATTATCGCATCGAATAATCAGCTTGATCAAGAGGCACGCTCTACGTTTCATTGAGCCAATGTTTGCGCCAGATTTGGTACTCGATAAGCATGGAACGAATACAGTAAGGTAAAATACAAATCGAATAAGGGGCGGGTATACGGTTAGTTTACACGGATTGGGCTATCGGCGGAGGGCAGATGGAAAGGACCCTGGTGAACCGCATCGAGTTCATTCCAGAAGTTCGTTGAGTCGATGCATACAGCCCCACCGCAAAGTCGAATGCATTTTCATCGTACCGACGCCGGTATGCTCCCCCTCGAATGTGGGGAACGAGGACTGGAATTTAGATTAACGAACGTGCGTGACTTCAAAATTGTCGACGAATGCCATCCCACCTTCCAACGTTTTATATTTTGTGCTCTTCCATACGTGTGCTCTTCTTTGTGTCATTTTTCTCTCTATTCCTTTCTTTCTTTCTTTCTTTCTTTTTGTTTCATTCTCGAAGCGTGTGCATTCGCTTTTCAATTTAATTTTTTGCGAATATTTTTTGTTGCGATAAAAAGAAAATTTTTTTCGATTAAAATGTTTCCAACAATTTGACGATAATACGTTATATGCACGAGTAAATTGCATTTTCATTGTTTTATTTCGGTTTTGAATATATATATATTTGTTCTTAATTACAAATGTATTTGTTTGTTATGTACAAATTGGAAAATATTTGAAATCGAGAGAAAATAAAGTTAACCAGGGACGAAAATTCAAAGTTTTCGATTATATTAAGAAATTAGATTTCTGAATTTTCTTTATCAACGCACATGATTCGAGCGAAAAGCGCTTTTATTGTAATCCATGCTCGTGAATATCACGTTCCAGTTCGCTCGAAACATAAGAAAACCGAAATAATTTTCCCTTCCCTTAAGAAGAAATTGTTTCGAACCGTTCAATTTTCATTTCGAACGCGTTGGATCCCTCTAGCGGCGAGGCTGAGAAATATGGCAATATCACGAAAGAAGCTTTAAAATTTCTCTTTATTATTATTATTATTATTATATCTCGTTGCAGCTTGCATGCATCGTAAAATTTCACTATACCTTCGAAGACGCATCCAATTTCTCGCTTTCATTTTATCCCTCTCTTTCTCGCCTCAAGAATTTCCGGTTTTTTTTTTACATCGGCTGTGTCTGAATACCGAAGCTCGGCGCGCAGAGGCGACAAATGAATTCATAAGACGGGGAGCTGGAACGCTTATTTGCAATTCCATAGGGCAGCATCGACAGCTACAACAAGGCCGCCCGTGTTTTCCATTACCTTGCTCGTCTCGCGAAACCGACATTTCTCTATTTCGATATGTCGAAAGATGGCGGACTCTCGTGCAGGGCCTGTGAGAACTGTCACGTTGGCAAGTTGCGTGGCGTGTGCTGACTTTCGTTTTTCGAAGGAGGTTGATACGTTCGTGAAACGGAAGGAACGAAAGTGACGAGGGCGGGGGGGTTGAAGCGAGGGGTTGAAGAGGGGCGGTTTCATACGAAACGTGGATCAGATCCAGTCGCCGATACAACGCGTTATTATTCAACGTTGGTAAATCGATTTAGCCGCTTGGTGGTTTGAGAATATTTCCTCTCCATTTTCTTTTTACACTGTTGATATTATTATATGGCGATCGTTTGATAGAAATATAAATTGTTAGGTAGAAGCAGGTTGATTAAGGAGGGATGATTAGCAAAAAGTAGTTGGTAGTAGGTCACTGGATTTTCTATGCATAGGAGAAAATCGATTGTTTTTCTCTTATTTTTAATGGGAATAATTATTTTTAATTTAAGATAGTTTATTCGTGTAAATGTTTTTAGAACGGTATAAACAATAATGATTATAATTGGTAAAAATAAAATTTTAAAAAGTAATTTGTACAGATGATTTTGTGAATATTATTAATGGGAAAAGAAGAAAGTGTATAATTTAATTTAATTTCAAAATTGTCAGTGATAAATTGATTCATATATATATATACATATAAATTAAATTGATATTTGTTTTTTACAAAGTTGTATAAATGTTTGAACATTTTGAACATGTAATTACAGTTATATTAATATCGTATTTACAGATTTGATTCTATAGCAAGTTAATAATAATTTTAGTTATTCTGGAAGAGAAATAGAACTGGAAATTATTAATATTCAACATATCTATTTCTCTCATATATATATATATATATATATATATATATATATATATTTGAAATTTAGAGAAATAATTATTACTATTACTGCAATTAATTACATATAGTTACAATTAATATCATAATCATTTAATCACAAGCTTTCCTGTACATTACATTTACTTATTTTGACTTTTGACTTTAGTAAATAATATAAAATAAATCCCTTCTCCCATCTTTCCTATTTCAAATAACAAATTACAATCAATAGCAGTTATAATGATAATGATAAATTTAGAGAGATTGACTATGTGATATTTATTCATTTCTATATCACATAGTATATCTCATTAACTGACTATTATACTTGACCACCATATTTCTACACTAACTCCTCCTAACATAAAATCCCCCCAAATTATAAAAAACTAGAAACCCTTAAAGTAAAGTTTGCCCATTTCACCTCAATAAAATCCTTACATCCAAATTAATGCATCTGAATCTTAACTGAGAACGCGAAATTGTCGTGAAAATAAATCCCATTATCCGTAAAAGAGAAAGGTCGCGCAGAACGTTACGCACGATGAAGATAAAAGTGTGAAGAGTCTAGAAGAAGTATCATAAGACGGAAGGTTTGATAACTTTGCTCGCGAAAGAAGGACCAACTCCCTCTTAAATCAGGTTCCAAACGTCGTTATCGCTCGTGCTCTGAGGCTCTTAGCGCGTAACAATCTCCCGGTTGGGAACTCGCCCTCAAAGATGACACTCCACACTTTTGGATTTTTTCGAATTTGTCGCGCGACTTCACGAGATGGCGCGGCATTCGCCTAAGTAAATAGAATTTATTTAGCTCTCGCCTCGGTGGTTAGTTTTTCACCTGTTTTCTTGCTGATTTATTTTCTTTTTTATCCTTATGTCGACATGGTGATTGTCGTTCCCTTTTTTCAATAATGCTTGTTCCTCTTTTTGAGATTGAATTCCTTTTACTTTTCTCCTTTTCCTCGACACTTTTTGCGAGATGAAATTTTTACACGTGATAAATAAGAGACACTACAGGATTGAATACAATATGGTAAAATTGTACTTCAATTAAATTGAAAATATGATTTTATTGTTATTTATAACAGAAGAGAATATATGATACCTATTAGATAAAGTATTTTAGTTATCTAGATCAATTCTACGATCTACATATATTATTCTTCGAGCTTAAAGTAATACTCGGAATAGATTAAAAAAAAATTTCCTACGAGTACTTGTCAATGTTAATCCAATATTAAATATGTACGTCAGTATAATCTGATATTTAATAAAATTGAAGATTCAATAAAATTTTGAAAGCTATCATTAAAGTATAAATTGGATTTAAAAGGGTTCTGAATAAAATCTATAATGAATATTTTTATTAAAAATTTTATGCTAATCGTTTTAATGCACGTGCCTTATCACACTCGTATATCTTATTCACGATTGTTGTAGCAACGAAACCAATATATTCATAACATTCAACGTCTCACCATAAATTATCCCAATGATATAAAAATTGAAATTATCTTTCAAGTGGATAAATTATTAATTTCGACTTGATTCCAATTTTATTAAACGTTTCGTATTCCCAATTAAATTGTACGCAAGTATATCTAATTACACGCTTTATTTATTTATTTATTTTTTTTTTATGGAAGTTCATATTGATTTATTAGAAACACGGAGGAAGGGAAAAGTCTCTGACATAATCTCATTATTAAAAGTGCAACAAGAACTGTTCCGCAAGAAAAGTCGAGGCGGTGCGCAGAGATTCTGCAATAAAACTGCATAATCACCGCGCGTTTTAATTTATGAAAACCACCGTTGTAAACGGTACACCGTTCATCAAACCCCACCGCTCTCATTAATGATTAATTAGTCTTCAAAATAACACCGTGTTTACAACGACATACTTGGAACAGATGCATCTGTTTTCCAGTCTACCGTTTCCTCCGTTCTCTCCTTCGTCTCTTCCTCCTTGTTCGCGTCTTTCCACGCCACGTTTTCACCGCAAAATCTTGCCGCATTATAAATATCCTCTATCGCCCCTGGCTGCAACGCAAAAACCTTGCTTCGTTCAGAACTGCAATATCCTCCATGCTCTGTACGTATACAATGTTCATCGTGATGGTCTTTCAGATATTTTCGATAATAAAGAAATTCTGGGAACGAGAATTAGTCAGCGCGTTGAATCGAAAATTGCTCGAATATCTTTTCTTTATTTTTCGAAGAAGATTATTGATCGTTATTGAAAAGTTCTTCTAGTTTTTCTTCTCTTTTCATTTTTGTACAATAAAAATTTGTGTGAAGAATGAGAATAGTACTTGATAAGTACGTTTGGTTTTCATCTCTTGGCAGTGGAAATTGCTTGATAGGATTGATTTGACAACAACATGACGATGGAATAATTATTCTTTAGTATTCTTTAGTATCATTTAAGTCCATTTTAGTAAATACAGAGATATGATTCTCTTATTAATGAAATTTATAATCAATGTGCTGCCATCTGCATCGTGATAATACTGACTGACGATGATTAATTATAATATACGATTGTTTTTAATATTTATAGATATTCGTGTTTATATCATTCTTTAGAGATTCTGGAGAAATCTGAAAATGTCATAGTGTTTTAAATTTGATTCATGAATATATATCTTAAATCTTAAGTAAAGTTAGAAAATATTAGAAAATTTTTATTCAAAATTCCAATTTAAATTGTTTTCCATGTTCCTATATTTTATGTATCCAGTTAAATCAAAGCTGGCTTAGTTGTAGATCACATCGTTATCGAATGACTAGCTATCTGGAAATCTACATCGATGAGTATTTGTTTATATGCGTTTCGAGAACATACATGACGAGGAAACTGTGGAAAAATCTCGGTGTTCGACGATGGAAAAATTCAATGGAATGGAAGCTAATGTATGTTTGGAACAAATCACTTTTTAAGTGTAGCTCGTGCGCAATACTATATTTTTGCAGGGAATTTTATAGGTCTGTCGTATTGAAAATCTATTGTGTAACGGGGGAAATGGTTATTGTTGTTGAAAATAACTATTCTGATTCGAAATTAAATGGTACTATAATAACTATAAAGTAGGTGATAAAGAACATATATTTTTTTCATTTTATTAAAATTTAAAAAAAAAAGAAATAATGTCTAATGCATAGAAATTATAAAGATTTAAAAAATGTCTTCATTTATCTATTTTTATATACTTATTTTTATATACTGAAACTGATCTGAAATGATTTAACTATGAAACAACTTTTAATGATAAGAATTATAACATTTGTAATAAAATATCTTTAGTACATATAAATATAATCATTACAAAATTAATTAAATCCATCCATTATATCTACTATTTAAACGAACATAATTCATAATGAGAATAAAAGAGAACATTCGATATGTTTGAAGGTATTTGATTAAATTTTCAAGCTCGATATTACAGAAACGAAATATCGCTTGGCTTGCATAAATTATGATAAACAGCAAAGGGTCGAGACAAGCTGACATTTTCCAAGGATATCGCTCATGCAAATGATCGCGCGAAACATGGCTCCTTAATTATTTTCAACTGTACACCCGTCGCGTAATCGTTTCCGTATTTGTTAGTCAAATCGTGGTGTTTGGCTATTAAACGATTACCTACACTTTCATTCTGACCTGATTGCCAATATTTGCGCTTGTTTTTTGCCCGTAAATGAAATCCAAGAAGAGGAATTTTCTTGTATCAACGTGACATCTAGCGTTCAGTTTTGGAACTAAGGATTAGATTTTGTTTCGACGAAAGATGGATTTATTATTTTTAGAAATTTACGTGTCTAAATATTTTGAAAGATTGAAATTACTGATTGTCACTGTTTTCGAGGAAATCTTTTTGTTTTGGCTTCTCAATGTTTATCTTCTATATTGTTTAAAGACGAGGATTTAAGAATTGTAAATAATAAATAACTCGATCAGTGTTAAGTAGATGAATGGTTGGATAAAATGGCGTTTCTGGACTTAAGATAAACTTTTATTCCATTAAGTTAAGTCTTTTTGTCGTGTAGCTTTTCAAAAAGTTAATTGTATCTCATTTTGAGCGTATTTTAGTTAAATAATTGTTACATTGTCATATCATGATGATGATATGATAATAACGATGATATTTGTCGAAATTAACGAGAAATAATATTAATCAATTTATAATACATAGTAGATTAAGATATAATGTATATTCCAATGCTTTTGATTATTTCTTTTCCAGAATATTGATAATCAGAAGAAGATAAAACAGTTATGAATTAAGTCCATATCATATAGTCATAAATCTAAGCAAAAATATTGTTCACTATATTGTTATATCATGGGAGGAACATTATCGTAGATCAAATTTTTCTTAGATGATATTTTTATATCCTATTTTATTTCCCAACGCCACACAATATTCCTTTGAAACATAATTCAGAAACACCTTGTAAATGCATAATGTTTGATGCAAAATTTTTATGATATACCATAGTGTGAATTTAGATAAATTTATTTTATACATATTTTGTATAAAAATAATTCTTTCATTATCGTCCTGTCATTAATCCTGTCAAGAATTCAAAAATGAAAGAAAAATAATAAAATAAAATAAACAAGAATTTTATAAATTTTTATAAATTTTATATTAATATAAATTTTTAATTTTTAAATATAATGTCTATCAAAAATAAATACAGTTAATTCTTTCCACTGTCATATCAATCTATATTAAAATTACGTATAAAGTACATCCAACAGAACACCGACATTATTTGCATTTGCTTTATTTTAGACAAAAGCACGTAACTGTTTGTCTTTCATAAACAATGTTTCGTTTCAACCTTGCATGAGTGCACATTTCTACTTGTAATACATAAAACCGACAATATTCTCTGCTCTTTTTAAAATTCCATTCTGGTTTGTTCCATATTTTCGTTTCTATTGTTAGTCACTCGCGTGTACTCATATAAGTTCTTAATGATCACGAACCAGTATGTCTTTTCATATATATTTACATGAAATGAAATATTTATTATCTACGATCACTCTTCATAGTAATAATTGTAAAATATTATAAAAATTTTAATCCTACAAATATTTGAATGTAAATATTTGAAGATATTTCAACGATCAAGACATAAAATCGATTATTAGAAAAGTTTATTGGAAAAATGATTCATATATTATATCTGAAATTTGTTTATAGTTCTAAACTAGCAGCATTTACATCTATACTAACAGCATTTACACATTACATAAGTTATGTCTTACCTATATAATATTCATTCTCACTTATCCTTCACTACAGATTTCCATGCTCTCGAGTAAAAGTTCCCACTAAACTGGTTGTTTCGATAATGCTACGCTGTTAAATAGTTGTGAATATGTCGATGCTAGTCAAATAGCAATTCACGGGTTGTAACATTAGAGGTTATGTCGGGGAAACTTACGGGGCTCGTCAAGTCTCCCTTAATAGTTTTGCTCGCGCCACTAGCCGACGTAAGCCGTTTCAATATAGAGACGTTTTATCGCCGAAAGTCCATTATCGTCGACCCTGGCTGCTTTCGGTTCTAACGGCCATTCTTTCACGGCGCTTGCTACGTACGAGCCGGAAAGTCTGCATTACCGGCATAATTTTAAATTTACACCCTGAAGACACGATTCTGCCCCGATTCTGTGGAAGAAGGTGGCTAAGACCTAAGAACCACTCAACTTCTAGGTTAGGAAACTAGATCCTAACGCATCGCGGATCACTGTCACACGAACAAAGTATCGTCACTCTACAATTTAACCCTTTACTTTAGGATTCGTGGTAAGCGATAGATATAAACAGTGGATATATTTTTTTTTTTTTGTTTCAAGTACAATACAAAATTTTGAACTTTGATGTGAAACAGTGCAATGTTTTTCGATTATCTCGTTTGTTAATTTCATTGAGCTTAAAACATGTTGCTAAGGATTTTGAGCAATTTTTTTTACAAAGTGGAAAAGAAATAAATATTTTATCCACGTTGAATTTCACATTTATTTTCCCATGAAAATATATCAATTTTTTAATACATATTTGTTTAAGTTTAATTCAAATTTAAATGGAAAATAAAATGTTGAAATATTATACACGATTTGTATTCAGTAATCTAATCTTGCAGTTAGGAAGTGAACTCAGAGTTAAAATTGAACTTGGATACAAATTCAACCTTCTCTCATTGTATTTGATCCATATAATCCATGCTACGAGTGTGACTCGATATTATTCTATAAGGCAAGGGATTAAGGTCACTCTTCTTTCCTGGATAACTGAATAATTCTATGGGATGCAATAGTTCATTTTATGATTAGAGTTTAAAGATTCGAAGAATTATCTTTGAATCATATTCAAAAATATGAAATAAAATATATTGTAAAAATTATTTCTAAGATAATATGTATTTTTGGAATTTTTTTAAACAAAATTCGTTGCAATTTATTATTTATTCTTTCATGGAGAATAAAGAAGAATGAATTTTTCTTTTTTATTCTTCTCGTTCTTTCATAAAAATGTAAGAGCGATTTAATGTTGCTTCTTTCGAAAATTGATGACGACGATTTCGAGCTTGGTGAATGGGAAAATTAAAAAAAATTCAACCAGTTCAGAAAATGAATGGGACAAAGCGTTTCACGATAGGATGGTATTATGGGATTAATCTTTTGCGGTTAAGGGTTAGTAAGTTCTCGAGGATGTAATGAACAATTACAGAGGTGTGGATCTTTGTGACTTTTCGAGGAAAAGTGTGTCAGATGGAAGATACACGTAAGGTTATTAATGATTCGAGAAAATTAAGATTATGAGGATGATAATATATAAGAATTATGATGAGAGAAGAGAAATGAAATATGATTTCAGATGAAAAATTACGTTGGTTTATTGGAAAATAATATCCCTTATGATCCTTTTTTTTCTTCTTCTAAAAATATCAATATAAAATAATTGTTTATTTAATCTGTTTTTGAAACTCTATGATATATTTTATCACAATTTTTAATTTAAAAATTAATTTAGCAATTAAAATATTAAAATCTTTTTATTATTCGAAACAGAAATTCAATATTGTTAACTTTATTCGTATATTTTACGAATGTATCTCGTGAATTTATTATTTTTATTAAATAAATTGAAAATGTATTTCGCAACTGCCAACAAGTAAGAAAATAATTACATTTAATCATTTTATAAAGATGTAAATGATTACGTACATATACATATTGTACTATTGAAAATTTCACATTCAAACATGTTATAAATTTATTATATTTTTTTATCTTTTTAAAATATAATTTGCACGTAAAATGTCAATGAAAGTATTGCACGTTGAAATTTAATACGTGAATTACATCGAGAATAAAACAAAGTGAAACAATCCCTCGTTTCAGATTTTAATTTCGCTCGAATAAATCCTGATTGCACCCTAACGGTCTGCCTTGTTCCATTACCCAAGATCTACGGAAGATTCAGTGGTCAAGGTTTAATGACGCGTCCTCCAATCGTCGCTCACTACTGAAATTCTCTATTGTTACAGTCCTTAACCATTGAGCTTACGGTTTACACCTCGGTGGAAAGCTCTGAAATAAGGTAGCGTGTCTAGCTATCCCACTAAAATGTTGTACCATTCTTATTCTATTTCTCTTCAGAAACTAAGCCAAGCTTTATTTAAGTTTTATATTATTCTTAAATTTTAAAAGCTCTGATTACTTGACGTATCTTTATTGTTACAAAGTTGCATAGATGATTGTCTTTCAATATATATATCATTCCATATTCCGATATCTATTTGATCCAATCTTAGTCTTATAATATTCTTCTGGAACTGAAAGATCCAAATTTGATAAAAATATTTTATGCATCGTCTTTATTTGCTTCAATTCACGTGTGATTCGTTCTAATTTCTCATGCGTCGCTCATCGAGGATTAATTCGCATTTTAGCTGAGTTTACAGTTTAATCAAGTTTGGGTGGTAAACAGTTTAATAACTGTTGCCTTCGCTTTCGAAGCTTATTCAAATACTGAAACATTCCGCGACGCAGTGATAGCCAGTGAAAAGCTAACCGGAAGTGGAAAGGTCGTTGACACTTCACCAATCGTCATCTCATTGTCGTCCATTGCCATTATATTTCGAACTTCGATGACGTGGACGTGGTTGGATATTAGTTCCTACCCAGAAAGTGGGTCGAGAACGAAGCAATAATTTTTCTTGAAACCACTTCGCGCGAGATTTACTTTGACACAGCGAGTCACGTGAAATTGTACGTATCCAACGAAGTGGATCTCGTTGTTTCCGTAGCCAATGATTAATGATTAAATAATGATTAAAACTTTTCTGGCTTTCGTCTGATATTCTTAATTCCATCAGAGAAGTTGTCGAGATAAATTTCGTTATCGATGTTACTCGATCGCTTAATCAATTACTCGAATCGATTCAATTTTTCCTGACATCATTTTCCTTTGAAATGTTTTGAAAAGTTTTTATTACGATTTTCGATGCTCGAGATTAACTGGTTTATGATTAAACGGCAAAGTTTTCGTTCTCGATAATGTTGTGTGGAATAGGGGTCTACATGCTTAAAAGCAAGGAACGCTTTGGCGAGAGACATGAAGTCCCCTATTGGGAAATCATGAAATTATATTAATAAATAACACAATATGTCTTTCGTTGTTTTAATTGATCTGGTAATGATCTGGTAAGACCATTATGTCTTATGAATTTTTTTAATAGAAATAATTGACGATTAGCCTCGAATCAAACAATTAAATTGTAAAAAATCAATTCACATAAGGAATGACTTTGCATCACAGATTTTATCACTGACTATTGAATTATCTCATTATCTCAACCACATAAATTTCATAGAACGGTTTATACGCGAGAATAACGATATATAGGAGCTAATCAGCAAATTTAAAGGGTTAACGTCCTATCAATCGACGATTGGCCAGATATATTTATCGCAGCCTCGTTAACCATTTGAGAGGTCATGAACTATCGATACGTAATTAAACTAGCACGCTAATTGCGTTTTCATTTAATCCTGTCATTGAAACGATACAATCGGATCGCACCTCGATTCGTCGCGTTCTAACTTGCTCGAGCGATTGCTGATAGGATTCCATCATCGTCTTAAAAGCTCTAATACGGTTCTCGTGAGCTTCAATTTGATTCTATTGTATTTGCTTCTGTGTATCATAAAGCTTTTCGTATCGTGTATACTGTTTCAAGAATGTTTTCTAGATATCTTTTAAGGTTGCTTAAAATATATAATTTATGTTTTTTATTTATTTATATTTTGTTTAAAATTTTATGCATACCTCCATGATTATTATGAATTTTATAAGATCAAATTTATTTTATTTTGCAACCATTTAATATTACAATTAGAAAGCAACAAGTATACACTATTTTGATAAAAAATAGAAGCGAGAATATTCTAAACACGTGAAAATCTGGAACGAATTATAAGAAACGAGAGTTTCGAACTTTACTAGGTCACGAGATAAAGATGAAAAGTAATTATAAATCATTGATTACTTTCATCATTTAAATTGTAAATCTCTGAATTTTATTATACGATGAAGAAGCTTTTCAGAAAAGTTTAATATAATATTTATAATATAGATAGATTTTCTTAATTTATCTCTTAATATTAAAGATCATCGATGTTCTGTTCTTTTTTGTATTTATTCACCATTGTAAATTATTACAATACATAACAATATAAAATAGTTTAATCATTTTTTAAAAATCTTATACTGTCGTTCAACAAATTAGCCTGTCTCTCGGGCAACAAGATGCATTAATGCTTTGAAGTTGCGAAACTTATATCCAAATAAATGGAAGTATACGAAAAATTTAAATGCTCATGGAATTTTTGCTCTGTCTCACAGGGAAATGAAATTCATATCTGTCATATTAAAATTATGATGGTCCCTAGCTTACTTTGCTCAGAACACGCGCACGCATATATAAAATATTATTAAACTTTTTATCAAGTCAAAGTCAACAGATATTAAGTGATAGATAGCAACGAAAGAGAGGAAACTTTATCCAAATATTACGTTCGTGATTTTCCATTTTCCATTCGATGTATCGAAACAATCACCTTAAAACAAGTTCAATCACGTTAAAACAAATAAATATTAAAAATCGTTTCTCTCAAGACTCCACTGCTCCAACCAATTCACTTTCCCTCACAAAATCTTCTCTCAATCTCAATAAACCATTCCATCCCGCGTATCTCCTCCACAATATTCCAAAATATTCGAGACACGGCATTGAAATCTACCAAACCAATTCTGACCACCGCATATATTTCCAGTCATCGGCAGAAGACGCACGAATGCAAAGGCGTATCAATTGTTCGTTGTTCTCGAATACGCCTCGGATATTTGTATCCCATATTTGTATCTCAAATCGATCGGCCATCGATTATTATAGAATCGTTGTTATGAACCATGATGATTGAAGAAGCGTATACACGCGAGAGGGGGAGGGAATTCGGTTTTCGTCGATCAAAGTTCTATCGCTGCAAACGACTACTTCATGCAGAAATGAAGTTACGCGGCCGATTAACGAGAATTTCGGTTCCGCCGCCGCGGTATTATGCGGCCCCGTCCATAATTGAGAATTGTGCAGGATTGAATCATTAATCCGTGCAACGATGTTTCCCCGCCGGTTAATTCGTATTTAAGCGATGCTTCAGCTATGCGCGTCGGTTTATTATTAGAAACTTTTCGTTCTGGCACCCTCTGGCCGAATCAAAGATTCAAAACGTTGTCTAACTGTTCACTAACCGATTCTGCGCAGGTTTTGTTCACTGGGAATCGATGAATTTATTACAAGAATCGAGTTATTTTAAACGTGTTGTGGAATGATAAGTGATTATGTTCAAAGGATTTGATCGAGAGAAGTTCGTTTAAATAATTATCACAATTATTCTAATTATGTTTTGTTTTTGAACTTATTCTATATCCTGTATATAGAGATAGAATTTATTGATTAGCAGAATTGCCAAGGGAAGAGAAAACACGATCGCATAAGGGCTGGGATGACACAGTGAGAAGTGTATTTGTTAATAACTTTGTCATGTAGGATCCATTGATTTCTCTGTTCAGTGTTATTAAATCATGGTAATGATGAGAGAGAATTGTTACTCAAACAAATGGAAGTATCATAGTGTAAAGAGCAGTAGCGAAGGTATACTATAGCGAGTTTCCTCTTGAGGGAATTCTTCTGGGAACGACGTTTAATCACCAAAGTTAATCAGGTAGTTCTTACTTATGAATACTTCTTATTGTTAGTAGAAAGAACAATTAGGGATCCTCGTTGACGACGATATTAATTAATATAAATGTAACAGTATGCTTGATAGATATATAATTAATTAATGATGTATTGTACCACTAATTCTCAAATTGCATTGACGTATAATAATGCCTGATTTGGAACACCGGATGACGTAAAGGAAACAGGCATTTTCTAGTTGTCTTTTGATTTTTTCTCCTTTTTACTTATAAATTTCTAAAAATCAGAAGATTTATTTAATATTCGTTCAAAGAGATCCGTCAAATAAACAATAAAATCTTTTTATTATTCTGAACGTAGCAGAAATGCCAAACATTTCACAACTGTAAACGATACAAAAAGCATAATAAATCACATGGAATCTATCCAGGATACGATATATCTTGGCGACAGATATTTCATCAGGAACAGTCCGTGTCTGTATGATCTCTGTACAAACATCTCTGTTCCAGTATTACATTCATCTTATATCTACTTCGTCCATGTCTAATTAGTCTCTATTTGAAATTCGTCAAGCACCAGCAGCCACTTAACATTCGGCCGGTTTGATGTGGTTGGCCGGCGGAGCATGGGGCATCACAGCTGTGCTCGGCCTCGTGTCCACCGTTCCACATTGTCAGTCTTTCACAATGGGTCGATAAACAATGGATGGTTATCGCGTACGATTCAGCTAAGAGAGTACACTCGAGGTATTGTTGTCGATTCAAACGTTGAGACTGATATCAGTTACGTACGTGATTCTGTATAGGTGTACCATAATCTTTTGTATACCAACAACCATCGACAATTCGACGGTGACTATATTTCATCGGTGTAAAGTTATTTCGCTTTTTCTACTTTTTTTTTTTTTTTTTTTATTTCTTCTTTTGTTACGATTCGTAACACGAATTCACGAGACCAGTTAAACGAACGATTAAACGATGAAAAATTTCAAAAGGATTCGAGTGAAATATTCCTTTTTTGTGCAATATGACAATTTTAATTTTAGAACTCTATCCGATGCATACATCAACTATTTAAATATCTTATTATATATATATATATATATATATATATATGGTATAAAAAATATTTTTCAATTGTAGTATTATAAGACGAATATCTCGCAAATTATATTTCTTTCCTCAAAATTATTTAATTGATTATTAAAATGCATTTAGAAATGTAATTTTGAAATAATCTGTGATTATAAATGTATTGTTGATTGGTAAAAATGTTTATGCGTTCTGAAATTTGAGCTTTTACATGCAATAAATTGAATTATATAATTTTACTGCATGTCTCTGAATATATATATATAAAAGACTGAAAGTATAAATACAGATTAAATTGTATTGTATAATAAAATGCAATTTTGTTGAAACGTCACAACAATTTTTAACGATGTATAATTTTAATAAGTTTATAATTTCGTAAAAATTGTGTGTCAATGTCAATTATTAAAAATTCGATTTCGATCGCTATATATAGCAAATATTTCATACAATAATTATTTTCTCCGTTAACAATGCATGCGATTTGGTGTACCGCAGCAATCAATGCATGATCGATTCGATAGCGAGCTTTGAATGTTGAATGACCGTGGCTGAAAACAATGCAGCCATAACTGCTGTTCGACGGACCGAGCGCAGCCCTTGTATTCACGTGTACATTGCATAGAACAGTTATATTAGATTACTTTGAATATTTCACATTCAAAAGTCAAAGGTCAATCACGCAGCCATTAAAAATATTATTCTAAATCGGGGGTGTATGAAATGGGTGAACTACCAACGGTTTGAAAATGATTGACGTAAACGTTGCTCGAGTTGATTGAGCTTGGGTATAACAAGTTTGGAAAATCAAAATAAAATTTCCCTTTTTTCTCTCCAAGAAGAGAGAGTATATATTTTGTAATAAAAAGATTCAATGTTAGAGACTTTTCATAATTGGATGAATTAATCAAAGGAATAGTTTCAATTAAGAAATGTAAAATGTTAATTCAACGTTTCAATTTAATTAGTTTTACTTAGTTATTATCGTAAATTCGGTGTGAACTTTAAAGTTGAATGTAAAGTACTTTAATCTGATTTTAAAAGTAAAGTTTAAAAAGTTTAGGCTCGAGAGGGAGGGAGAATTTGTGTTACTTGTTAATATTAATTAACAAAAATTGGAATCAAACTATGAAAATTATACACAGAGTTCATTTAACTTTAATTTTATAATTATTAACTTATTCGTGTTTCTTCTTAATGTTCACTGCATGGAGTTTATTGGAATTCTTTTTTTTGTATATTGGAAATTTTCTTTCACCTCAATCCTCTACGGGAAACTCAAAATAATTTATTTATTTTTAAGTTATTATATTGTTATATCGATTACAAAAAGTTTTCCCTTTGAAACTCTGTATTTTATTTTTAACTTGTCTGTAAACCTTTGAAAATAGATAGTGTAAAAAAAGGTATTTCAACCCAATTGCATTTTATTTCGATCCAATTACTTCTAATTATATCTGTAGAAATTTAATTCTCATTTAATTTAAATTTCAAATTATTTAATTTATTTAGTTATTTTATTTAATTGAAACTAACACGTACACATTATATCTTTGCATCTTAATCCCTATTGGATATATGTCATTTCTTCAGACAATGATAACTGAAATTTTAATCATATATTTGACATATTGGACAGAAACAAAATACGTGTATGCATGTACATATTCGTCTCACAATACTACAAAATACAATTTACTTTTTAAACCAACTACAAACAATTCGCACAACTATCATTTCTATCCTTCTCCAATCACCTCGATTCGAAGAAAGTCGACTATAATTCAAAATTTCACGAAAAATCATCCTCGAACGTATTCCTCGAGCCACCACGTGAATCATCAATCTTTGCACACACACGCGCGCGCATGAAACGATATGAAAATAAAATTAAACAGAGTTAAAAAAAAGAAACGCAATTAAATTCATCAAAGATACACCGAATATACACGGGCGCGCGTGCATTATCAAAGCGGTTAATCGAGTGGCTCGGTCCATTTAATTCCCAACGATCATCGTTCCGAACGATTTTCAATCACAACCGAGCAATTTAAACCCGAGCTCTCTATCTACCGGCAAAAGTCGTAATAGCGATCGATAACGAGGTACCGCGACAACGTTAAACTTTAAACGCCGTGCCCCCCTCCTTCCAAACCCCCGACTTTTTCCCAAACCGTTATATCTAACTGAGAGAGGGAGGGGAGGGATGGTACTCCCGTTGTTCTTCCCAGAAAACGGGCCGATAAATTGTGCCCGTCCACTCCTCCTCGAAAAAGAAGTTTATACGGGGCCGCCATAAAGCGTTTTCTTCCTTCCCTCACCTTCGTTCACTTGGCGCCGTTCCCTCCTATATCTTCTTTCTTTCCTTCCTTCCCACCCTTTCCTCCCCTGGCTGGACTATTTTCTTTCAACGTGTACAACGATTTAGCTAATCTTCCCCGAGATTTATCCACCCTCCCTCCCCCTCTAACATTCTGGAAATCTCTATTCAACGTGATATTTCTGTGCCCCCCTTGTTCGTGCTCTACCCTTTTTTTTTTTTCTTTTATTGGAGAGATGGAGATGGAGAGGCAAGGGCGGAGATAGTAGGGATAGAGAGAGAGAGAAAGAGGGAGGAAGGGAGAGAGGAAGGGAAAGTATGTATTTCTTGGTTCATGGGCAAACACACATCGAGGGAATCCAGTCTTTCCTTTCGCCTTGTGAATATCATTTACGGAAATTCGATTTCCGTATCGACCCTCTTTTCTTCAGTCGGCCTGTTCCCAACCCCCCGATAGACTCTGAGAATATCACGATGGGCCTCTTCTTCCCGTGGATTTGACTACAAACAGAGGTTCCTCGAATGCGAAATTTCTGGTATTCCAGGTTGGAATGAAATTTTCTGATTCTAAGAATTTTAGAAGTGGATGATACGATATCGTGGATATTTCTATCTTCTTAAAGTTAAAATTTCGTGTCTTGCAATTTTTATTTTGCAAGATTTATTTATCTTTCGATTAATCGTTTTTTGAAAGGATATTTAATTTACTATCGTTTATATTATAATATTTATAATCAATTATTTGAATTGTTTCAGTTCAGAATTGAAAAAAAATTTTAGAAAAAATAATAATATTATATTGTTTATTATTATATATGATTCTGCTTCTAGAAACAAAACGTATTCAATTTTCCATATATTTATTAATAAAAAAGAAAAAAGAAAAAAGAATTTTATCGTAGAAGAATTCACGCAGTTTCCAGACTAACATATACTTATAATATACATATAAGCTTGAAATGAACTGAGATTGTTTCTAAGATTTAAGAGATAATTTTTCATCGGTCAATGTACGAGAAACCGCGATGGTCTTGACCATATTCATCGAAATTCCAACGCAGGAATTAAATCTTTTAGAAGACAAAGGAAACGATGATAAACGATAGCAAATTTTTTGCACTCCATTTTATTCTACCTCGATCGATACACCTGTGATATTATATATCGTTGGACGATCCATCCTTTCTTCATCATTTTTCTATTTTTTTTTTGAACGAAACAAAACGAGAGAGAAAGAGAGAGAGAGAAAATGCGTTATAATTTATGGAAGAGAGAAATTAAGTCGAAATCGTATATTTATATTTTTTTAAAATTTTGTTTAACATTTGTTTGCGATTTTTATAAATTTCTATCATATTATTTGGATTAAATTAAAATATCGATATAAATAAGAAATATATTTTCTCAGGAAAATAATGAATTAATGAAATTCTGTTTAAGTTTGTTTAAAATTATAAACGGTATATATACAATGAGAATAGAAAAATAAAATGATACATTTTGAAGGAAAGAAAATTACTTTATTTAACGTTGCATACGTCTTTCTATTATTTCGTTCGTTGAACGAACGAGAGAAACGAGAGAGAAACGTGTTCAAACTTGAATAAAAAAGAAACATAATTAATTCGAATGGTTTCTTAAACGTTTCGTTCAGTTTTTTAACGAAACGTTGTTCGAGGACGAGCCAATTATCCAAACAGAGTGATTCTTTCCAGAAGACTTTCTTCCCTTTGTCGAACGATACTTTACAAGTAATAAAATTCTTAAGACAAGACTAAATGTCCCGAGTCATGGAGCAAAGAGTTCGAAAGAGTATCTTAACAATAGAATATGAAATGCAAATACAAAAAGCAACGATCTGTTGCCTTTAAATCTTGCACGTTGACGAGAATTCTTTCTTTGGAGAAATTGATATCGAATCTTAAGATTCTTTTTTAATGGATTGTAGTTGAAGCTCGGACGAGATTTTTAATTGTTTCAATAATTTTATAGCGATATTATCATATTCTTTTCGATGTAAGAAAGAAAGATGGTTGAAGAAGTTCCTTTTTATTTTCACGACGAGCAAATAAGATTGGATCGTTAAATAAAATAACTGTGTTAACACAATAGTGCAAGTGGTATATTAATTACAAAATTTAGAAAGAAAACAAAAGCACGTATATTTTCTTCAAATATTTATATTAACTGTTATCATAATATCTGATACTTTATTAAATGCCTACTAATGAGATGCATTAAAATGCATCTCAATGAAATTGCAAATTTTCCCCGCAATACAGTATTAATTCGATTCTATACAAAAATATCGATTGAGACTTATTTACTAAATTATAAGTAATTTAAATTCGCGTAATTTAGACGAAGCGAGGCGGAAATAGAAGCGAGGGAAACAGAGAGATCTCGCTTTATTTCCGTTTCGTTTCATTTAACGCGAACATCGATCGCCTATAATTTGATAAATAAATAATTCAATCGTAATTTTTTTGTGCGTATTTATTCTCTCTCTCTCTCTCTCTCTCCCTTCAGAATCGACCGTCCAAAGATATCTCATGAATACGTTAACACCCTGTATAATTGAATCCAAACCGCAGAGCGCATATTGGAATTCCGCGGTAAAACTGCTAAGGCTCGTTGTCACCTATACATAAATGCATCGATCCTCGATGCACCATTGCTATTAACGTTCAACGTGGGGAATACCAGACACTGGATTTCGCGAAGCGTGAAATGGAGATAATGACTGGCGAGCCAATCAGTTAACCAGACCGAGTCAGAGTAGACTAATGAGGATGCACCCTATGGTCTCTGCGGTTAGTCGTACACTGGGATGAATCGGACAAACAAAAAGTGCATCACGCGTCACATCAAGATCCTCGTAGTATCTTTTGATTCGCTCGATCAAATCGAAAGCGTTAGAGCATCGCGTTAGAATCCTTTCATGGTCTAAAATTAAATTCGTACAATTCAATATTAAACCTAGAAAATGATTTTCCAATATTTCTCTTGCTTTTTATTTATATTCATTCTTTCAAACGAATCGAACTTAATCTCTCAACCGATCAAAGAAGTTAAGTTTTCACGTATGCCAAATAAATATTAACAATTTCTTTAATAGTTTTAATATACTATTTTCGTATCCTGTGTTTATCACAAGAAAAGTAGAATATAAATAAAACAATTCTTCCATTCATGTATTATCATTCACCTATTATCTTAATCCATCTATTTAAAAAAAATAGATACAGCTTAAATTTGTTCAAAATAATAATCGAAACGTAAAGAAGATTTTATATCGATGTAGGGAGAATGAAGGAAGGTAAAAAAAAAAAAAAAAACTCTGCAAAATGTAAAACACGAAAAGTTCATCCCCTCGTTAAATTATTATGCACGATCGTTTTATTAGACTTGTTGCTCGTTCGTTCGCGTATATCGTCTTTTTAATCACGATAAAAAAATTCCAACGATGTAAGCGAAGATTATTACTTCTTGCAAAGAGGAAACGGAGAGTAATCTCCAGGAGAGGGTGGATATGGAGACTCCTCGTCACACTTGCGGAAGTACACGAAAAGGTTCGAGACGTGATTGTGGGCGGCGTTGTTCCCAGGATTTGAATTCATTGTTTGAAAGAGCCAGTTACACCGGCTTCCAACGCGCGATATATTATCTGTTATTATTGCAGCTCGACTCGTAGCCACAATGGCTGGCTTTGCCTGCCCGATCTCCATATTTTAATTAAAAGCCTTGCCTCCGCGTCTAGCCGCCCCGCAAGTCGTGGTTCCGTGGACTCGAAACGAAAACGCGGATGAATAACAGGCAGAGAATTACGCTTTGCCTCCGCTTCTTGCTTCCTAAAGTTTCGTGCAAAGTCGTAATTTTGGGGAGAGCAATAGTTTGAAATCAATTCCTGATTTCTTTAAAACCATGTTTTTCTTCGAAAGATTCTTCTCTTTCTTCCTTCTTTTCATTCGATCTTTCATTGTACTCCATCTTTAAGAATAAGACATCTATTATTCGTCATCACTTTGCTTTTATATTCTTATTCTATATTAGGATTTGCTAATAGAATATCCATCACCAATACATTCCCTTGCCAATTTCTCATTTATGTTCATGTGTCATTTATAGAATATTTAATTTGTTCAATTCCTAGTTTTAAATTTATTTCTATTGCACTCCGTCTCTAAGAATAAGACATCCATTATTCCTCATTACTTTGCTTTTATATATCTAGTTTTAGACTTCTTCTATATTAGGATCAACGATTTGTTAATAGAATATTATTTGCCAATTTCTTCTTATTAATGTATCATTTATAGAATATTTAATCTATTTAACTCCTAGTCTTAAAATATCATCTATAGAATAATATGAAGTTATTGCTAGCTGTTAATCATCCAATTGGACAATCCATGAAACCTATATCTTACCCGATATCCTCGTTACCTCCGTTAGACAGATTTCTAACAATGAAAGATAGTTTCTGCGGGTGGAGGGAAGAAGCCTGGCTTAGAAATCAGCATGGGGCCCTCCTCACCCCGTCCATCCATTCCTGTTTCCGGAATAAAAAACTTAATCTCCCGATTGCCATTGGCTTCCACGTATATCTCTCTACGTGGAAACGCTTACCCCGAACGATTTGTAGTTATCGGCACACATTCAATCCGCAGTTATCCCATTTTCTGGGGCTCATATAGATCCGCGCGATGCATCTAAAAAGAATCTGCTAATGGATCTGCTTTGGACCGATTGCATTGAATATAAAGCGTTCGAGCAAGAACCAGAGGAAGCCAGGTGAAGGGTTTAAGGGAGATGGATGCGAGACAGGAGAAATTGGGTGGACAAAAAGTGGAACTGCGAAGATGTTAATGCTGAAATTGGTGTTAAAGATTCTTGAAATATTATTTTATCTCTATTATAACCTGCATTGTCTGACTATAATTCTTCCAATGTACTATTCGCCTGACAATGGCCAACTACGTTGCTAATATATAACTAATCTATAATTTATACCGATTTATATTTACTTAACTATTTTATTCGACCTATTTTATTAATCTATGCTTACTTATCTACGACGAGGACAATTGAGGGAATACTATATAATATTATTAATGGAATTTAAATTGCAACTTATTAAAACAAATTCTTTTTCTCGTCAACAATATTAAATAAAACAAATGAACACACGAAGATTTATATAATTCGATAGAAAATGATAAAACTCACATTTTCCAAATTCCAATTGGAATCAAGTGCACGGTCATAAACCAGAAACGTAGTTGACGGTTCTCGCGTTACGATCTACAACGAAGAAGCTCCCTGCTTTATTCCTCCCTCCTGTAAAATGCGGCCGGAATGTTTCCCTCGGCGAGAAAATAGCGGCTCGTAAGCGAGGCACGGTTGGATGGAGCGGGGTTTCGAGGGTGTGGCCGGGGGTGAGGGTTATGGAAACGCTGGCATATGCCTCGTACGGCGCCAACGTGATCCCCATGCATACACGTATGCATACGCGCGTGCTTGCACATACGTGGAACCGACACGGTGTCACGGTTGCACGTGCGCCCTCTTCATCCCTTCACACGTGAGCCACACGTGCACCCCTCTCTAGTGCTTCTAGATGTTACAGGCGGAATTCACGGTTCGCATCGCGGACCGACGTGGTTTATATAGACGCGGATGTGGGGGGGGAAAGGGGGTTATCGCGATTCTTTTACGAGTTGTCCAAGGCTAGGATAGGAATTTTTATTATTTAATTTAATTATATATTTGAAACGTAATTGTAATCAGAGCGTGGATCTTTGTGGATATTTTATGGAAAATTTGAAGGAGGAATTTTATTCTATCTGTAATTCAATTGGATATCGTTCGTTGTTATTAGCATCGATGAAATTCGATTGATAATTAGTCGTGAAACCGAGGCTCCAAGGATGGACCTTCGTAGAATTTTACCTGGGTCAATTCTGTTTCGAAGGATGGGGATAATCCAATTTCATCCTTCTCTGAAAGCGTACCATGGAAGCAAGAGGAGGGGGGAGAGAGAGAGAGAGCAGGCTTCTCCCGAGGGGCGCGACGTCAGTTTCAAAATTTTCCTAGCAGAAGAGAAAGAAATTTACTTAGAGCAGTTAAGATCATTGGAAAGGTAGCGGAACATTTCAGGTACGGAGTTAAATTCAGTTTTTCAAAAATTAGTTTAGGGATCTCTCGTGAAGTTTAAAGTTTATGGGGACCCTGGTTCTCAGCCGAACGAATCGTGACTTCTTTAAATAATATCATTATTCTATTACACGATATGACACTATGATATTTTTTTATAGAAAGTGGATGAGAGAAGAAGGAGAGAGAAAGGAAATACAGGCTAATTCTCTAGAAGCTTACAAGTATTGATATCAAAGGTCATTGTAACAATTAAATATATTAAATATATTAAGAAAGACAATTAAATATTCTTTACTTCGTTATTTGTTCCATATATTCCCTTTCTATCATGTTTCTTGGCTTTTCAATTATAATGTTTGTCTAATGATTCAAAGATTTAACAAATTTTGAAACAGAAAAGAAAAGATATATAAATCATTAACGCGATGAAACATATTAATAAAGATTAACATACTTACAATATTTAAATTTTTCTTTTCTTGCTTACCGAATACTCAAACACTGTAAAAGAAGAATATATATTATTTCTTTCATTCTTCACAACTATACACATACATTTAACTCTGATTAGATTTTTAAATCTCCACTTGTATAAGCACAATACTATCATTGCCCATATACATTCACACCACACGATTCTACTCCCTACTAAGCTAAACGTTCCAATTCTGGTCTACGCGACGCAATTCATCCCCAATTCAAAGGGACAGTCATAAACCACTTACAAGCAAAATCGAACAATCGTCAAACTTGGGCGGCCACCACGTTACAAGCCAGAAAATTAACCGCGGCTCGACTATGTGCAAACTGGACTCCCGTCCACGTCTCACTGGGCAAGCGGATGTACGAACGATGCCGGAGGGAGGAAGGACCCGGTTCGAGGATTCCGTCACGCCAATTTCCCTTGCCGCTAACCTCGTGTACTCGTTCCAAGCTGAACGTCAAATTTAGCGTCGCCCCAAAATAAACGTGTGCACGCGGGACCGCAAAGGGTTAAAATAACTAGGTTACCGTAATTAGCAATTACGTTCGATGGCGCCACGGTCGCTTTCTATGGCACGCTCACTCTCGTTACGCCTGCTGCCGGCCACAATAATCATCGATGTGGCGTTCTCCCGCTTTAATTATTATCGTCGTTATCTACGTCGTTGTAACGAAGCAGTTTGTTTACAGGCAAGACGTTGTGTTAGTGGGAAGAACGTTAGATGATTCATTCTATTTATGTATACCACTGATTCATACTATTTATGTTGAAGGTACAGAAGGAACAGAAGAAATAACGAGGTGATAGGAAGATAAGTTGAGCTGTAAACAGTTTTAATGTTTACATGAAGCGAGACGAAGGAAGAGTGAGATAGACAGTTGAATATTGAAGTGTTTTTGGCCTTGGAAGGTATCTCATGAATATATTTAAATTCTGTAGGTATATTGTTCGTATAATAAGAGTTCGTACAATTTTCCCCGGTAATTATAATTATACATTCGGTTGAAGGGGTTCATGCGAGAAGATTGCATGGAATAATCAAGTGAATTTTATAAAATTCAAAAATAATTTTAAATATACAATAATTGCATAATTGATCAATTAATTTTTAGTTTATTTTATATAATGATTATATAAATATTACTTGCGATTAAAAATACTCTAAGAACTTGAAATTTTATTTTATATGGTATTCAATATTTCTAATTTTATATAATTTTGATTAGAGAATTTATTTTAATAACTTTTATTAATATTTAATTATTGTATTAATGTTTTTAATTTTAATAAATACTTGTAGATACACTATGTATTACAAATTATTATTGATATTCTCAAATTGCAATTTTTACAATATTCTTTGATTGTAATGATATATTTGTTCCAATATTATTCTTGTGTTTTAAAACTTTTCTTTTTCATTGCATAAAGAATAAATTGTATTCATCTATGAAGAGCACATTGGTTTTCGTTATTGACATTTTTATTGTCAGAAGTACATGGCGATAGAATATTGGGTGATAGGAATGAAAATAAAAAAAAGCGATTTATTTTATTGTCATTTATCCATCGTGTTGTTTGGGATTTTATATCGAATGGTATTATTCATTGAAAACTTTTTGAATGGTTTCGATAGCACTAGTAATACGCCACAGAAAAATTGATTGAACAATCGACTACAATGAAAATCAATGAATTAAAAACACTCTAGTATAAATATAACATTCGCATATGCCTATCGTGCAAACGATGGATGGATAAATTAATCTAAATAAGAAACATAATATAAATAACCAATATTAAGAAAATATGAAAAAAGAAACGAATATTATCGACGTTTAAAACTTGATATATTCGATGACAGATGACACAACATATACGTCATTCGATTTTTTATTCTATGAATTTTTCCAAAAAATGCGAAAAATGATAAAGAATTTTTAACATATTTGATTTCCCTTTCACATTTTCGATTTCGTGGCATTTTTTCTGTTTCATAACTGTTTTTTGTACTTATCAAAAATTAATGTTGGCCAAAAACTTTTCCATTTTTGGAATTGATTCTAAAAAAATAAAATAACGAATAATTGAAATATCGAAAAATATTATTTCATATATTTATCAGGAACTGTTAATACCTTAAAATGCAAGATAATAAGAATTTTTAAATGGCTCGTGAAAATAAAATGTTGTATTGCACGAATCGTGAGTATTTAACGATGAAAAAATAGCTGGAACTTCATCGGAAACTTACTAATCCACGTTTTCCTGCGACTGTGCCACGTTCGTTCAATTAAACGTCGCGTTTAATTACTATTTCCTCGTATATCTCCGTGTATTCCTCCTCCTTTTATGCTTAGCCAGCTGGATGAATGCAATTAACCGAAGAATCTTTCGTAGAACAAGCAAACCAGTAATTTTTCAGAGTTTTATTAGAATGATAGATAAAACCGAAACTTCCAATTCTTCATTGGGAACGAGATTTCTACAGATTCTCACCCCTACTGAATATTATAAATTGTGAATTAAAAAATTAAAGAAATTATAGAGATATTGAAAAAAAATTTAAAGCAATTTTACCTCGATTTTCGAAGAATTGCGAATCGAAAGAAATTTAAATTTTCTTTTAAAAGTATAATACTAAATTGGATATCTGGAAGAAGACTGAATTATATCTCCATCATTGGAAAATAATTCTCTTTAATGTGTCACGAAACGAACAAACAAATAAAAAGAGAAAGTACAAAGAACTCACAACTTTATAAAACAACATTAAGATTAAATTTCTAAGATCCATTTCTTGTCAAAGTTTCATCGTTTGTCCAAACACAATTTTTCATTTGAATAAAAATTAATAACAAGCAAGCAGATTCTTATCCCTCGGATTAATAATAAAAAAAACTCCATATCCGTTCGTCTCATCGAACAATAACAATTTCGATTAATTGTTTGCAGGATCATTTGCTAAATAAGGATACATCGCCTGAAGATATTTTCCCATAAAACGCTTTTGAATGTTTGACGAGTATATATACACGTATAGATGATACTTATATGGAATACACACACACACACACGAGGAAGTCGAAACAGGTAGAATGTCAGAGGCAGATATGTGGAAGAGATACGGAAAAGTTGAGCGCGTAAACTTGAAATTGGTTGCTGGTTGCGGTTTGTGGATGCTCGATAGGAATTCCTGATATGCTCTTGTTTCCCGTCGAACTTGTAGACTTCTCGCGCGCTCTGTCTTTTGTTCGCGTTACACATCCCACTCCATTTCTTGTCGTTCCCTGGTATAACCAATTCCCCTTACATTCCTCCCTCCCCTTTTCCTTCCTTATTTCCTTATCAGCAGGAAAGTTTCGGCTTGAATTAATTTTAAACGATAAATATCACGTTTATCTTTTGACAAATGGCGGTGTGTATCAGTCTATGTCGTATCTGTCTGTATATTTGTTTGTGTGTGTGTGTTTTGTAATTGGATAACTTGGTAACGTAACGATAAATATCACGTTTATATTTACCATGTGTTTGTTTGATTTATATTGGCCAGCGATGTATTTGTATCTGTCATATGATATTATATCTCACACTCGATAAGTTTATATTTTTCTATAATTTTATTCCATTTATTTTCTATTTGTTATTCTATTCGTTTGATTGATGGTTAGTGTCTTATAATATTTGTCTTATCACAATGGATTTATATTTTCTTGATCTAAATCTGTATTATTTTTGTTTGATGTTGATTCGTTTTATTCTACGTTTGACTATAATTGATGTACTTGCGAGTCTATACATTTGATTGCCTTATTCTTGTCTGATCATGATTGGTCAATATTACTTGTCTATTCACAAGGAAGTTATATTTTATTCTATTCTATTTGAATGATCAAGATTAATCAATACTTCTTGTCTGTCTACAATGAATCTATTATCTAACTTGATATTATCTGAACACAACTTTTATCACTTATCCAATGGAATTCCAGTTAGTAAATTATATATATCATCCAAGTTTTAGATTCTTTTAAGTTTAACAATAAATAATTGAGATATTCTTTCGTGTAATTTTCTTCTAATTTATTTGCAAGAGATATTCTCTTTCTCTTGTAATACGTGGACAGTTGTATCATCAGGCTGAGAGACATACTGATGTTGGATTTCATGCTCGAAGTACATATTCGTAATTACGCGTGGACATTTGGAACTCTGGCATGGTAAACGTGTGAATTACACTACACAGGTGTCTATCTGTTACCGGAACAACGTGTAATAAGCACGTGAAACTGTACTCGGGAACATGCTATTGTGAATATGAGACAATCCAATTGACATTTTATAGAAAATTACTAGTAGACAGATTGTCAGAATTAAAGTTGTAAAAATTATTAAATGGATCATTATCATATAAAAATAATAAGAATATAATTTATTCTTGTCTCTATTGTGAACTGTTTGTAAAATAAACAAGAATAATGGAATATTCTGTTAAATTTTTGAACTGTAACAATTTACAGTGAAAACATATTTGAACATATAAGAGAAATAAATAATAAGTGGAATCAGAAATAAAATAACAATTTAGAAGGAGATACAAAGATAGATAAAGGAAGAGGAAATATTAAAATGAGAAAAGAAATGTGGATAAGTTGCGAAACGGATCAAGAGGAAATACAAACAGAGAAAAGAGAGAAGAAGTGGAAGATTGAAACTATGGAAAACGTGTGGCCCTTATGAATATCATTCAGCTTTCTCGAGAATATCCTAATTTCACGAGTTTTGCTTTCATGTAAATTTACCTTTACCGTAGGTACACTTGCAATTATTAAAGATAAATTATGCTCCAAGAAGATTTTCTCAATTTTCTGGCCGTTGGATATTGAAAAATTACAAGAATTCTAGAATAAAGTAATCCAAATTCTGTATAAAAAGTATCACAAAAGTAAATTTTCAATTTTAAATAAAAAATTCAAAAATCGTGCAAATTTTGAGCAAAGAAATTCAAAAAATTCTTTCAAAAATATAATTTCGATAAATATAAAAGATTCACATCTCTTGAGAGAAATTGAAATATCGTAATTTGATTAAATCTCCATCAACTTTTTATCTTAATACACACTTTCAATTTATAGAACGAAATCTTCATAATATTCGAAATATAACTCGTGAAATCCAATTCGATAGGAAATAAACGAGAGAAAATTCATCATCCATTGATATAAAAAAATCAATCGCGATAAAGATCCAATTTTCCTTCCAATAAACGATTATCCTACGCATACACGCGACCCCTTTCTTTTTCCACCAGTTATCCCGTATATAAATAGTCCAAGTTGCAACGGTAGTTTTTCCACCTTTTTCTTCGAGCACGCCTTTCTCGTTGCTCTTCATTCGGTGGCCCTCCGCGTATAATAAGATAGAAAAGAAACGTAAAAGGAAACACTTTGTCGGGAAACACCGAACTTGAACAGTTGCGCACGACCTGTTCGTCTTCCGATGAATTCGTGGCCGGGGGAAGTCGGTGGCAAGTTGGTGTGACAACAAAAGGAAGCCACGAAAGTTGAGAGATGAGAGAGGTCGAGGAGAAACTATTCTCTTTTGTTACGCGGCGAAAGCTCCGGGGAATCGTATTTGAAAGGCGTATCGAAAAATCTGATGGTTTTGGCGTTGTATATGCGAGAAAAGGAGATGATTTGACGAACAGTGGAGATATTTTCTTTTTTTCAGTAGTAAATATTTTTGGTGATTAATAACGGAATAAATTTAACATCGGCCGAATAAGGGGCGAACCAAGGGGTTAGATTTATTATGCAAATGGGATTTCGATGGTGTTCTAATATAAATGTAAATTTGTTTAATTTTAATATTAAAATAGGTAAAAGTAAATTATGATGTAGGGGATATTTTTTTACATTGATCAACTGTTAACAGACATTGATGCACCGAGGTTTGAAGGTTTGAAGTCCTCTTCTTGAGGGCAGTTGGTGAGAATTGAGAATTCAAAAGTATATCAAAGGTGTTCGTTTTTCGTTACACTATCGAAATTGGAAGAACATAGATCTTTCAGGAGGGAAAATGATATATCTACACTTCAGTCGAGAGATGGATTTTCAAAAAGATGGATAGATCTGTTGCTCGAAGTTGTTGAATTATGTAAATCGTTGTGTCTATATCCATGTAATCGAAAAATTGTTAATCGAAGATTTCCTAATATTTTTTCCTATTCGATAATATAATTCGAGATTTTATTGATTTATTTTTAAATTGATGAAGTTTGTTTCAATTATTTCAATCCATTTAATGAGAAATCGATGCTCCTACCTGTTGCAATCTATTCGAAGTGTTATAATCAATCTATTCATTTTTATAGGACTAATTCAAATATATATAATATTATCCAAAATATCAATTGTCAAAAATATATTCATCACGACAAATTATTATTATACCGTGCAAATTATTATTCTATTTATATGACAATTGTGTACATTTATTGTCCATTTACTGTGTAACAAAATGATAATAAAAATCGTCAAATGACACTTTGTCCAATTGTAAATTATCTGGGCGTAAATTGCAGAGCTACGATGTTAATGTAATTACGAAAGCGCACGAATCACGATAACTATGAAAGATATCATTGAAATAACTCGTTCATCGGGCCGACACGTATTTATCTGAGTAACTTTAATTCGGATACTGTTAAACGGCCATTATCAGCAAATTGGTCGACTATTCTACATGGCGGCCATGGTCAAAGAATTAAATGAAAATTGCTTTCAATTATTATTCCACGGCATCGTGTAAAGTTGGCTGAACGTACAAATTGAAACGCGTTTTCATTTGTGCCGAAAACACGGTTGAAAGCGGGGAAAACAAGGGCAACGGGATATTAGCTCCTTTTCCTCTGCAACATTTTCATAAAGCTGTTTGACATGTCAAACGATCAACGTCCAATTTCGTTTCTGTCAATGATTAAATTTACGATAATTTAGTGAAAAACAAGTTGAGAAGGTGTACATATACATTCATTCGAGATATGAAAATCAATGATACGATAATAATACGTAAAATAAAGAAGAGCGCAATATTTAATAATTTTTAATTATTCTTGAAAATAAATTCTTTTAGACAAAATGTTCATTATATATTATTACACAAATGTTATAAATGTTATTTTGTTAATTATATTGCTAATTAAATTGCAAAGTTGCAATCTTTTTATAATTTAAGTAACAAAGAAATAAAATGAAATTGGATAAATCAAGATCAGATCATTTTTGCTAACGATATTTGTGATAATTTAGAGGAAAAATATATTTCTTCAAGATGAGCAGAATAAAATGAAACGATGAAGAAGGGAAATATTTTCAAGAAGAATAAAGATAAGAAATGGAATTGAACTAGATAGATCGAGAATTTTAAAAGAATGATATAGAAAACAAGTTTCCCTTATTTTCGTTTAATCACATCGAATACGAAAGCAACTCGTGTTCCAAACAAAATTGAAAATATAGGAAAAGCGATTTTCGTGAGATCTAATCGATTGTTTTGACCAGAATATGGCCAGGTTAAATAGATTTCAGCTTCACGAGGATCAGAGACGAGCAGAGGTTACAAATAGAGTGCATAGGAAAAGAAATTTGGTTACATTTAATTGAAGTATCTCGTATCAAGTAGAAGGATTGGAGAAAGGGACAAAGGAGGACGAAGAGTACGAATAATACAGGATGATTCAAAGATAATATCTCAAAGATATCTACATTAAAATAATGTATGTTTTAATGGATGATTAGAAAAAATGCTCAAAGTATTTATGCAATAAATACTACCATAGTTATATTTATAAATTCCATGATGAAAATGAATTAAGATAGATCACTTCAATCTTTTCAGATTTTCATTTTTTTAATTAAAATTCATTGTTTTGATATTATTCAACCGATGATAAAATTGCTTCTTTGATTTTTTTTCTATGAAAATTGAGTAAATAAAATAAAAGTTTTACGAATTTGGATAAAAACGTTCCTCTAAATCTCTGTACATAGAGAGTATTATATTCGAAAAACCCTCACAAAAGTTTTATTCTCAAATATATTCGCATTATTCGTTGAATAATTTTCCTAAAATATTGACACGTCATTTCTGAATCATCCTGTATAATCCACAGAAGAGAAGAAGTGGTGAGTGCTCTGGCAAAAAAAAAAAAAAAAAAAAAAAAGAAAGAATTGGAAACGACGCTGGAAACAAAAACGACAACTAGCGGAGAAAGAACATATAGGAAGGAGAAAGAAAGGAGGGAGGATAGATGGAGAAGAAATAAAGAGGAAAGGGTGGCAAACAATCGCGAAAGGGCTTTGCCTAGTGGCGCCCAGTTAATCAAAGCCTCGACCAACCTTGTTCTCTCTCGTCTTCGTCGGTGTTGGCCAAACAATGCCTCGCAGGGGTGAAGTTTTAAAACGTCCATTCGGAAAAAGCTCCATTTGCACTCAAATGAAGGTTACCCGACCGACAATTACGTTTCTTTCGTTCCTGGTTTCGCATTCTAGAACAGTGTGCCGAGCGTGACACGTCGTTAAACGTTAGCTTATAAACGTTACATGGAAAAATTCCCATTTATCAAAATTTTTCCCCATTTAAATGATCTTTTCGATATTCAAAAATTTTCTTACGAAACGAAAGTTCTTTCAATAATTATGTTAACAATTTTCAATCATTCGGAATTATCCATTTCAAAGTTATTTTTTGTTAAATTAACCAACTATATTTCACTTTATTGTATTAGAGTGTGTATTTGTAAAATTTTATGCAAGCTAAAATAAAATAATGTCTTATTAATATCAATAGAATTACTTGAACTTTTTTCTGTAACTATTTCTTTATAAAAGAAGAAGAAAACAAAAATGATAACGCTTGTTTAAATCGAAGATTTGAAATTCTCGTGGAACGATTTTCATAAATTGAAATTCAAATCTCGAGCTCTTCGACAAAAAAAGAAGAATAGATATAATGAGAATAAACGAGAAAGATATAGCACGCTGAACAGTGGTGGAATACCTAATGAAATTAAGGCGTCCAGAGAGAAAAATTTAAACTGGAATTATTAAAAAGTTACATAAACAATAAAATAGAAAAAGTGAAAAATAATAAATTCTCAACACAGAATAATTTTCATACAAAAAAAAAAAAAAAAAAAAAAAACTTTTCAAATGAACATCGTCCTTTTATCGGAATAAAAGAGTCGAGTGTACATTTCGTCGAGATGAACATCTTTAATCTCGATCTCGATATAGACTCGGAGTTCTTTGACTTACTCCACCTCCGCGAAATTAATTCCAGACTGTTGCTTCCACCAGACTTCGTCGAGGCATGGCATAACTTCGTACTCAAATGGGCCGTTTCATTTATACCAGCGTGCATCGATGGTTTAAACGAGTCACGTTCTGCCAAACGATGTCGCTGGTTAAGGTGGCCACGTCGCTCGATGACTTTTAAATACGGATTAAATCGACGTTTTTATCGTGATTGTTCCTTTTGAGAGGTTAAATCCCTCATCCCTCTCTTGGAAAGGGACTCGTTTTGCTCGCGACGAGATAAAACTTGCGTTTTGTTATATCTAAAATCGAGAATCGGAGATGATATTTGAATGTAAATGTATGGAGGGGGGAGTTGCGTGTAATTTGTTGATTTTAAAAGTGAAGGAGAATGCTTGAAGCTGCGTTATTTTAGATTTAATTTTCGTAAGAATCAATATAATTTATCGTTTTTATTTTTAGAAGTAAAGAATTTATTTAATTTGTTTATTATCATTATTATTATTATTATTATTATTATTAAACAACAATAATAATAATAGAAATAATATGAATAAACAATTTATAAATAAATAAATAAATAATTTTTATAAATTATACATATTCATTTTTGATTCTTACTTTATATTCACATAAAATTTACAAAAGAATCAATCTTTTACTTTGATAAAAATAAAGAGAAAAATGAATAAAATCATCAAAATCTCACTAAACTAGTTATTTAGAGGAATAATAGACACCAGGACAATGTTCCAGAAGTGAGAAATAAAGTTTAACCTTAGTTTAGCAGTGAATTGGATGCCCCAGTAAATGGGCTGTATTTATTCAAGCTATCGAGGGCATGGCGTTCGATATATTATTCGCGTGTTCACCAACAAGTTGATCGAAGTCGATTACCGGTCAGCTCGGGTATCTGCAACCACCAAGATCTTTGTGGACATTCCTTCTCTATTGAAGAAATCCAATACCGCAAAGTACCTGTATTTATCTATCGTCGGCGTGTCGGAAATACGTCCACCGACACGAAAAATCGTCCCTAGGAACTTTCCTTCTTCCCTAGAATTCACTAGAAACACAGGAAATGACAATGATTTTTACTTTCACGTTCAACAATCTTACGAAGTTCATCGAAATCGAAGTAAATTTCGGGAGAAGATGACCCAGTTGAGTTGATTTTATCTTGAAGTTTGTTCCAAGTTTTTGAATGATCCGAGGTTAGGAGGAATAGATTACATTGATCCTGAGTTTTTCATTAACCCATTATTTTTTATTATGATCAGAGATTGAATTAATAATCGTAACAGTGTAATTGCAAATACGATTCTTTCATATGAATTTAATCATTTTACATTTCATCTTACTTTTACGAGAAATATTGAAGTTGAGGTTAGGTTATGCCTTTATCGTATCATTACAAATATATTTTTAAAATTGCATTCGAAAGCTTGAAAAAGTAAAGATTTTTTTTGCTGCAAAAGCAAAGTTTCGCTTTTATATTTCCATTATAGCGTATCCTATCAGATATATCTGAATATTTCAAATAAGAGATATTGAGAACAATAAATCTGAATGTGATTGTCGTATTGTATGAATAAAACAGATAGAATTGAAATGAGAAATGATCGGTGAGAAGATTAGATCATCTACCATTTGAAATTGATGACCATGGTACGATCCATAGCAATTGGAGAAAGAAGATAACGTACTAGGATTTGGTTATATTTTATTGCTAAGAAGCGATCTGACCATTTTATAGGATAAGATAATTCTTCCAATCCTTATATACTACGATTTCTAAATATATGATATTCCATCTTCCAAGAAAGAACATTGATAAAATGTATTGATTATAAAATTAATTTATATTTAATAGAAATAATTTAATAAAATCAATCGATATTTTTATGCAAATTTAAACTATTGAAATAATTATCAATAGTGAATTATTAATTTAATAATTATATTCCTTTCTTTTTTGAATATATTTTCTCCATTTAAGCTTTTGAATTGAATATTTTAATAATGATATTAATTAAAGTAACAAGTGATTTTCTTTTTATTTGAAAGAATGATATGAAAATTTTTTTTTTGCGAAAAATTTTGTCAAAAGTCGGTAGCTGCATAAACGGAATCGTGAGAATTTTATTCGTACTCTGTCCTTTTAGACGTAAGTGGGTTAAATCTACTTCCATATAACGGCGAAATGTCGAAGACTGTCGATATGCTTCCCAAGTGAAGGTACATACGTATTTATTTTGAACTCCTGTCGAAACGCGTGACACCGTTTGAAAAGAAGACAGAGTTTTCCAATTTAAATTACACCGATTCAGGACAAGTCTAGGAAAAGTTATTTTATTGTATTGTACCTTCCATGCAAAATTCATACGGTATAAAGTTAACGTTCGTTCAATGAAGCATCAAAAATAATAATCTGTAAATTTCCAAAAAAGTATATATATTTATCCAAGACTTCGTACACTAATTTAATTCATTTTCAAATTCCATTTATAATCGAAATTCCAATTATAATCGAACTCTCGTTTCACGTGTTTATTTCAATTAAATCAAATTTCACACTTAATCAAAACTTCTACTCTTATAGTTGATCGTCATTTGACGATTCTCAAACTTCTTCCAACATTTTGTACCTGAAAATATAACCATCATATCCTCTTTCCTTTCTACCATTTTCTAAATGATAAATTAATGATAGTAGAGTGGTTTTTTGTGTAATAGCAAAAGGCAGTGAATTATTGTTGATGCTCTTTATTGCGTTAGAATCGTTATATACCATAGAAATGTGAAAAGAGAGATGAAGTGAAAAGAAAAAAAGGAAGTATGTTTTTATCAGGATATTCAACAAGATGGTCCTTTTATCAGTCTGAACTCTCTTTCACGCAACAATACTCGTATGACATCGTATACAAACTCGAACAGTGTTTATTTTAAAGCATCTATTAATTCTACAATACAATCATGAAAACAATTCTATCAAAAATCAACTAGAAGATACTAATTTCTTTTTCTCAATAGTACAGGAATCCGATCTTTCAATAAAATTAATTAAATAATACCATTTTACCATAATTAATTAAATAATTAAAATTAAATAAATTTTAAATCTCTATCTAAAATTTCAATGGTATCAAGATATTTTCATTTCGTTTCCCGCTAATTTCCTTTCAATAATTCTTCCATTAATAATCTCTTAATAAAAGAGAACAATTGTTACCTCAAATAAATCGTACCCAATATTTTCACGCTGCTATATTTGGATAATTAACCAAGACACTCGTTTCGATGGATGAACACCCTGAAACACATTTTCCTTGTTTCGAAGAACATCGTATCGTTTAAGAGTTCACGGGAACGAGATCATTCTTTCCGTCGTTTGCATCCATCTTCGAGGAAACTTATTGTTCCCATGGACTGGGTTGCTTACGATGGTTGGGGAGGATTTTTTCGTGGCTTGTTTCCAACCAGATGGCGGGTGAGAAATTTCAGCAATTCCTCCTCGCAGTTAGCAGTTCCCTGCACGTTTCTTACGCGGGGCTGGATCTGAAACGAACCGATGACTGAAGAAACAACTTATTTTTCCGCGAAACTTGCCACCGCGACGTGAGCAAGCTTTTTCTCCTTATTTCTCGGAGGACCTCGTTACGAGTGTCGAGGAAATTTTAGGAAATTCTCAGCGTTGAACCAGACGGAATATTTGAGTGCTCGAAGCTAGGGATATCTCGAGAAATTATTGTTCCTTTTTCTTTTTCTTTTTTTTTTTGATCATTTGATCGATTTAAATAGAAATTATATAAGATAAGAGATAAGAGATCGTTCTCTTTTTTGATATATTTTGTGATTGAACTGCTGAAAATAATATAAATGTATATTAAATAAAATCGTATCATCGAATAAAAAGAGTAAATTATATATTACCTTCATTCAAAAAAATTTGGAAAATAATAATTTTCTTTAATAATAAATTTTTTGTACGGTATTCCGATTTATTTATTTATTTATTTTTCTCATTTTTTATTTCCACGAAACACGTCAGTGATTTTCAATTTTTGTGACAGTAGCGCATTCGATGATATCGCGCGACAGCTTCGACGAGTAAAAATGGCGATGCACGCTCATAAAAATAAATCGACGTCTGTTTCAGTGCCGAAGGTGGAGATCGTGGACGAGCACGGGGCAACGGCTGGTGACAAATTTTACAAAGCTGGGAGCACGATAGAATTGAAGTGTGTGGTCAGCAATATACCGCAACCTACCGGATACGTTACGTGGCGCCATGGATCCCGAACGTTGAATTACGATACTACTCGTGGAGGAATCAGGTGAGCCTCGAATGTACGATTTAATGGTACAGAAATTGATTTCACTGCCGGGAACTGGCTTCAGATATAATTTCATGGCGAAATTTCTGCTATTATCGGGAACCAAAATCGAGATTATGCTATCGGTGAAATTTAACCAGTTAAATTTCGCGTGATCCATGAAAATTCGAAGAATGAGATTATGTTTAACAGAAGTTTGGAATTTTAAGGAATTGATAAGAAGAAAAATTATATGTATTGTAATTGAAATAGGAATTTTTGTTTCCATTTCTTTTCCTTTTTTTTTTTTATTATAAATTATTCATTTGATGTAATTTAAAAAATTGCTATTTCCCTAAAGCAATGTTGTTAATAAAAGAATTATTTTGCGTCGAATATTTTTCTATCTTATATTTTTGCTATTCCTTATCTATATAATATAATACACGATGTCAATACGAGTTTCAAACGAATGTTAAATTTATATCAAGTGCCTATTGATTATAAAATATTTAATAATACCAGATATATTGAAATACCAGTATATTTAAATTCTGAATATTCAATAAATGAAACCTGAACTTCCATGTTAATCGAGGAAAGTATAATTAATTAAAGTGACAAGAACAGAAAGAATTTCAACTGCTTCGATGAATATATTTATTTTTATATATGTATATATAGCAGGACATTACTTTTCTCGTTCTATAAATAATAATGAGCAACGACGTTGTTTAATGACGACCAGGAAAAGATTCAAACTCCGTAGGAGTTCTCATTAGTAAGAACTAGACGTTGGTAGTTTTTCACTGAATTACAGACATGGCATAAAGTTTCATTCCAAGATTGGAGCACTTTCAAGGCGTTCTGACCTCATATTGTAAATGTGAATTTCCAGGTTCTTTAGTCGTCGTAGATCGCGAATGCAATTATTAGGATTTGTTCAGAAAACGTACAAGTAGCTTGCATAACTTGAAATGTAATCAGAGAAATAAGAACGAAGGTTGCATTGAAATTAACATAAGAAAATTTAACGTGTAATTTAATTCAATTAAGATTTTTTTATCAGTTGAAAATTAACTAGAAAGCAAGTAAAGTAATTATTCTTTAACGTTACGACGCTACGTTTTAATTTGCAAGCGAATTAAATCGCATTAAAAATTAAATATTTGTCGAAAAATATAATAATTCGATTTTATTTGAAATAAAAAAAAGTAATAAATAATTTAATATACCTAAACATTTAAATATATTGAATACTAAAAGTTAATAATCATGTGGCGCTAGTATCGCTCACTAATTATAGTGCTAATTAAGTGCTATAGTGCTAATTATAGTGCTATAATTAAGATGTAATGCAAAACACAGATATATTAAAAATTGTATAAATTTAGATTTAAAAATCTAATTACAATTAGAATCTTTTCATTTCGAATCACTTTCAAAGAATTTATATTTACTCGAGAAAAAAGAACAAAGATAAAAGCATCCCAAAATAATTGATTCCATCTCTTCAAAATAATATTTTGATAAAACAAAAAAAAAAAAAAAATTCCTACTATATAACCTATTACACTCTCTCCACACCCATCTATTCTAAAAAATAAAAACCTGCTCGTTAACATTTCAAAAACATAACCAGCCAAACGTAATCAATTACCCCGACAAAAGAAATTTCCTTCTTCCTTTATCCTTCTCATTATACACCTTCTCATCAAACCTTATTAAAATCTTCCTGAGAAACGTTAACTTCCTCTACGTATAACCAACGTTAGATGCGCGTTATCCTCCCTCACAACCTTTTATCCCACGATTTTCTTTCCCTTTTTTTAATTAAAATGAACAAGGCAGAGGTGAGGAGGGCAGGGTGCAACATCCGACCGCATGGACCGTATTCAGATATGGTTTGCGGGCACTCGAGTAATTTCGTTGGCCGGCCGCCGATAGTTTATGCAGGCTGCATGGGGATTCTAATTGCTCCGATAAAGAATGGAACGTTCGGTGAATTTTGAAAGGCTTTCATTAAAGTTCTCTGAACTGGGGACGGACCGTGTGTGACCTAATTGGTTATAGATATGACAGAATTCATGAATTTTAAATAGCCTTTACGTCCGGGTAACGGCGTCTGGCCCGGGCCCGGCCCCCCTCCTTTCGATCACGCCTCGAATTCGTCGATAAATCGATTTCGGTGCATGCTCCTCGTTAATGCGCTCACTGTCACTGCGGGGGAGGACTTCCTTCTCGTCAATTTCGCGTGTTCACCCAAAAAGGGTTTGACGCCATCCCGGTACAATCGCGGTGATGCTCTATCTGCTGACCTTAATAAGTGTATTTGTTGATCGATTAGGGTAGTTGTTCGTAGTATTTCCTTGTTATTTTTAACAGCATCCTTGTATTTGGAGAAATATCATGTTTTTTTTTTTTTGAATTTAAAACGATTGAATTCAAAAGTCTTCGTCATGTGAAACTCTGGAAATTAATTTTCAAATTAGTTTTTTTTTGGTTTAAGGGTGTTTATTCTATTAAGAATTTTAAAAAATTTTGATTTCAAATTGTCTGGTAATGATAGTTATCCTTTTGGGTTGAGAAGAATTTAATTTTTCGAGAGTTTCGATCGAATTGTTTACTTTTACTTGATATCGGGTTGATAATGAATTATTTGAAAAATAATATTAAGAAATTAACTTTTCAATGCAAATAAATTTACAAGTAAATACAATCATATAAATTAAAATTCATGTATTATTACATATAAACGTTCATCGAAACATTCGAATAATTATTTTTAATCCTTTTTAATTTAATCCACTATCTTTGCGCAATTATTATTTGTGTACACACGGAAACGTTAGATTTTATTCCATCTTGCATCTTGTTTATTGTATACACTTGATCATGATTTATTAAAGTTATCATTATTACGAGATTCCTATTGGAACGATAAACATTTCGATAAATATACTTGCTAATTTCACGTCCAATTATTCAACCGGGTTATTCTGTTAACTTAGAGCTGAAATGGAACGAGGAAGGTGCGAGAGAAATTGCAAACGTTCGTTTCCGCTCGAAATTGTTGATCGGTAAATAAAATACCGAGTTGAGTAGAAGATAAAATTGTTGCTAATGAAAATGCATATCCTCGACTATATGATATTGTAAACGCGCAAATTTTCTACCAGCTTGTGCATCGAACAATGTTAGACTGGCGTACCATTTGTATAATCATACGCGAAATCAATATATTTACAATTTTACCTTTGATTTTAATGGATAATTATTGAAATATAATTTGATGCAATTGGAAACATTGATGGAAAAAAAAATTTTTAAATTTAATTAGAGGTAAATTTTTTTTTTGTCTGATTGTATCTCGTTTTAATCGAGTTACATATCATTCTCCGTATTAATTTTTGTAAAAATATTTAAATAAAAACGATCACTATTCTTATTATTGATAATAATTTTATATTAATTCAAATTTAATGTTAAAAATTACTTTTTTATTATGTATGAATTAATATGTACTATTATGGTTGAAACAATCGTAATCGTAACAATTTAAAGTTCTTCTGAAAGTGCTCATTTTTCATATTATTACTTTAAAAATTAATTTCAAGCAAGCATTCTTTATATATATATATATATATATATATATATATATATATATGTCGTGAAATGAATGAAGTATATGTTCTTTTTTAATTTATTTTCATTAATTTTTTTTTTAAATAATTCTTTTTAAATAAAACCAAAATTTAATATAAAGATAACAAGAAATATATGTTACATGAATTTGCGTTTAAAAAAATTAAGAAAAGTAATAATAGAAATATATATATAATATATATAAAATATTTGAACGAGACCAAAATAAAAACTGTAAAAAAATTAAAAAAGAAAAAAATATGAAATCGAAACCTATCAATTTAATCAACATGATAGCCAATAAAATCGTCAAAAAGAAAAAAATTTCAAAAGATATGAAATTGAAACCTATCAATTTAATCTATTTCGTATGATTGTCAATCAAATCGTCTAAATTATAATTATTACCAAGAAAAATTAAATTTCAATCAAAGAGAAAAAAAAAAAATTAAAAAAGAAAAATACTTTCGTTAATTGTAAAATATTTTTTTTATAATTTGTTATACGAACATTTATTATTTTCAAAATTTCCATTCATTTCACGACATTGCTTTTAACGAACTTGGCTCCATACTGACGGACGAATTCTATTTTTCTCATTTCATCGTTCGATGCAAACACGGAACTTATTAACCATTTTGTCTGGATGCACGCGTCGTACACCCATAACTCGATTTAATGTACTGAGTGGAGACCGTTCGGATCCAGATTTGCAATTTATTTGCCGGGCTCTATTCACTTTTAATCCGCCTATGATCAATATCATGCACGCATTCATTTCGAACTTCATTAACGCGCGTTCTAATGGTGGACTCTTCGATTTTTTTTAATTTCCACCAACGCTTCCCGTTTTCCAATTGGGAATAATCGCAAATAATACGAATCGACGGCCACACCTACTCTTATTCAATTCAAAATTGAATTCGATTCTTTTACTTTTTTCCAATCGTACGATTCTTTATACGTTCTCTTTCTCTCTCTTTCTCTCTTCTTATTTCTTTTCTAAGAAATTTTTGTCATTGAATTTCAAGTCGTTACTTTACTAATTTCAAGAGAAATTTCCATGTTAAATGTATTTTTTTATATTTTATCCATTATGTTAATAAAAAGTAAGAATTAAATATTAGACGATTAAAAATGACTGTACTTCGTATTCTTGCCACCAGAGGGACGGACAAATTCGTCTAAAGAGATTAATTTTATTGGCATGACAAAAGATAAATTCAAAATCTAATAAAGATAAATCTTAAATTTTTTTTTTTTCATAACAAATCCAATGCTTATAGCCATCATTCGTGATTAATATTTAAGAAATTTTTTTTACGAGTAATTAAAAATATTGATTTATTCAATATTATACAACAATTATAACAATTTATATAACAATTATATAACAATTTCACGTTCCAATATAGAAATGCGTATTTTAATTTCGTTCCATAACAAAGTGATTTTTGTTTTTGCAACTACTGAAACAGAAATTTTCATCGCAAGTAAACAAACATTCTGGATGATTCGACATATTCGAAAATTTTTTCCCCAGGTATCGTGTTTGAGTGTGGGTATGATCAAAGGAAAAAACGGATTTAACCAGAAGGCAGTGGAAGGGTTGTAACGATATCCCAGTTGCAATGTTTCTTCCGCTCGGTATTTTGTGGGATAAAAGACATCCAAAAAACGAGTATTTTTTTAACCTTAACTTTTGACCGTCGTACAAATGAATCTACAATACGGGACGTCTGTTTTTCAACGTGTATGTATTTCGTACATACCTTTGGAAAAGTGTGTAATCCAATTAGTTTGCAAGACAACCGCCTGTGTGTCAACTTAAATTCTGTTTAACGTGGGAATAGTACCACGTAAAAACGGAAAGGGGTAAACAAAAAATGGGAAAGGTAAAACATGGCATCAAACGTGGCATCTCTTTTGGAGAAGGATTGAAACGTACTTGTAATTGAATATTGTTATTAAATTGTTCAGTAATAAGGGAACACAACGAAGAATAAAATTGAATAAACAAAAATACTTTTTTAATAAATGATACATTATATGTGTATAGAATATGTGACTAATTACGTTTATCTCTTTTGTTCTGATGAAATTCATAAAAATATTTATAATTGTTCCTCTTAATATTTTAATTGTATACATGCAATTAAAGATAATGATGTATTATTATTATTTATATCTAGCAAACAAAGAGGAATAATCAAATTCTCTGAATAAATATCAACATGTTTGTACAATTTCATAATTGAATAATAACGATAAATAATAATATTAATATTATTAATATCTCTTCTATTTTATTCTCTTTTATTTTATCAGATTTATATCTTTCTAATTATCGACATCTCTCTATTTCTCTAATATGCTAGCCGAGCTTGTGATTCTATGCAGCGTGCTACCCCAGAACTGCTAAAGGTTTCTCAGAAAGTCAGAGCATCTAGGTGCTTCGCATATCTCTATAGACTTGTATAATTCTATACAGGAGTTTCGGTTCCTTGTCACAGCTCTCTATTTGCTACGGGCAACAGGAATATTCCACTTCCTCTTAATATAATCCTAATTTATCTCGTCTTGCCTCGTCTTAATTTACCGCATAGACGATTGGAAGATAAATTTAATTAAAATTTTAATTTTCAAAGTTCATGGAAATTCGAAACAATTCGAGGATTATAAAATTCCATTTCGAAGAATTTTCGGACCAATATGTTGATTATAATAAGTTATAATTTTAATTTACTTCATATACCATTCGTTTCTCCTAAAAATTTTGAGTATACAATTTACAAATAAATTACAACTTTTTTTTAAATTGTAATGTGAACAAATTTCTACTACGTGCGTAGAAAATATTCTCAGTATGGTACGTTAATCCAAAGAGACGAACGATTACTTTGAGAATATCTCAGTGTGACAAGTCATTCGCATTTTCCAATTAAGAGCTCAAAGAAAATTCATGGGTTCTTTCAATTCGGTAGCAAAGCGGTTGAAAATCAACGTGAACGAGGTCTGACGCATTCTTGGGCGTCATTGAACGCGAAATTCGGTTGGGACAAGAGCGCGGGGAAAAATCAGTGGAAACCGCGATAATGAATGCGAGACTCCTCTTTTCTCTTCGCATTTTCCCTCCTCTCCGATTCTGGCGATCTTTCTCCACCAGAGGGGAATTCTGTCAAGCGAGCTGTTGAAAATTTAATCATCCCCGAAAGCGCTCGATGATTGTGCCGTGACACGTGACGCGCGAGCTTGTTCTCTATTCACAGTTGTCGAAAAGAGGAGGGAGGAGGGAGGGGAGAAAAAAGAGAACAAGAAAGAACGAGAGAGAAAGTAGGGGTTTTGAATAAAACATACGGCGTTTCCAATAAATTCGCGAAAAAGAGACGTGATTAAAGCTGGATTTTGACTATCCGACACGTATCGGCAATCGTACGTCCCGGATAGATGGCAATGCTCATGCCGATTTGATGAATTCGAGGCGACATCTTTGGAATAAGTGGTACTCTCAGATCTTTAAGATTCCGTAACCCTCTATTTTATTCGATCGAGAAACAAATGAAATAAGATTTTTAACTCGATTGAGAATATAAAGACACGTTCTTTTTCGTTATGTGAATTAAAATAAAAAGAAAAAAAGAGAAATAGTTATATCGTTGATATTCACGCGATCCCATTTTTGCGCTTATTGCCGATCATTCCCTTGTTCGGCTGTTTCCGGATTGTTTCGGATCGTTTCGATTGCAGATGGCGACATTCCAATCGAAGGAATTCGAATTACATCATGTAATTATTTAATAAGTATGGAATGTAATATATACTCTATCATTTTGCATTTATGACTATAAATTTTGGATTAAAGATAATAACTTTAAAATTTTAGACGTTTTAGAAGTTTTATTAACGAATTATGAAAGAAAAAAGAGGAAAAAGAATCGTTTGAACAAGTAGGTTAATAAAAAAAAAAAAACAAGAGATAAATGAACAGGCCATCGAGCATTCGCAAAGGGCTATAGTTTTTCGTTAATCCGTGATGCTTTTCAAACGACGCGCCGTTATAGAGGTTCCATCGCGAGTACAATTTATTCAGAACATTCTATTACGCTTTGATTGGCCCCGAGAGCCATTTTACCGAGATCGTTTAAATCGAGGGCGTCAAACGCAGCGCTGTAAATAAATGACGTTCGATCGAGCCCATCCTGCATTCCGATCGCTCGTTCATCGACTCTTATTTACACGAAGAGATATTCCTTCTTCATTCCACCATTCCTTCATTTGATAATGTTATATAGATTGATCTTAACAATCAATTGTTTTATATTAAGGTTTTCTTCACTTTTTATAATAATCCAATAAATAATGATATTAGAACAACAATATTATTATCTTTTATTGAAAATTCGTTCACCATGGTTTTCATTATAAATTCTTCATTAAAATTTTCATTTTTTCTTGTTTTGCTTTATTACGTAATTTATTGAAAATCGATTAATTCCCTTTTTAATGAGAGATGTTCAATATAATAACATTCTCACGCTTTTGACACAGCGATAATTATTGAGAACTTTATTCTTGTTAAAATAATAATCGAATGAAATTTTCTCTCTTTAATTAATAACGTTATAAAAATTCTTTTGTATATGTCTTGTATGTAATATAAAATAACTTTCAAAATTAAATTTTGTCTGTTTATAATTTTGTGCTTTTACTTTTTATGTTTTTATTATAATTTGTTGAATTTTGCCGAATGGAAATTTTGTTCAACTGCGATTATATTATTTTGATAAATATTAAATAAATATTAAATAAAAATTATTTCAAGTTCATTGGTTTAATATTCTGTTTTAACAAAAATAAAAATAAATTCTAAGTATATAACAAGTAGTATATAACAAGTATATAACAAAATCTACATTGAATGACAAATAATATTATTTCCGAAATAAAGCTGAAAACATAGGATTATTAGAACAAAAGATGAGAATTTACAATCTCCAAGCTTCATCTACTATTTAAAATAGTTTTTATAAAAACAAACCCTAAAATTTATTCTCAAGGTAGGGTCAGGTCATAATTCTTAACTCCGTTACGTCATATATATCTATATATATAGAAGTTAGTATGAAGCATCTCATTCCACGCTGCAACAAATTTTCTTCTGTCAGATTATTTTCCAAAATAACTCAATCATTCGTAATTTCCATTCATTCTCATATATCTCTAATGTTATAAAATTTCTACATATTACCAAAAATATAATAATACTTTCATCAACAAAATTCTCCACATCGAATATACCATGAATTTTCTCTAATTTATCGAAAAAAAGAATTAACCTCGAAATGAATTAAGGATGCATCGAGTTTCATTAATTATGCTGTTACCAAAATCGACAAAGATTGAAGAGGAACTAGCTCTCCCCGAACTCCATCGATAAAGTTAGAACCCTGCATAACGTTATTACCTACTCGATCGTGCGCTGCATCACTTTCGACCATCTTCTGCATAGTGTACATGGTTCGCCACCTTTCTGTCTATTACTCTTCACCTTGGACCTCAGCAAGTTGGTCGAGTCCGTGAGTGCATACCGAAAGCGTGCGCCATCTAGCGAAGGAATACAATCAAGATCGCGTATAGGCCACAATATTAGTTCCACGATTTATTCGATTATCGATAACATGATTGTGACGTTCGATCAAATTCTACGCGATGATTATTTGGGTCAGACTTGGATACTGCGTGAACAATCCGATTGTCTTTCCTTGTTTAAGATTTGTTATTTCATCATGTATTTAAACATGTCAAATACATAAGGAATAAAGTCAATGAAATAAATTAAATTTTCTTTTAAGTAAACTGAATTCTTTTTGGATTTAGAATAGTAGAATTAGAGAATAATGTGCATAGAATAATATGATGTTATGATTGTAATATTCTATGATTCCAAAAATTTTGAGATTAGGAAGATTTGAGACAAACATGACGGGCTGCTTGTAATTTCTAGAACTGATGTTATGATATTATATCAGGCTGTTGATAAACTGTGGCATGTATATTTTAAGGATCATCGTAAATAATTTCTTGTGTTTTTAGTTTCTGTTATTCCTCGACGTTCTTATCTTGTACGAAATTTCTTCGCATAAGATAAATATAAACATAAGTATTGTATCATGCTAGAATAATAAAAACAGAAGTTTCAAATATGAACGAAGATTATTTATTAATTCAAAGTGTATCGCAAAGACAAATGTATGCAAATTTTGAACAATTAAATAAAGGCAAATATTTTGATGGATACTCTTTGATTTAATTGAATATTCATTAATATTATTATTATATTTGTGGCATTTTGCATATATTTCTATTTTCAAACTAAAATAACATCACTTAAATAAATTATAATATATCGGAAAATTTTAATCTTCTTCTTCTTCTTCGTGAAATAATGTGATTAGTTTTTCGTATTCGGGTCGGGATCCTGTCGAAATTAGGATATAAAATATTTGTTTAAAGTTGAGGGAACGCGCAGATGTCGTGAATGGTTAAAACTTTTAAATTATGCATGCTCTGTTGTTCTATATTAGCGAAATTTCGTTACAAAACAATGTTTTAATGAAAATTTTGTAGTTATTTATGTAGATTTGATACGGGAGGAAAAAGAATTTTGAACCTTGTATTCACCTTGCTTACATGAAATTTTCATCAAATTTTATCATATCACATCAACAAATGAAAAAACATTTATTTAATATATATTAAAATTTTGATTAATAATACAATAAATAATGATTTCATATACACGTGCAGTATTTTGTTCCATTTGGATTATTGCAAATATTTTAAATAATGAACGAACGAACAATAACTTTGATTTAAACAATATATTATCTATAAATTAAAAATTATAATATTTTTTATTATTATACGAATTTGAATTCTGTTATACTTCCCATTGTTATATTTATCTGAATTTCTCTATTGTTAAATTTCCATTTTTATTTATATAATCTTTATTAAGTGAAAAAAAAAATTAGGAAAATAAAACTTATTCCTTTCTTTTAAAAGAGAACATAAGTAATATATTTATTATATTGATTACTAATTCATTAATCCATTTTTATACAAATTAAATTAATTTACTTTGATTTACAGATAATTTTGAAGCAATATTCAAATAATAGATTGAATTCAATTTTTTGAATGCACTTTTATAAGCATGCTATTAAAATTGAAAGCTATCAAATCATCTAGATTCCATTTTAAAATTAAGCTAAACAATCGGACACAAATCAATTTGATTAAAAATCCTCTTTTACTTAAAAATTACCCTAGTTATCTACCATAAATCTTGCTAGTCATCCAATCTTTTCAAACTCCAGCAACGACTTCTTATTATATTATCTTCTTTCACATATGTAAAATTGCCACAAATACAAATACATGAAAAATATCATATATATACGTATCTATAAATTGAACAACATAAAAATTCTACTTCTTCACATTATTGAAAACCAATTACTTTCATAAACCACCCACCCAAGCAAAAATCTCTAACCCTTTTCAAATTCCAATTAATTCGATCCAATCTCATCATCTCTTTACTCAAATCATCCAACATAGAGATGCAATAATGAACGAGGGATCTCGTCACCAAATTTCTCCGTAAAATGGCGCCGATTTTTGCGTGATAAACGGCGCCAACCGCAATTGGGGCGACATCTACGCGCATCGTAGGTGACGTTTGTCAAGCTTTCGTCCATCCGAGTTATTTTAGGCTACCACCCTCCCCTCCCCCCAAACAAACCGTTCAACAATTGCGGCCCACCCATGAAATTTATATCCATATATTCCGCGGGCGTATCGCGGCGGACCGCGTGCCGATCGTGACGAGTAAGCCCAATCATTTCTTCGGGTATCGACACGTGAAATTGTTCGATCGGCCGCGTATTGCACGCCGCGACGACACGCCACCCTTCAGTCGTATTATTGGTTCGACGATAGTTTTCGACGGGTCAGCAGACTGGCGAGGGGGAGGGGGGGTGTGACAGTGCGGCATGGCCTGATCCATTACTCGGCAAATCAATTAGGGCGCAGGCACGATCGCAGCGTGGGGGGATGGATGGAGGGAGGAGGGAGTGGGGGGGAAAAAAAAAAGTGACGAAAACAAAGCATTTAATCGGATTTTGTTTTATCGGCCGCACACACCGAGACCACCTGCCAAATATTTCACGGAAACAACAGGAAACTGTGCTGTCCTCCCTCTTTTTTTTCCTTTTTTCTTTTTTTTTTTTTTGTATAGGTATGTATATGTAGATGAGTGCAAATATACGGGTTTTATGTTTTAGTCTTTAGGTGTGGAAATTTATTGGTTCGTTCTGCGGCTGGAAATAAGAAGAGAATTAATTGGAAGTTGAGAAATTGTGTTTATTGTTCGATTCGTTATTTAATTTCAAATTATATTGTATTTTTAGTTCTCAAAATGGGATGAAAAGTATATATGATAACGTTGCAAAAAACAATCAGCATGGAATTTTCAACAAGGATTAATTATTATAAAGTTAGATAATTATCTTATGATGAGAGACGTGTCGATAGTATCTAAAAATTAAAGCATTCGATATATACTCTGGATGCACGAATGGTAAATACACATAGGGTGAAAAATGTTTGAATTTTTTTCAAAAAATTTCATAGCACGATATCGAGCGTGGTTTTTTTCATAGGCTCTTTGAAAAACCACGGTAAAAATGGTTCGGTTATTAGCGGCTTGTCGGTTGCCATGTTACTTGTTCAGCGATGTAATTTTTTAATTGAACCGAGTGTATCGTTGCCGAGATTCACATACCAATTTTTTTTTATACAGTGAGAGAGTCATGGATGGGATGTGAGGCTGCTCTGGGATTTCGAGGGAAATCCTCTGCCTCGTTAATAATCATTTTATCAATTGAATTGTTCGAGAAATTTTATTCGCCAGAAAATAATTAAACAATAAATAGAAAGTTTGTATGAAATTTTAATTATAGTCCTAATTTTATAAATATCCCTCTTGATATAAAATAATAATAAAAATAAAATTTTAAGATAAAATATATTTATTTTCGATGGATTATATCACGGTATATTTTTAAAAATCGTAATACTTTGAAACAAGTATTTATTAATAGACTATTGATATGAAATGATCGCCAGACTTTTCAATTATAGAAATAAACAAATTCTTATAGATTTTTCACGTTAATGAAATAAAAGGAAAATTAAAGGTGATGAAGTACAAGAAATATATAATAAACAATTGCAAAATCTTCGTGGACAGTGCATCTAATCTAACTTATAATATCTGTACTGTACTGGACTTAATGATTGATTCTGGCTTTATGAGAAACCATACAAATGGTCACAAATTTCCATACTGATGTTATGAAGGTGTTGAATGGACGTGGATGACAATGAACTTGTGGGATTAAATCCAATTGAAATTGAAATCGTAATGCAATACGACATACAAATCTAATTGAAATTAAATTTGTGCAGATTTAACTCCGATTTATTCGTCAATAGAAATGATTCTATCGACAAGAAGATTAAACAGAGAAGGTTTGGAAATAGTTATGACCTCATACAGAGAATTTCGTGGAACGTGATATCAATGAAATCGTGTTTGTTAAAATTGGATTCATGAAACTCGATGCATACAAACATTGGTTTCATATATTTTCGATGTTCAAGAGTTTCGAAAGAATTTTTGAATCTTTGAAATTCTTAAGATCTTATCGAAAAACTTTAAGATTTTTTTTTAATCTCCTGGAATATTTAGGATTTCTTATATATGTAGATTTTTCTTTTTTTAAACTTTGAAAATTTTTTTAAATTTATATAACATTTATAGAACATTTTAGATCTTATAGTTCATTTTAAATCTTCCCAATCATTCGTGAGATAATATTTCATATCTTTTTTTTTTAAATATAATTGATTCTTATGAAATACAACAAGAACAAGTTTTTAATTTTTATTTTTTATATTTACGTGCTTATTTTTCGACGTATTTTCAGTATTCTTGAAAGCTTTTCCAAGTCGTTCTCAAGGAAAACATTACTCCAACGTAGTTTCTCATTAAACTCGGTATTTATTGAAATTTTTATCCATTCTTGTTAGCATAAGATTGTTTCTTGTTACCAGGTCAACACTGATTTCTAACTTGAACATTCTAATGAGAATGTTTAAAGGCTTAAATGAAAAATTTTTATTAATAAAGTTTCCTTATAATAATAGAGAATAATAAAGAAAGTTTAAACATTTACAAGAATAATACCAAAAGTAATTATACATCAATTTACGTTAATTGTTCCTTTTTCAACCTTTTCTTCGATTTAATTCAAGTACAGGGATCAAAAGTAAATATAAATTTAAAGAAAATAATCAAAGTTATTATTACATGTGTGAATCATTGCGTGCTTTATATTTTTTTTACTGAATATTATTTAACGACGAATCTCTGAATCCTTGAATCTTTAAACTTTATGCGAATATTATTTTTTAAAAGAATCATCCAACTAATGATCGATTGACTTAAAATTTAGAGATCCAAAATACAAAATGTTATTTTCAAGAATTCAGTTTTAGAATGAGAAACATGGATTCAAGATATTCGATCGAGATGAAACTTTATGATTACTATGGAGAATCTGAACTCAAAATATGAAATCCCAATCGTTCTCGCAAGTTCCCCCCGCGTTATTCTCTGAAAGAGAAACAGAGCCACTTTTCTCTGGAGGAATGACGAATACTAGTGGAGTTTTGGCCACTGTGGAGAAACTCACGATATTCAAGCTTGGAGTAACATTGTTATATCAGCATTGTTTATTCTTATTGGTAGAAAGGTGAGCAATACAAGCAATATTCGAGCAATCGTAAGCAACAGATGATATACAACAATAATTGGTTAACTCTCATAGTTTCTGACTATTTAACTTTCACTAAGTTATATCCAATAATTTCTGGAACTGGAACTCCAATTTTTGATGCATACATTTTGATTTTAGAAATTTAAGATACGTGTTGTGAAACGAAGCACGAATGCTTGTTCTATTGTAAGAAATTAATGGTTTAGCTGCCATCTAGCGGAAAAATTGTGTAAACACTAATAGTATTATTACGAAGAATAACTGTAGCCTCGATGATCTTATAACATAGATCCTAATGACAAAAAACAATAATGAAATTGAGAAAATTATTCTTTTTTATTATTCTATGACAAATCTATTTTAAAGTTTTTTTCTTGTTTGTACAAACAAGATATCATATGTATATTTCAATGATTCTATTTAATTTGAAAAGTATTTAGTAAGTATCACTACCCATCATTGGAGATTTGCTGAAACAACCGTGGCCAATGTGGAAATTGATCCCAATTGGAATTGCAGCTACCCTCATCAGATCTCATCAGCCACTAGTATCAAATTATATTCTCCTATGCGAAACAGTACTCTATGAATACCATAATCATGATATTAGCTGATCAACGCCAATTAGTGAATCAATTTTCATTTTATTGGAATCGATCATCGAAGAATTTGAAACTGTTGCAACAAAATATCATTAATCTACTTGAAAATGTATTTTTATAATTTCGATAATATATTCAATAGTAATCATCCAATTTGCAACATATTAAATTGATAATTTTATAGATATCAAGAATTAATTTGCAATCTTTCAAAGAAATAAGGCTTTTACTATTAATACAGTAAAAGTTAAATAACTATACCAGAGAAAAATAACAAATAGTCTATTATTAAGAAACTTATAGATATATTTATTTTGATTCTTGATTCTTTTTCTCTTTCACTTATTATTCTTTTCTATCTTGTTCGATAAAATAGAAAAAAGAATTTTGATCAAAATTAACTTTCCATTCCATTCAATTTGACTTGAATTTTTATGTATTTATTTAAATTTTACTGTGATTTTATTTAAATTTTATGACGAGTAAAATGATTTGAAAAAGGAGAGAAGATAGAGAAAAAAGGAAAAAAGTTCTCAAGATTCACCAGAGGACTTGTTAATAAGTCAGGTCTCTTCAGGGATTTCTTTACAAGCTCAATGCCTTTGAAAGATGAAATTAAGTGGAACTGGAGTAACACATCTCCTTTACATCATCATTTCTCTATCTCTCTTTATCTAATAAAAACTTAAATATATGAAATTTTTGTTACAATTACTACAATATTATATTAATGTTAAAACATTTATTAAACGTTTTAGAAACAAAACTCAAATGTTTGGATGGAAAACTCAAATGGATCCCTAAAATATTTCTATCATTCAATCAGAAATTTATCAAAAATCGTTCGAAACACGAAGTAACAATCAGCAAATGATTCTTCCACTATCTCTTTATGAGTACCCATCTATAGTCCATTCAACTAATGGAAAATTTCTATCCTGGTATACCAAACACACATATAACAAAGGAGCTAACAATTTATTCCTCTGACAAAACCCATTCCTCTCCCATTCCATCATTCCCTAAACAATTGCAGTCCGTTTTCTATTTTCCTCGTTGATCAGGAAATGCCCATTGCCAAACTTCGAAATCAAACTTTTATCACTTGTACCGGTACGAATTGCAACCCTGTAATTCATGGTTCACGAATTTCAGCTTGATTTAAGTTGTCAGCCGCACGTATCCGCAGGAAAAGCCTCTACTACGAGAAAGTATCCATGCCACGCCATGTTTTAATTTGTAGTAACGATGAACATGCGTGAAGTTTACAGCTCGAAACCATTACAATGGATTTATCCGATTTACCTATCGTCAAAAAGTTTGGAAAATATAAATAAACAATTCAATTTTATTGTAGTCGACTAGGATATAGGTAAATACCTTTTTTTCATTAAATTCTTTATATATAACACGTTTATTTTTAGCTCGAATTGTGAAATTTGCCCACAGACCTGTCTCCTGTCTATCTCCTCGATTAAAACAAGCTAAAAACTTTCAATCCACGAGTGCTACACAGCTCTACAATTTCTGGAAGATTATTTGAAGAATTACTAGAAGAAAAATTATTATTAAATAATTCACAAATAAAAATCTGTAAAATACTCGTTAAATCAATTGTAATAATTCGTAAAATAAATGTTATTTTTCTTTTCTAATATGTTTTTCATTCAATATCTTTATTCCATTCCTTTTTTAATAATAATATTCATCAAACAAATTTTAAATGTTTTTTTCTTTGGCGAAATATATATATATATGCTATTCGTGTAAACTTGTTTCTCTTTCTCTTTCTCGCGCGCACTTCGTCCGTTCGCTTCATCTCGCTCGCACCAATGGGAAGAGACACGGTCGAGGCGAAATCGATAGGGTAGATTGTTTCGCGCGAACAGGATATGGAACAACCGTCCGTGCCCACGAATCGTTCGATTTCGATGCCTCCATCCGCGTTTCACGCGTCATCGTATTGAAATTACGGTGTGCCGCGATTACCGCCTTTCTTTCTTCGACGATTAACCGCACCAGTGAACTGATTTGCACTGATACGCTTGTTATAAGTGACAGTCGATGGTTGAAACTTGAATTTGCGGGGAATGAAAAAGGGAGATACGCGAAAATTATTATCGTTAATTGGACGATGGAGGAACGGAGGGTTAGGCTTGTGCTTTAAATTTTAATGTGGGTTAATTTGAAACATGGATCAATTCTTTTGTGTAAATTAATTTATTTTTTTCTGATCAATTAATATATTTTAATATAGATCTATCAATATTTATTATATTAAAGTTGACGATTGTTATGTTATTATGTTGAAATTTAAGAATTTGTATTTTTTTAAATTAATTTTGGAAAAAATTATATTGATTAAATTAATATAACTTATCCCCAATTTTCTCTCGTTGTATAATGACTCGAATTTTAATGTTTAATTTTAGATCAATGGATAAAAGAAAAGAGAAATTGCATGCAATTTAAAATGATGCTATGAAAGAAGTAATCATGTAACAAAGAAAATTTCTGTAATTTTTGTCTTACTTTTTACTGGAAAATGGTATCAGAATATTGCACCGTCTCTTTCTAATTATACTTATTCTTTCATTTTATCATATACTCGATTCATGAAAGAAAGAATGTTACTCTATTCTGCTGAATTTTAAATTTAATTAATTAAATCAAACGCTACTTCTCAACCTTGTTTAAAATATTTTTTTTTATATAATAATCAGCCAATAAAATTATAATTGTAGAAAAGGAGAGTAGTAATAATTTCAATATAAATTAAAAGAAATAGTAACTAATAATATATAATTTATTAAAAAATAAATAAAATTGTTTGAAGTTTCTAAAAAAATATAAATAATTATCAAAGGTTCAAAATTTTTGCCAGGAAATTGCACGTATTAATCCTTCCAGACCATATTGCTATATACATTTCGTAATGCTAACTAACTTTGCGATATCAAAGTTTCCAAGATCTAATTAGAATTTGAACTTTTTTCTGCTCATAAACGATTCTAATGAAACTGCACGAGTACCAGGGAGTAGAAATTTTCAATCTTGAAAATGGTAGAAGAAACATGTTTCCATGATAATGCGTATCCATTTTATCCTTTGCTAATTGCAATATAAGATATGCTAAAGTTACTTCGAACTAACTTTTGCTATACTATATTACTATATTCTATTCATTGCACGTATCTATAAAAATTAAGAAAATTGTATATATGTGTAAAAAAAAAAAAGTACAGTGCAATCTTTAATATACAAAATAATAGAAAGACATAATTAAAGAAATTTTCGTTAAATGAACTTTATATATTAAATATTGATCATTCTGTTTGTTTTTTTAAAACCATTTCGATCCTTTTTCTAATTCCATAATTACTCAGAATCTTCACCAATATCTTTCACCATAATTTTGTTCTTATTCAATGCGAGAATTTAAATTAACACTAAAACATAGTATAATTGTAAAATATCAATATACAATATTCAGATATCAGAAATAAGATACCAGTCTATTTAAAATTGCGAGAATGAACACGAAATGATTTGAATTTACAAATTTTTGGTAATTTTATTTCAATGGATTTTAGAATCTCTCCCAGCCATAAAGTGTTCCAATCGAATTAAATCAATCTACCATTTAATTCGAACTTGGTAATAAAAAAAAAAAAAAGAAAAGAAAAGAAAAGAAAAGAAAAGAAAAACAAATCGATCCATCCACTTTCCCACCCTTTCCCCTTCCCGAATTCCATTCCGTTCCAATAATCGTGCACAGTCGACAAGATGCTACGAGGATTCGAGCCAGGGTTTACGACGCAGCGGCGAATTACAGGCGAATTTTCAATAGAGGCACGATACCGCGTACCAGCCACGCAGAAACGATTCAAAAATATTTTCTACGAGCGAACGCTTTGGCCTCGATCCAATGTAATTAGCAGTATTTTCGCGCGAAGTGGCTTTCCACGGTATCGCAAATATTCCCCCGCCTTTCTCTGATTTTGGCACGGGGGTGGATCGAGTTATTTTTTTTTTTTTTTTTTTCATCTCTCGTCGTAGCTTATTAAAAGTCGAGAAGCATTCATTATTCCACTGGAAATCTTCCGCTCGGTCAATGCCTCTGATTCCCTTCTTAGGGGTCACTCGAATCTCGCCCGATTACCGTCTCGCATGAAACGTTTTGGAATTAATCCAGCTTCAACGGTTACTCGAATTTCAGTATCGGTATCATCCCTCGTTTATAGCGAATTATGTAAGGACCACGATGAAACGAGCTATTATTTCTCGATTTTGAGACAATATTCGATATAAGGAAAACGGAATTCTCCTCGAAATTATCACGTTTTCGCGCTAATATCGCGTTTGGATCGATAAAGAAAATATTTAGTTACGTTTGTGATTCATAATACTTTTGTATTATACCAATTAAAGATTTATTTATCCATGTATCTTATTTATCCATGATTGTCTTATTCTATTTGTCTGGCCATATCTTTATCTGTTTGATTGTTGATTGTAGAATGTTTAAGTTATTAAATTTGCATCACTATGATTATCTTCTATTACAATAACTTATTACAGTTTCATATAATAAAATAATTTTAATTTGACAAATGGAATAGGATCATTTATATCGAATAACCAAGATAAGATAACCATGGTCAAATTATATAAATTAACTAATGATATGATATGATATGATATGATACCTATTTTTATTTTGTTTTCATAATATTTATCTACATTTCAAAGAATTCATGTTATGTTTGTAACATTTCCAATCTATTTCGTTGTTTGTCACTCGAAAGTTCCACGATGACAACAATGATTTGATTACAACGCAGAATCAATCTTAATTTTATCTCTAGAGGCGATCGAATCGATATAGTCAGTTTCCGAATGAAATTATTATTTGTCATCATTGCGATCGGACAAAATGCATTTTGTGATATATTCTTTTCATAGGGCCTCCCCTGAAACTGAGTTAGTAATAGTACAAAGAGTTGCAATTTTATTTACAGAGACGAGAGATAGACAACAAAATGGAATAACAAACTTTGAAAATCGAATTTGAACGTCACTTTGTTCAACGCGACCGACTACGAATTTCCCATTGAAAATTTTGATTCGAAACAGGACGGACCAACGCGGCCTGTGTCAATTATAAATACAAAAAGCGTTCGATATAACTTCAATAAAATAGTTTCGAAATAACCGTGTTCGAAACTGATCAATAGCGCATCTTCGAAATATTCACGTGTGTTAAATGTATAAAATATTTATAAATCGAAAATATTCTATTCACGCGTGCCCGTAGTAACGCGATAAATCTCGACACGGTATATCGAATTTTTCTTTTTTTTCTTTTTTTTTTTAATTTTTCGAAAATTACAAAGAGGAGGAATAAACTCGTGTTAAACGATAGGTAAACGTGTTCATCGCTGTGCGAATTTTGAAATTCCGACAAAATTCAACGAGTCGAAATAAATAACATAATTTTTCGTAATTTGGGAAGCGTTTTTTGCAAAGATGCTTGTCCATTTTATAAAATTGTAGAAAATACAAGCGTTTAAAAGGTGAGATTCATTAAAAAAATCCGCTTACTAAATAACTTGGATTCAATAGAGGTGCTTAAAAACGGTGAATATTCCACTGGATACCAGATGAATATTCATTATTAATGTTGTTAATTCCTTTGTTTTCCTGGAATATTTATACACGAATTAAGTCTGCATCATTATAATGTAATAAATGACTGCTTGTGGAGAAGTAAAAATTATTTCACAATATCACTTTTGAAAAATATTATACTTATAATATTTCGATATCGTTTTATCCAAGATTTTAAATACACAGAAAATATGGGAATTATACAAAGAGAAGAGAAGAGAAAGAAAATATTGGATCATAAGACGATTATTAGGATTTAACTAATTCAAATATATTAATAATATGTAAAAATTTTTTGAATCTTTTATACGAAGTTTCTACATTTTCTTCTTTTTGATCGTTCCATTGAAGAAAATTTTCCTTCTGAAAAGATAAAAGAGAAAATAGTACGTTTAAATATTAATTTCATGCATCGAAAGTCAAAATGGTCAGGTTGAGATTAAAAATATTTCATATCGAACGGAACTTTCATCTAAACTGGCCCTTTTGATTACATATTTGGAGTGCAGATTGCATATTCTTTTTCCAACAAAATTCTCCTTTATCAAAAAAAAAAAAAATTACAATCAATCGTATNAAAAAAAGAAAATTACAATCAATCGTATCTTTATATTAAAACTTCAAGTAAAACAAGTGAGTCAAAATTAACTTTAAACATTCATATTTAACTTAACTAACAACTTTAATTAATAATACGAAACGGATTCTTCCTCCCTTCATGAATCTTCGTTCAATCTTTAATCTCCAAGAATATGATCGATAAGCTACAAGCTTGTTCAGCTATATTCACCCAACTTTTCACGATTCCTCGAACAACGCTGGAATCCTTCCACTTTTCATCGGCGGTTAAAATGAAAAGTTGACGGGCCAAGGAATTCCAAGGAAGGACTATACGAAGATATGGCGGATATTAATTCACGGTTTTATTGATTTTACTCGATTTTACGTAGACGCGTCCCATCCCCCACGGTGTGAACGTGTACACGTAGAAGGATGACAGATATTAAGCGATCGACTTCCCACGAGCTCACAAAAGGCAGCCTCGCAACCCTCTTCCGCATACATCGAGTGCAGCTAGTCGCTTAATCAAATACGTGGAATCCAATCGAGCCTATCTATCTCGCCTTGCCTGCTAAATTCTCCTACGGCTACGACTTTATCGCGTTAACGAGCTTTCGATCAAGCGCCATTTGCACTTTCTCTCTGATTCTCGCTTTTTGACTGATTTTTCTTTTACGAGAGAAATTTCGATTTTTTTCCCCTTTTTCTTTTTTTTTTTCATTCATTCTTCCCTCCCCCCCTCCCTTTTAACGCTATGTATCGATATAAATTTTTCCTTCAATTGCTAAATTTTTATCATTCGCAGATAAGTTTTGCATTGATTATATGATTAATTAAGTTAAGCTTCAACTTGTATCTTTTTTCTGTATGGATTTTTGCTTCAAGTTATTAAATCATTTTTCAATTGCAAACTTTTATCTGAAATAATCTGAACATGGATATTTTTTTTGTAATTTATACTATCAGTATAAAAATGTTATGTAGCCAATCTCTTTGTCACAACTCCTAAAATTGGAATTATTTTCAATTTCAAGAGGATCAATATTCTATCTTTCATATCGTGATATGAAAGATATAATTTTCATCTGAACAAAAGAAAAGTTTCTACAAAAACCTTATCTTGTTTTCGTTTCGGGATAAAAATCTCCGAAAAATAGATACGACTCGAAAGAGATTAAGAAAACATCGAATAATGATTACACGCGAAATTCTGGTTTTCAACTAAACATTGGGTTTGCTCTGTAATTTTCTCGGTTTGCCAGTCCGTTCATCCTTTCAGCGGAAAAAACAAACGCGACTTTGTCTCTTTGACCACTTTGAACGTCCGTGTACTCGTGTATAATCGTATTTGTGTTTCCTCGTTTGTCTTCGAATCTCGAGCAGATATTTTTTCTCTCTTTAAATTTTCGTCCACATCGACAAACATTGATCCACCTTTGGCTTGGATATTATCGTTTATCCACGATATACATCTTGTCATTTCGCGTTCAATTTTCAATCCAAATTCGAGTTGAACTTCTCTCTCTTTCTAATTTCATTCGTCATTCTGTCAACGTTATCTAAGCATTTTTCTCTCTCTCTCTCTCTCTTTCGTTCGTTTCAAACGTTTGATATCCTTATCCGCCTCTTTTCAGTCTCTTCATTCATCTCGACTTTCCTTCCTTGCAAATTTTCTCCTTTCCTTTCTTCCTCCTCTCCTTTTCACTTCCTACATTTTTAACTAAAAGTCTTCCCACTTCTCCTTCCAACGAACCTCGCAGGAACATAAATTTATGAAAGTATTGTGGCGCGCACTGCGGTGAAAAGCGAAGCCAAAGTTGAGGAACCGACGACGGTTCCTCTCTCAAGTTCCGTGAACGGTTTCATCATTTCCATATTCATGATACTGTCCGACGAAATCATTTTCCCTTCTTTCGTTTTACATCGAATGGATTGCAAAAATTTCATGAATACAATTTGGATAGTCGCGTTATATCGCGATAATTTTTGTCCCTTCTCTTTTTTTTTTTTGACGAATGGAGCTTCGAAAATGGAGCTTTGCCTTCAATTTAGGAATTATCGAATCTATCGAGAGGATTTTACGTTTCTGTTTTACGATTAAAGTAAAATCGTGAACGTGAATGCAAAATTAATAACGTAGAAATTATGTACATGAAAACGTAATTTCATGTACATGTCTGTTCTCATTATTGGTATAAAATATTTAGATACAATAAAATGTCGATTATTTAAACTAAAGAATTTATCAGTGATTAATTCTTTTCTCTCTTTAAAAAAATATGGATGTTTATTATATAAAAAAATATATACGTATATATATTTTTAATTATTTCATACCATTGAGAAATTTGATTCTTCCTTGATAATTATCTGAAAAACCATTTATACAAATAAATTCGTTTCCCAAGAATTAATCGATTTTCTAAGATATTTATCAAAGTAGTTTGTAGTTCTATGGTTAAAGATTTATAAATAAATTGTAAATATGATACTATGATTTCTTTACGAAATTATTATTCATTCGCATTATATTTATGCGGATAGTTTGCCATATGTCAATTCACTAAAATTATTAGTTTGTAAATTATTGTACACTAGAGCTATGATAATAATTAATACGTAAATGCACACTATTCTATACGTATACGATTTATAGTATATGCAAGTACTGAATAGATTGATACTATACTCGATTTATCATTATATCCATGTTTTCATATCATCTGGTTATTGCAAATGAAATGAGATAATCGTAGAATAATAATTCTGATCCACGTAACTTATTGTGATGATGGGAATTCGTATTTTACATATATTATCGCATTAATGAATCTATCCATTGAATTTCCGATTTTAAATCGGATTGCAATCATTTTAATTATTTATTTCAATTTATATGTATTTCGATTATTAAAAATTATGAAAAATATATTTCGAGTATTAAAAAATATGCGATAAAATATTTTTCGAAAGAGTTCTCAATTTTGTAAAATTCCAAAAGAATATCAAATATAAATTTTCTATATATTTTTATTCAATCGTTGAGAATAAATTATTTGTACAAAATATTCTATACAATAATATATTATAAATTGTACACGATATGTTTAGCGTGCAGTATAGCGTGAAAAATTTTCAATTTTTTATGAAATATCGATGAAATGTATTTAAAATAACGCGTGAAATATCAGAATATTTAACGAAATTACTTACTTGCAAATATATAGTTATATTTATATAGTCAAATTTATTATTCTACGTATTGTTTTTTCATCAATCAAACTTTCATCAAATAAAAACCCATAGAGAATTTGGTTTCTCTAAAAAAATGAATCGCATATTAAAACTTCACAATTAATATAAAGTGTTTCTCTTCAACAACATATAAACAACAACATTCAAATAGATACCTTCACTATACATTTTTTTCTTAAAATTTTTCTATCATTTTTCTTCTTTTTTTTTAATCGCTCCAATCATCCATCGTCAAATTCTATTCCTCCCCAGAACGAGATCGATATCATCCCGATAGATACGTCTCACGTCTATAAATTTTCACGCGTATTTTTATGCAAGATAAGAATACAAGCATATCGTATCAAAAACAAACTTACCGACAACAAGCGTGATTTATTTGTCGTCGCTTTGGCCGATACGTATTCAATGCACGGTGTCGAAAGTTTGAAACATTACGGCAGCTAGTTGCGTGGAATACGCGTGATTTACTCCTGGGATCTAAATTTTACGGTTGAACCTATAACTTTGATACGAGAGACACCGATCTTACGAATACGTCCCTCGAGCCTCGGATAATACTATGGTCGTGCAACTTCCGGTATCCGCGAAACCATCTTTCCATCCCTCCATCAATAGCCATAATTTGCGAATCCGTAAAAATTTTTATAACTGGTCTATCTTCTCTTGCAACATTTTTTTTTTCTCGTCTCTTCACAAGTTTATATTTTTTCTCCATGCTCGAATAAGAGAATTTGTTCTCTCATATTTTACATTTTAGACGCCTTTTGATCGAAGAATCATAATTTTTATAATCTTCATATATATTAATTTTTTAACGTAAGATCGACGTGGATTATCTATTGAAGAAGTGAAGGAAAGTTAGGTTAGAAAAGTTAAATGAGCACAGAGGATGTGTTTTGAGGAGTGGAAGTTGTGTGCATACGTATCTACTTTCGATAGCTTCTTTTAAGCAAGTTCCTTCCGTATGAGTTTAAAAAGTTGATAAAATCGACTTTCGAAACGAGCATCTCAAATAGAATCAAGTCAATAAAGAAAGTTTACAAGGAAATGTACATATATATGTGTGTGTGTGTTTGCCAAGTTATTTAACTCGAATAAATTTATCAAATGAAAATAACGATAAATAATCCTTAGCATTTAAGGTTGAAGAACGATTTCGTTTCTCACGTTATAACTTTGTAGCATTAAGGAGATCGCATATTTCCAAGATAAGATCAGTTTTAGCATTTAATATCTAAACTTTTCAACTCTGGTACTCTTGAACTCATTCAACTTTCGCACTTGCACTTTCGAACTGAGAACGTACGAACTTCCAAAAGAACTTTTAACTCTAATATTGCGGATAATTAACGTTATTTATATTTCGTATAATTTCTCAAAAATGTATAAGGCTATATATAACGATTAAATCATGCATTGAAATATAATTTCAATATTTTCGAAATAAAATTCGTTTCACAGAAATTATTTTTAATTCAATATAAATTTCATTGTTTCATTTCTTATCATTTGATCACAGATTAAATATTTCTTCGGACAATCCTTTTCAAAGCCCTCGATCGAATGTCAGATTTAATAATAAATTGCTTGAATAAAGAAATACTTTATGCAACGACTTCCTCTTATTTTCAGACGACGCAACATAGGGATGATAAAAAAAAAAAAAAAAACAAAAAGAACGACGAAGTATCTTCGGACGATCGAAGGGAAATGAAATTTAAAAGGACGTTATCAGTTCTGATCGCATTTTCCTGGTGATCAAAGCGTTCTTTTCACGTCCTTTCCCTTCCTCCTTTTCATCGTATCGAGAAAAGAGACACTTCCGTCGAGAAAAGAAAGAAAGAAAGAAAAAAAGAGAGAGAGAAAGAGAGAGAAAAGGAAGACACGTACCCGTCAATTTCCATCTGTCGCAGCCATGTCTCGTTTTAAAGTCGTTCGAGTGTACAGTTGCGATAAGGTTACGTCGATTCCCCTCGTATTTTCTATCTGGCAACCTGGTAAAAGAGCGCGGAATCATACACGCGTGCGCGTACATATATATATATATATACATTTGCCAAGGCATATTTACCCAAGAAAAAGAACACGAATCAACGTAGAACGGCCATTTACACCGAAAAGAAGGGTTGAGGAGGAGGGTTGGTAGAGAGCAAGGGGATAAGAAACGTCGCAGTCCTCGTTGTCGTCGCGTAGCCACTCGAGCAACGGCAGACGAGTTCCAAAAGCTGAAATGGGTGACGAGGGAGAGGGTGCGGATGGTTTCCGTAAGAGTGGAAAGGAAGAGACGTTGCTGAGAAAGCCTAGTAGACGGGGTTGGCGAGTGGCAAGCTCGAGGAACAAGAGTGAACGAGAAGAGGAGAGAGAGAGAGAGAGAGAGAGAGAGAGAGAGAGAGAGAGAGAGAGAGAAACAAAAAAAACGAGTACATCTTTCCTCTCAACTTCTCGGGTGTACCGTGTGTATCCTCTCGAGCAGCGCCCAGGGAATTTAATTCCATTTTCAATTTACCTAAACCCCCTTACGCAAACTCGGTCCTCGAGTACCTCTGGACCTCCCTCTTTTCACTCCTTGTCGCGGCCTTCCCTTACCTTACCTCCCTTTCCGCAAGTACCGCCTTTATTTCGTCTCGTTTCTTCGAATCCCCCCTCCCTCGCCGCTGACTTCCTTCCTTCCATTCGGAATCGCCGAGCGAAAAGAGATGGATTCCCTCTTCCTCCTTCTCCAACTTCTTCTCCCTCTGTCCAACTCCTTTCATTTTCCTCCACGTTTCACTGAAGTGAGTTTCCTTTCCTCCTCCCCCCACGGTAATCGTGAATTCGCGCTAGCAAAGAGCAATCGCGACGAAAAGATGCGAGGCGAAAGGGGAAGAAGAAGGATACGAAGAAGAAGAGAAGGAGAGTGTGTACAGTAGTGGATTCTTTTTGTACAAAAAAAAAAAAAAAAAAAAAATTTCTCTTTTCCTCCAACATTCAGATTTGCACGGTATTCCATCTCTCTTCTTTCTTTTTAACTCGTCGTCGAATGTGCCACGACACACTGTTAATTAGTTTCCAGTTCTTCCGCTCGTGTCGCTCTCCTCCATCTTTTCTTTCACTCGAGAGAACTCGAAGAGTGCACGGGGGAAGTCCCTCGATCCGAGACATCGTACACCCTTTTTCTCGTATCTCGGTCAATCTCGACCGTTTACCCTTGCCACCCCTTTCCCTCTTTTTCTCGAGCAGTTTTCACGCTTCGCGTGAATGACGACGCGCCGTTATCCCCCCCTCGAGACTTCGACGAAGATGGTGGATGTGTTTTACGAATTCGTTTCACGAAGATGTGCCCAGTCGACCGTGTAGAATTATTTACGTGACCGTGAACTGGGGGAGCGTGACGCGGTTGACACGAGTTTTCAAGGGTACGCAAGGGGTTGCACCCCTTTTTGTGGGAACTTTCAAGTTGCGGTGAACGAGCGGAGTTAATCTCGCAGAGGTATTGGATCGCTTTAATTTTACATTAACGAGGTGGATGTGTTGGGTGTTGAGGGTGTTGAGAAAGTTTTTAGGGGTGAATTTGGAGATAGGAAAATTTGTAGACACATTATGTTTATGATATAGATAATTTAGTATATATTATTTATATTATACGATTGGAGAATCGATTTTAGAAAAGCCAAAAGAGAAAGGAAACATAAAATTGATATACAAAAATATCAAAGGCTTGTTCGTTAAGTTATAAGTAAATTGCAAATTTTTGTGTAACTTTTTGTAAAACTTATTATAGAAATAAATGTACAGCAACAAATAAAACTTTGACTTTTTATATAAAAAACTTATAAAAAAACTAGAAATTTTGAGAAAACTATGCTATTAAAGTGAACTTCTTATTTTATCTCAGTCGGTTGCTGAGATGTAGAGACTCAAGGCGTCCATAAAACTTAAGACAGCGCAGAAGTTATATGTCCGTGACATGGTGACCTACTGGAAATGCGTATATCTTCCAAGAATCGTGTCTGTCCGGAGTTTGGGATAGGTCAGTGGGACAAGGTGCAAGCGAGAAGTCCGAATAAAAGATAAAGATAGAGATAATAATTAAAAATACCCTTCTCTTTATAATATCTCAAGAAGTGGAAATCGCATAGAAATAAATAAAAAAGCGTTTTAAAGGACAAGACTACTACTTCCTCCTAATGATCATTCATTTGTTTATCGAAAATCATTATCTTCCTTTAAATTTTTCCTAACTTTGATAGGATCAATCGAATTTTAAACAAATTAAAAATAAATACATTTAAAAAAAATAATTAAAAAAAAATAAATACATAATTAAAAAAAAATAAATAAATACATTATTTCTGGAAGAATGTTTCTTTGTTCAACCATTTCAAATTTAATTCATAACTTTTAAATAGCTGACCATTCTTTATTTTTCATCATTTCATCCAATATGTATTTGTACGAAAATTCATAGTCTACTTGTCTAAACAATAATTATACAACTCTATCTATGATAAAATTCTTATTTAAACTGTTTTTATAGAAACAAAAAATCAAAATTCAATCGAAATAAATTTAATAAAACGTTTCGAAATTATATTTATGAACTCTTAAACGATAACAATTCCCCAACCATTTAGCAACGTGATATCGAGCAACGATTCAAAGATGAAAAGTTTCTTGAAACGATGATGATCCCGTAACGCGATAATCCGCTTGCGATCTGCAACGAATCCGCGATTCTAACTAGGGGCCAGAATTTATGGTCGTGAATTCGGTTACTACTACATACGTGGGAACAGGTGCGCTATAAATTGAAGCGACTCCCGTGAAAAAACTTCCGTAAATTGTAACTGATATTTCCAACTAAACTCGTTAAATCGCGGGATACAGTTCGGCCATTACTTAGTCGAATGAATAAAACGCGCCTTCCTCCGGCCACCGAGACACTCGGAGATTTATTGTATCGCGATCGCATTTCGGAGACAAACAACCGCTGTAGTATGTATGGAAAAGATAGTTGTGGGAGAGAATAATAAAAAAAAAAAGAAAAACAAAAAGAGATATTGTTGATGGACAGAAAGAGAGAGAGAGAGATTTATCGAGAAGAATGCGCAGATGGAATTTTAACTTGAAATTTATCGTTTAATATCAGATACTAAGTTTTGCTTAATATTAAGTTGGTTAATTAATTTTATTGAAGAATGTTATAATAATTATGGTGGTGTTAGAAAATTTTAAGTGAAATGTGTAATCAATAAAGATATTAATGTACGTATGATTCAAGTAGGATTAGAAATTGTTATATGTTGATTTTACGAGAGACTAAATGTTATAAGGAAGTGTGCGAAATTGTAATTTAGAATTAATTTTCAGAATACCAAATGAAATCAATGAGGATATTAAGTATTTGAAGACAAAAAGCATTTCCAATAATTATTTAATTATTATATAATTATTTGAAATAAAATTCAAATAAAACTAATTTTGAAGTGTTAAGTGAAATGAACAATCAACGGAGACATTAAGTATTTAAAACTAGATTAAATATAGTAAACTAGACTAACATGATGACAAAAGAAAGAAAAAAAAAAAAAAAAGAAAGAATAATTGAAATACGACAAATAGAAAAGTTTGAAAGAAAAGAAGTTAACAGTGGAGAATAAAAGTTCTTAATCAAAGAATGTAACATCATCTATTAAAGTTACACTTTCTGGATGAAGAAAATAAAGTTATTTAAAAATCTTTGCAACAGTTTTTGTTACGATTATTCTTCAACAACATTTTAATATCAACGCATTCAAACTTCATTATTATTTAAATTTACAACTATCATATATTATATCTATTTTTCCAAATTTTAATTTCCCTCTTTTTATTTCAAATAAAATAATTATCCAAAAATTTTAAAGTTTATCTCGTCCACCCATAATCCCTTTCACAGATAATTTTCCCTTCAAAATATCTCACATGCAAATCATCCTTAACCTTAATAACCCCGTTTCGAGTAAAAACAATGAATCTAGCGAAGAATAAAATACGATCGCTTTATCGTATCGACCAAGTTAGAGAGAATGGCGATTACGATGGCGCGCAAGTTTTATTGTAGTTAGGATTTACACGAGGAGGTATGAGGCGATGAGCTACGAGATTAAGGAAGTATGAGCTCCGAGATTAGGTGTCGCAGTTAGCATTCAACCGTCGCCACATCTCGACCCATGAGATTATGGCTACGTTTATATCGTGAATAGGTATACATTTACAGACCAAGTTCTCGATTTATCTTCGTACATCGTTTCACGTGATCAAGCCAACCGGAAACTCCGTTACGTTTTCGAGTCCTCGCTGATCCTTGAATGCTTGAACACGGAATTACTTTCAGAAACAAATTATGGGCGTTAAAACTTACAGACCAACGATAAACTCATCGTGAGAATAAATAAGAATTTCGCACCTTTGATTCTATTGATATTTCATCGATTTTTATATTTGTATGCACGATAGCGAAAAGAGATAAGAGATCTCTATTGTAAAAAGAAAAAAAAAATAGTTTTTCTTATACCAATATCTCAAAAACTGCAAATTTTTGTATCATTACCACAATTAAATAGCGATACAATTCATTAGAATTAAAATTACCATAAACGGAATACAATAAAACCAAATTCGAATAGTGGAAACACGCTTGTATCACGTTTCATAATTTCAATGTACTTCTAAACATAAAGAAAAAACGAAGAGAAAAAGAAAAGAAGAAAAAGAGGAAGAATAAATGAAAAAAAAAGGAACGAAACGAGAGAGAAAGAAAAATAAAAATTATTCGCGGTAATTCCCCGACACGGAGTTACCAAAGTACACTTTTTCCACGCTTAATTCGCGCTGCAGAGCGTGGCGCTTCGACGTAAAGAGTCATCAGAGCCATCTCGAGAGCTCGACAAAGAGTTAAATAAAATTTGCCAAGGGTTTACGCCTTAACCCTTTATCCCGTTTGTCCATGCGGAGAGTGCACTGTATGTCGAAACTTGGGCATAATTTTAATCGTTAAACGGTGGCCAGACAAGGAAGACACCCTAAGGGTCCATTTAACGCGAGTAAACGGTTTCTTTCGCGGGTGGCGCCACGCAACGGGGCCTGGCATTAGTTCTAACAGAACGAACAAAGATCTTAGGCTTGATATAAGTAGACACTCGTGCACGGTTCGGCCGAAGATGTTCCACGAGGTCAATTGTTTCTCGGTTGTAAACAGGTCAGAAATAAATCCCGGCTTAACGCCGAGCTTAAAAGCTCTTAAAGCGGTACTCGGCCCTCTGCGTCGCTACCCACGCTTCAATTTATCCCCTTCCTCCTCGATTTTACGCTCTCCTCTTTTCTTTTCTGATACTGAATCCTCTTCTTCTCGGTGCAGGCTGTGCGCCATCGTTAACGAGGAGGAAGCTGAGAATGTCAGATCATGGACTTTTTATTTATCTTTTCTTTTTTTGGGGGGAAGAGGTGGATAAGGCTTGCACTTGATCGATTTGATCACGTATTTGATTTATTGAGAAAATAGAAAATTTAACACTTTATTTAATGGAAATCTATTATAGGTTTTTCGATATATTTGTCGATTTATTAATCGGCTATTGATCAGAACGAGAAGTATGAGAACTTCGATCGTGATACGATAGATAAATGAAGATGACTAATAAAATAGATATACACTGATGATCGAAAGATCATACAGTGGTAGATAAAATAAAAAATTTGTTCGTACTGGAAGAGTATTTTGTTTTATATTTTCGTGCAAAATCAAAAAGAAATGGATAAGAAAAGGCAGAGAAAGAATATGGAGAATCAAGAGAACTCGTAGCCAGATCTACTGATTCGATATGGAAATAGATTTGGAAATGTATAGGGAAGAAAAAATTTGGCGTAAAAAGAATTTCTATTTTCTCTAATAATAATAATAATAATATCTTTACACGAGATTTCTTTGAGATAACTTTTATAACAATGAAAATGGTCCTTGCAATAAATATAATGTTAATTATATTAAATTTGGATTCTAATTAAATACATGTAACTTTAGAATTTTATCGAAAAAGGAATTTTTATTCAAAGGATATTGAGAAACGTACAACACTGATATGGAAAATTTAATTTCAATAACTGGACCATTGCTTTCACGAATAATATATCGACTTTTGCAATAATAACGAATGTGATCATAATTCATCTAATATAATGATTGTTTAATTTTTTACCTTAATTTCGAATCCTAATTCACCGGACGTAAATTTTGAATCGTGTTTGAAGAAAGATTTGTATTCAAAACTATCCAATAGCGTTGAAATGGAAAATTAATTTCGCATAATTGAATGAATGAAATCCGTTTAACGCGATCGTAATTCGTTGTTAAAAGAGGTGTTATAACGATGAAACGGTGGGCCAAGAAATTATATCCGCGTCGGGTTTTTAATATATGTAATTTAACAGCGCGCACTTTGCTCCTCTTGTTCTTCTTTTTGTCTGTCGGTTATTGAAAAAAAGAAAAGAGAGAGAGAGAGAGAGAGAGAGAGAGAGAGAGAAAAAGGGTACTATGAAAACCATCCATCACGAGCGATAAACCTGGCGCCGTGCCACATCCTGAACCGCTTTAACGAGACTTCAAAGCCAGGAACTTCATTTGCTCTGTCGCGTTTTTGTTCACTCCTTTCTGACAGAAAGGTGTAACAAGAAATTGAATGAAAAAAGGGGAATCTCGAATATCGAAATTAATCACATCTAGTTGTTATTTTTTAAACTTCTAACTGTTCTTTTAAAGATATTCTTTTTTATTTTTCCTATAAGCCTTTTTCACTTGTCTATTTTTTTAGACCGTCAGAACATTTTTTTTTAATATCTTCTCTTTATTTTCGTTATTCTTTGTTTTAGGATTGAATTCGAGTCCATCGATTTAGATTTCGCAATTCTCGGATTAATGAGAGTGTAAAATATTTAAATAAGATTTATCGAGGGTAGAAATATACATTTGAGAAAATTTTCACAAGTTATTCTCGAGAATATTCTTTATATATTGCGTTGAAAATGATTATCAAAGATTTTCTTGTGAAAAAATATTCTTCATCCTTAATATTTCAATTTTACTTTCAAATTAGATTTGCACCCTTAAAAATGCAAAAGAGAATTCGAGAATAAGATTTCTAAGAATTACTCTTGAGAGTTTGAAAAAGTGAAAATTGAAAAGCAGACAATAAAAGTCGATCATTTTCATAAAATAAATATAATCTCGAGAGTTTTACTCTCAAATACTTATATATCCTTAGATGAAAGATACGTTTCTTATACTTAAGTATAATTTGGCAATTCGAGTGATCTGAGAATTTCAAAATCTATATCTGGGTCGATGGATTTGAATTTACTCTACATTCATAGGCGTGGAGAATCGGTGATACTATAGGTCAACACAAGTGCTTCGGTTTTATGGTGACACGGCTTGCCCCTGGGATCGTCCAGCTGAACTTCCATGTTCCTAGAGTGATCCGTTTGGAATTCATCGGCTTTGGAGCTACGGATGAGATACAACGATCTCGAATTCCATGATTCTCCAAATCTAGGCATGAATGTTGCTACGAGCAAAGTCCTACACTTCCATGGAACTTCGGTGTTACGTAACCTGGGGATTTTCCATGTGGCGTTTCATAGTTTCCAAGTAGACTTAAACAATTCGTACACCTTGCGAAGCAAGAAACAAATTTTACTATCTCTTGTTTTGTTTTTCTTAATGTAAACATACTGTTGTTCATTGAGAAATGATTTAAATTTCGTAATGAATCTTGTTACGTTTATTAGAGATACGTAATGAGAAATTAAGTTAGACGAATGTCTTGATGTATCAGGATCTATATCTTTTGAACATATGTATTATTAAAGTTGAGCTTCCATATTTTGAATCTACTCTATCGAGTCTTGATATTCACCAAGTTTCATCTATATCGATCACTGAACATTATTCGAAAGTATACTCCAATTATTTGTACTATGATGTCACTGCATTTCCAATCTATTCTAGCCATTCATAGGAGTCACAAAGCAATTTTGGAAGGTCATCACAATTGCTTTTATTTGCAATTATTCATATGAAAAATGATGACAATTTTCAATTATTTTAATATATTTATATTGAAATATACAATAAATGGAAAAGACCCGAAGTTTATGCGAGATAGAAACTAAAAATTCTTTATAATATCTCTTTTTAATTTTCATTTTACCTTGATTCACTTGATTATCTTACTAAAAATGCATGTAATTAAGAAAGAGAGATTATTTGACATTTATCACAAAAAGTTGTATTAAATGAAGATAATGATATATTTCGAATTACATTCATATTTCTAATGCCATTTAGGAATCTTTTAAAATCGATCCACATTAAAATGTTAAAAATTCCAGCACTTGAATTTCCTCCAAACTCATTGCTTAACAATAATATAAAAGTTAAGGGTGCATTGTACACGAGATTGTCACTCGCTCTGATGAACGATAAGTTCTGAAAAGGGCCGCAACGGCGCTACACACGCGGCTACACGCTCGTGTCCTCTTTAAACGTGATTAATACCAGCCGTTGGTTCGTATTATTCCGCGTGCACGCCTCTCCGCGATTAATCAAAACGTTGACGCCACACCGGTCACATCTACTCTTCCATTGCATTTTAATTCTCGTTAATGGCCGCGCTCATTGACCGAGGAATCATGGCTAATAAATTAGTTATGCCCGTCGTTCGATGTCCAAGCAACCATTTTTCTTCCAAACCAATTATTTTGTCTTCATCTCTGTTCGATAATTGTCATGTATTCTCTTGGCCGTTGTAACACAATTCCACTAACTTTTCTCACAGAGGAAATATTCTGAAGTTCTTTTATTATTTATTATTAAATTATTGTTATCTTTATCTAAATCATCATCTAATGTTCTACTCTTTTCAAAGAATACAATACTGCGAAGGTATCTCAATTCTTGAAACTCTGATTAAAATATGCAATAAAATAAATTAAAAATGTTCAGTTTTTTTCATGTGTTCACTTTCTATTTTTTGAGTTATGGATGGCAAAGCTAATTAATTAATATCCTTTTTGAATGTTTATAAAATTATAATTTATAATGTTAAAAAGATACAACGATCTAAATGAAAAATGTAGCATTAAACATGTTAAGATCTTTCGTTTGAATATTTAAATTAAGTTATCGGTTTTGAACCGATTTCTTCGTTCAGAACTATTATGTTTCCATTTTATCTATCGGAAAGTACTAAAAGAAGTCAAAAGAAATATTTAGTTTAACCCCCAAAACGAAGTTTTAACCTTATTCCATTTACAACATTTTCATTGGATTTTGTGAAACATCCACGACTGCCGTACCCATCTGGACTACTAGCTAAAGAATTACGAAAACCTGTGTATTAAGCTTCTTGCAAGAGATTCGAGAAGTGTACAGAGCTTGCTGTAAGTTTGTAATAAAAGTTTGCAAGACAACTGGATCGTTAGAAAATATTACAGTACACGCTATCTCCACCATGACAGGAGATTGAAGTTCGTAGAGATAATATTAAGTCAAAGAAGTTTCTCGTGATCGTTTTGGTAAGTACTTTTCACGATGAGGGAGGTTACGACGAATGAACCGTGGTATTTACGTTTCTGTGAAAAATGGAATGGTTGATTGACTATCCTTGTATCAACTCGTGATCGTTGTTTTCACGAAGTTTTCCTCCTCCCTTCCACCTTTTGTCTTTTATTTTTTTTTTCTTTTCTATCAGGAAAGTTTTCATATTGGATGAAGAAGATAGATTGTGCATTTTTATGCAGAGAATATTGACTTTCATGTTTCGCTGGTAAAATATTATCGAAGGGATATTATTGAAGATACGATAATATTCTTGGAAATGAAATTTCTGTCATTTGAAAATATATGATCTGGAATTTTGTCCAATAAGTTATTCCTTCCAATTTCGAATTTCAATTGAAATTTTTTTAATCATTTTTAACAGATGAAGGAATTTGGAATAATTATTAATTTGAATTTCGTGGAATTAGACAGACAGAGGAATATTCGAATGATTATTATCTGCATCCAATTAAATCTCGCAATTTATGAGGGAAGAAGTAATGATATTGTTAAAAATATTCACAGTGTCTAAAATTATCGAAGAAGTTTATTGAAAAATTTTAAAGTTAAGCAAAACTTCTAAGAAATATGTGTATTGTATGCACAGATTCAAAACTTGGACTTGCATATTTAAAACCCAATTTTCTGTTCCAGTACTTCGACTTGTTTTTCTTTCACAATCTGTCGCACAAACAAAACTCTTTACTTGAAGTCTCTCGTATTTTCTTTTCTAAGAAATACAAACAAATTTGTATGTATTAATCCTATTACGTGTTCTTCTTTTTCATGCAATCGTGTTCTCTTATTATTAAAATATTTCTTCAATGCAATATAAAAATGGAATCATTATTAAGATATTATTAGTTTTTTGCTAAACATTTTTTGAAAGATAGATAGATTCTCTAAAAATTAAGAATCATTTATTCTTCGTATTTTTAATCCAAACTCGAAGGAACGAAATTTCATTGCAAATTTTATCAATTAATAAAATATATTTGATTGATTTAAGGAAAAAATTCTAGATATTAAATGAAAGAAATAGAAATTATTAATATGTATACATCATATCGTTAAATTTTACTAAAAAAAAATTGAAAATTGTCGCTGATCCTAATTTCTTCTGGCCAAGGGTTATAAAAATTCGCAAAATAATTTAATTCATCTCGCGTATTCTTTCATTCTACTTCCAAACACGCTACATCCCCAGAAAATAGATTGAAACGACATTATAAAGGAAAAAGTTCAAGATTTAATAAAACAACTCGTGAAACGAGGCTTTCATCCCTGGTTGCATAATTTCCTTGGTCGGTCCTAATCAGTTTTCCATGTCTTCCACTTCGTTGAGAAGGTAATCTGCGGAGATGGTCGATAATCCGCGAAATCTACGGCTGAAGAAGAAACATTTAGAGGAAGAAAAGGGTAAAATTCAGAGAAACGGTTGAAAGCTGCCTCGAATACACTTGGATAACACGAGCAATGCATTGTTTACGAATGGTATTAACGTCAGACGCAGCAACCACTCGCGGAACAATTAAGATACACTTCCTCCTTGCCATCTGAAAGAGTTCCAACCAGTTCCTTTCATTCTCATCCCCTCATGTTTATTTCTACTTCTGCTTTCATCAGTTTAAGAAAGTAACATTCGTCTAGAAAATTTTAATATTCGATATTAAACGAGGAAAAATCTAATTTTTTTAGATTTGCGAATTATCTCATTATCAATTTATATTTAATTTACCATTGACTTTACAAGCGATCGCCATTTTTGATCGTGATCATGGCTCTAAAATAATTCAAATCGTGGATCTTTCTCTTTTTCCTCAAAAAAATGTTCGATCCTTATCCACTCAAAATTAAACGAACATTTAAATTAATCCACCCAATTACTGCATTTATCACTGTCTAACTGTAAATACGTTTTATTCCCTGTTCACTCACGTTTCGCTCCAATTTGTAAATAAACTATCATTTCGTTAAATTCCCTTCGAAATTGCCAATTCCTGGCGCAAATACGGATTTTCGCAATTTGCACTGTCAGAGGATGTCAAAACACGGTGGGAACGAGACGAGGGAAATTAAAACACAACACGGGACAAAAGTTGTAATTTCCAGTTGGGATACGATAGTTGGATTCACAAACAGTGAAAGAAACTGTGGACCTGTGGTAATCTGGTTTCTCGTGTCGTTTTCGAGACCCACGGCTCTACGAAATTCGCATGATCGCGTCGGTGAAACTAATCACGCTAATGGCTAACTATAGCCGGAACGTGTAATTACAATTCCAGATAAATTCCAAGCATTTATCTGGTATTTACGCGGCCCGATCAACGCTTAATTACAACATCCCCTTAACCCTTGAGCTGCTTGGCACACTGTACACAATACACGTTATCCTTGGGATTATAGAAGAGTTTATTCTCTGGAAAATGAGAATCTTTTGTCATATGAAAGAAAAAGAAAAAAGAAAAGAAAAGAAAAAAAAAACTCGAATGAAAATTTTCTAAAATTTAAGTTTTTTTCTAAAATAATAATTTATTAACAATTAGAAAGAATTTAAAATGATGTGAATATATATTAATAATTAATATAGATTGGAAATATTTAGTATAGATCAATGTACTTTTCAAACCTAACTCACTATTTTTATAAACATTTTTAAAGATTACCGTGTATCTTTCAATTGATTAATTTGGATATGTAGATTTCCAAGATTCAAATCAATTGCCATACAGTAAAAAAATCAAATACCTATAAAAAAAAATTCTAAAGAGATTCTTAATTAACGAACGTTTTTTTTCTTCATTATCATATAACAAATAATAGAGATATTTTTAAACCTATCCAAATAAACGATACTTGGCAATTCGTTTATTTCCAGATTCCTTTAACCGAAATCTTCCTCATCCAGAAAATCCAGATGGAGACTTGTCCATGGAAATTGCATAGTCTAACGCACACTGTATATAGTCTAACGTAGCGAAGTACTTTACAAACTACCCCTCGCCCATATCTATGCGGCTCTCGTTACGTACACTCAAGCAGATGCACTTCACTCCCGCACACAAAGGGGCGAGCCACACGTTGCTGAGCCACTATATTATCCGCGACTTAATCGTCCGGGCTTGCAAAGTTTTTATGAGCCATAATTCAAACTTTTCGCGGTGGTATTCTTTAAGGTGGTAAGAAACGGCTCGGTATACCGGAAGTCTCTCCTTTATTTCAACGTGAAGAAGGTACGAAGGGTGAAAATTACACGGTCAAAGACTAGACACCGTTGCGGTTTTTCGTTGTCGTTAATTTTTTCACTTCCCAAAGTCCAGTCAGGAAATCCGTCTATTTGTTAATTCTTCATTTCTAGAATATATATAAGGAGCTGAATATACTCGTAGAATGAGTTTGGAGGAAGAAAGAAGTTGATGTATGATTTTAATCGAGGCTTATTTATTAAGCAATTTTTATTAAATGAAAGGAGATGAACAGACATGTTTCTCATTCCGTTTCATCTAATGCGAACTTTTGGTGATATTATTATAGATTAATATTTGTGTTTATAAAATAAAGCCTATAATGGATTATTGTACAATTAAGATTTTGGAAAATGAATAATTTTAAATATGGATAGACAAAATGGAGCTTGAAGAGATAAATTAATTAATTATAAAAAACCTACTATTATCTTTTGTATTGCTCAATTGTTATCGATACTTACTATTGATTTTCAAATAGTTACCAATAAGTAATACTGGCACAAGGATAATTGGTCTTGTACAATTTCATCATCATCGCGAATGAAAGAACCAAAGATTCACAATATACGTATATCAGATATAATTGTCCTCATAGTCGTGAATTCCATGAATTCGTCATTGGAACGAGAATTCTGCGTTTTCCATGCGGATGAATCGCGACGAAGCAATCAACGACCCGTAATCGGCTTGAATTCTACGTAAAACTCTCGTCGTCGCAATTCGATGCATCGCGATCGAGAACAATACTCGGTTTGAAAAGGTGGATGGGACGCCGAGTAAATAACGTTACCTCGAAAGTGTCTTGAATATTTTAGAAACGAGTCAGTGGTTTGAAAAATCCCGTTCAGTAGACTGGGCTAATTCGATACAGTTTTTGCCCAGGTATAGAAATAACTTGCGCCACATATTTTTGATATTTTTGACGGAATATCTCTGCTGTTTACGTTTTTAGAACGCTTTCGAAACGATATATTTAAATTTTCGCCTATATCGATTTCTAATTTGAACTTTTATTTATTCCATCTGTTCCTTGAACCTTGTTGTATCTTCACAACAATTATTTGTTGTAATAGAATGATGAATTATTATGTGGAATATCTTTGGAGAATGGAGCCTAGAGTTAGAACATTATTTGTCAAGTTATAAAGAGTTCAAGTTAGTTTTAAGTCACAGTAGAATTATCTCACTCTATTCTCTTGTTCTGTCTAAAGAAAATTTAATAAATGAGCTTCAACTGAAGAATATATAACAGCTTGAATGTACATTATATTTGATACACTTCTCATGTACCAAAAAATTTGTCCAACTCATCAACTCTCAAACTTTCCAACCGTTTATCTCACATCGAACAGTTCCCATTTCCTCGCAAGACAATCTTATCGATTTACTTTTCGCGAAGACTCCTTCATCGCTCCTTTTTTTCATCTTCCAATAATAAATATCAATATATGCGATATAACAATAATTTATGACAATGCATCAAGATAAGTTTACGGGTCCGTGGACACAAATCCCAACAGAGGCGAGATACCGCACGTACATACCCCGCTGCTTGCACCCCAACTTGGCCACTTTCTCCTTACTCGCGGAAAATTGGTCCGCGCCCGCGTGTAATTTCGCTATAAATTTATCCCGACGAGCGTTAATGCACCGAAAGTGTTTGGTTAGTTCGTTGTTTACTCCCCTCGTTTCGCGTTGCAAATTCATTCGACTTGTCGTTTTGCAAAGGCGATCCATCGGCCACGTTTTCTCGCATTAACCCGCTTTACGGAAACGGATTTAAAAGGATCGTGCGATACGATCGTAACCTTCGTTACCGATCTCCCGGATTATCGCTCGAAATCGGCTGGACTTGTCACGATCGCGTTTTGATCGATTTCTTTTCTCAGTCCAGGGAATGAATTCTATCGTATAATGCTCGGTTCTTGGAAATTCCGCTGTTTCAGAGTAATACTGTTATTATATCTGAAATAGATGGATGTATGATTTAGATTTTATAACGATGTCGTCACATTGTATGAAAGTAAGTATTATTGAAAGTTGAAAATTAGCAATTTTGTTAATGGGGAAGAGGAAATTCTAGTGTTTCCTATTTCTACAAAGTGGAATATTGTTTCCTTTTTTTTTACTATTTGATTTTCGAAACAACAGTTAAACTGTTGCATGTGTCGAAATGTAAGCGTAAAAGCTTCTTAAAGGGTAGATTATAAGATTCAGGCAATAGCTAGGCTATAAAGAGACGGGCTTAGAGATACAAGCTCTAACAGAATGCTTTTATTACTATTTCGCCTCTCCAATTGTCCAGAATAATTGCCCTTTTTCACCGTGAAAATCCACGTGCTTTAAATATACGAAGCTTAATTTTTTCGTTCTCGATGCATTATCACTCGTCAAAACATTTTTTCACGAATATTTTTCTCCATGTTAATAAATATTAATTTAAATTGGCGAATATTTAGAATAAAAATTTAATAAAATTTCTAGAGAGATTACTCAGAAAGCAATAAGCTTTCTATCCTCATATCATAATCTAATAATCTAATAAGAATACAAAATGGATCCTATTCATTGATCCTATTCTAATATTTTCAAATTTACAATACAAAATTTTGACATATTTCTTTTAACAATAATTATTAAATTGAATATACTTGCAATAGTCCAATTTACATAGAATAAACACCTAACCTAATAGGAACAGTTGAGAAAAATGGCGATTCTTATGAAACGAGAGCAAAACATTAGGCATGGATATTAAAACACGTCCAGAAACGGCACAAGTATTTACCATTGGCCATGTACTCTGTCTAACGGATAAATCGCGCTATTTACTTTAAAAATTGTTATATCCCTAGGGTAACGCACGACGTCTCGGCGCCGTGGATCTCATATTATACCTACTACAAACATGGCCGGCTATAAAAATCGAAATCACCAGAATAACTGCTTGCGAGACGAATCAGTCGATTCGATGGACGTAACTCGGTCAAGTTAGATTCCGGGATACTGACCTGGGTGAACGACGCCCAATCCGGATCCCCTTAATCCTTCGGTATGTGTTATATCGAGGCTCATTTAACGCGTTACAGGCTTGAATTTCTACCGATACGACAAATAGTTCGATTCCATCGATGGATAAGAATAAATCAAGGCAAATGTAAATTCCTTGAGTGATCGTGTTATTGATGTGTCAAGATATCAAGATGTATGTTGATTAATAGATAAATAAATTCGTTAGAATGTCATTAAAATTTTAGAAGAAGAGAAAATACCTGATATTTATTGATATTTATTAGATAGTATCGAGAAGTGTGATTCATGAAAATATTGGGGATAGTTTAGATGTGTTGCAGAAATTTTAATAAAAGATAAAAATATTCGATACTTATTAATATTTATGAATTGTATTGAAAGGAATATTCAAAAATTTAATATTGATAAATATAAAAAAATAATATATATAAATTATAATTATTAATATTTATAAATAATATTAATAAATGATTTGTGTGATTTATGGATAAATCGAACACAATCAAGAATCAAATATTATATATATATCTAATTTAACTTTTATATTATAAATATTTTTATATTTAGTAATAAAAGAGAGTTTTGAATTCATAAAAATTAAACGAATGCAATAAAATATTACGTACAATATTACAATCCCAATTTCCACTATTATAACTATTGAATCATTTATAAGAGAACGATTATGAAATAAAAATTTAATTTAAGATCCCTCTTTCATAATAATTTTCCAAGTAGTTATATCAATAAGTATATAATTTGTAGCTTCTACAATTAATCTAATTCGAAAATTTCAAAGAAAATCTACCCTTGGCAAAATTTTCCTTCATTTTCTTCGAATATATTCCCTCAGAATCACCACAAAATCCATCCCTCCTTTACAAAGAAACTATAATCCACAAAAGAAATTGTTTAAAAATCCAATTATTTGTATCTTTCTTTTTTAAATATTAACACAATATTAATACAGTATATAAATATCAATCAATCTTTCACACTGAAAACAAAGAAAAAAAATTTACCAGTTCAATATTCAAAAATTCTTTTCAAAAAAAAAAAAAAGAGAGAATTCATTCGCTTAATCCCCAATAACACGATTTCTCTAAGCGATTCATCACCATAAACTTGAACTTAAATCGAGCGATATTCACCTCGCTCGTAAAGTACCTAAAATATACGTATCGTGGCGCCACTATCTTACAGTCAGTTTCGTCTCTACACGAAGTGGACAAAAGCCGCATCCTTCTCGACTCTTTTTATGAAGTTTTAATGAGGCGATACCGATCCCCAGCTGCGTTTCCCGGATGAATCCCGGGCTCGAAAGGGCCCAAGTGTTTCCTTCTTCGCTTTCAGAACGACAAAGCATCCCTCGAAGCTTCTTCTTCTGACACTTGAGAAATCAGGTTACGGTTTCGAGAGCGCCTCGAAGAGCCGATCGAATAACCGTCCTGGCGATCTCCATGCGATCAAAGAGCAGGGAACAACGAGTTTAAAGACTAATGTCTAAGTGATTCTTCCACTTGCATTTCTTTCTTGCGAGTTTTGGAAATTTGTTTTATCATATTTGGTTTTGGAGAGAAGAGGAAGCAAATTAAATATCATTAAATATCCCAAAATGTAGTTAGAGAAAACATTTGCATATCATTGTATTTATGTTATTTTTTGTAACTGCATAAAAATAGTCATTAATAAACTGCATAATAGTTTCACAATATTTCTATAAAATGAATTAAAAACTGAATATATAAACTTCTATATTCACGAAATCAACACAATATCACTTACCAGAAATGTAAAAAAATTTATTCTCCTCATTCCAATTCACCATTGTTAAAAATGTGAAAAGTATTATATTCGCGTTGCCATTAAATTGTAGAAAATTTATCTGTTAGAAACAAAATCGCAAGTTTAGTTTAGGAGGAGGAAACGAGGGGAAAAAAAAAAAAAAAAAAAAGGTAGCAGCGACAGGAAACTTTCGCGTTTTGTATCGACTACAGCTCGTACTTTTCCCCTTTACCTCGTTCCTCGCATAACGAACAGCTTTGATAGTGTTTCCTGAGCACCATTGCCAGAAAATTATACGACCAACGATACAAAGCCGCTGCCCGCGAAACTTTTATATCCTCGCGTGAAATTTGGGGTTAATTATCGCGCACGGTGTTCTACATAATGCTCGTCGCATCTTTTTTTCCATCCCTGGACAATTGCTTCGCACAATTTAAATGGGTGGGTGTAATTCACATTCCCCGACCGTTTCTCGAATCGTTCGCTAATTTCGTCTCGATAGGCGTTAATTCAAATCAGGCTTGGATGGAACTTTGATCGATTGATGAAATAAAAATTCGTTTTGATTAATTGGAGAATAATTTGATTCGAATTATTCGTATGATATTCGTGAAAAAAAATTTTCACGTAAGAGGTCGTATTTTAATTGGTGGAGTGAATTTTATTGTATTTTATGAAACTGCTTTGTTTGTTAATTAATACAATTTTTGAGGGTGTTCACTTTCTCGCGAGGAAATTATTTTCGCGCCCGTGACCACCGCTCTGTCGGCCTCTAATTATTATTCTCGCTCGTAGTGACGGGCCGTACGTAATATTCTAATTTGTCTGGTCGGCCAAGCTGACGTTATTCCCTTCCATTAGGGTGACAAGAGAGATGGAAAAGGAAAGGGCAGAAATAATTCGTCGCAGGTGCGATCAGAAAAATTTCTGCATCTGGTCAGCACCTTTTTCACGTTTCAAATAGATTTTTAATGCTGGAAAATTGTTCATACTATATTATTTTCCATATCATATTGCACCAATTGGAATTTTAAGATATTCTGAGATAATTTTAGGTCAAATAGAAATAGCGAAGCTTTGATGATAACATGATAAAATAGATTAAGTGTTTTTTTTAATAATTTTAATATTCTATGACGATATTTTTATTTTATTTTTTGTGAAATATTAACTTGTAGTATAATTATATTTTACAACTATTTTTATCTGTATTTTTATCTTCGTGCTGATTAAAAATTAAACTTTGAAATATAAATTTTGATTATTTACTCGAGTAATTGATTTTGGAGATTGCAGGAAGTAGATGAATACGTCAAATACTTTATCAATTTTCCTATTTGCATTTATTATAGTCATTAATTTGCATTTATTATAATTACTGTGGCAAATTCGTAAAATCAACATTTGATTAATTTTGCTTCAAGATCAGTTAAATTAATAACTAAAATTTGTGGACATTCCTAAATCAAACTAAGCAAATTGCACGGAATATTATATCGGATTTTAATAAATACTCGAAATACGAAATTAAAAAGACAATTTAACAACGATAAAGTGTTCAAAATTTAAAATCTTTTTCAAAATTTGCAACAATGAAATAACTAATTATTTGCATTTTTCAATTTATAAGAAAGGATCATTTACTGAAACAATTCTACAGAATATCAATATATTTATAAGACATTTTTAAAGGATCGAATCTAAAGAGCAAAAGTTTTACATACACGAAAATGGAAGCTTATTTATACACTTAGCTATCCATAACTATTAACTTTGCGTTAAATGAAACGAGATTATGATAAATACCACAATAACCATAAATAATCATAAAAAGGCAAATACCATTGCTGTATTCTGCCGCTTCGAACCATCGATTTCCATGAAATCCCGATTCTTTACTTTATTTTATTATCGAATATGCTCATAATCCGCGATACGTGTCTTCGTAATTATCAAACCAGAGGATAATTATCAAAACAGATAGAAAAATATAAAACGGGACGGGGGATACACGATGTTTACCCCCTCGTTTAGCATAAACGAACAAAGGAGAGAGGAAATAATCCGTGCGTATAGAACGATTTAAAGTCTTGGCCGGTGTCGGCCATCCGAGACTGGTGGCCGCAGAACGGGAGGAGAAAAGTCAAATATCGCGGATACACCCTCGTGCAACGTACCGTGCGCGACTGCATACGAAAGCCACCCTAAAGTAATCTTCGGCCATTCCCACGTCTATGCATGTGTACGTACGTATCCACGTGTATGCGCATAATACCCAACCGGTACATGTGTATACACGTACACGTGACACCCAACTTTTTGGAATTCGATGCGACGCTCGCGTGAACAGCCATTTACTTGCCGGGTCTATTCCGCACATGTCACCTTCCTAGGATCGAGGGGATAGGAAAGTGGGTCAAAAATCTCGGATGTATCGCGCCTGCTCGAACTGAATTATGAATTATCTATGCGTGCCGTGACGTCCTAACGTTTTTGGCAAGGGTGATCTTTCTCTGGATTCATTTTAATTTCTTTTTTTTTAAGTTAATTCGTGTAAAAAAATGGCACGCTACTGCTTTGAATGGTGCATTGAAGTTTTTTGCATTTATAAAAAATGGAAAAAGTTCAAAAATCTGTTTTAGCTAGGCTAATTTAATCAGGGTTTATTTAAAAGAAAGTTTTATAATTGTAATAATTTTGTGATAATAAATGAAGAAGTCCAATGTATTATATACCATTTCATTTTTATCTGAATATTATTTGACGAATAGTAGACTGCGAATACGTATTTATGCAAAAATTATGAATTTGAATATGCAAAAATCTACATAACATGCAAAAACAAGCTCCATTTTTTTAAATTATTCATAAAATGTTCGAGAAAAAAATTTGATTTGATAAAAATCCGCGAAAAAGTTGAAGTTGAAGATTATATTTGTTCATCTATATTTTGTGATATTGTTTCGCATAAAAAAACCTCATATTTTTTTTTTTCATGCGTCACGATTGTTCGAATGACAATTAAACCGTATAATGCGATTCTATTCAACTAAAACAGGACGTAAGCGACACGGATATCGATTGATTACCGAACGTCTGATTGTCTCCAAGGCTAACTGATTAGAATTAATGCCGGTTTCATGATTATAACCGATGCGTTTATCATATTATCGATGATTAGTAATTGAGAATTGACCGTTGATCAGCTCGATTATCATAATTATTCGTGAGAGGTTTACAATTTCCTGTGCTTTCTGCTTAATAATTGACAGTTTAATCAATTATTTTTGCGAGAAAATAATATCTGAATTTATCTTGAAAAATTTAACTTTTTACAACAGTTGGACGAATACATCGACATGGGAAATATTCGTTTCTGTAGAATTCAAAATATTTCAAACGTTTAAGAGTTTGGAATAATACACAAGATTTATTCGTCACTTATAGGCTTCGCGAAAGTTTCTCCTATATTCTCAACGTATCCCGAGAATTTGAAGAATGCTGGAATATTTATCTCTCTTCTTTTGCAATAAATAGGGTATACATGATTTACCTTTTGACCTAGAATGCCTGAGAATAATTATGAAAATAAAGAAAGAAGGATATATACTCGAGGAATTTTATGGAAAATGCAAGATATTACATTGGAACGATCGGCATTAGAAGGAAATAAATTAAATTGGAAACTTTCGATACTATTTTAAAGAAAACGAGAATTTTATGAATATGAATAACGATAATAATATTCAATCAATGGCAATTGCAAAATTTAATCAAAAGATATATTTTGATGAATCAAAAACCGTTTAAAAATTTTAATCAAAATTTCCTAATTTTAAAATTATTCTTACTTTAAGAATTCCATACATTTACAAATCGATATTTGAGAAAAGTTTTCTTCGAATATCCTCCAGTTTCATGTTAATTTTAAACCTCCAATCTCTCCAATTATTCCACGTATCTGAAAAACGTATACTATTTTATAATTTCGTTGTACAAAATTATACGAAACGAAACTAAACGAAAGCAAAATATATACATTTTACGCACACAAATTAAATTATTGCATAATTCCATTTTATCCGATTACACAACTACATACCCCTCCCCATAGTCATCGTACACATTTCCACGTTAAAAAAACACGTATCTCATAATTTCATTATATCAAGAAAGAAAAAAAGCACACGTTTCATCCCAAGGCAGCAGATCACGAGGAGCAGAAATCCTTCGAGCAGGTGATTCGTGTTACGAGAATTTACACAGCGTGGAACATAGTCAGCAACAGCGGCTCTCCGCCACTTTTCGTCGACGAAGGGAGGGGTTGAATACCGCATACCGTCCTAATATCGAACAAAAACCCTGTGCGCTCCTGTTGGGGAGGGTGTTTAAATTAGCGGCGTAGAAAGAGAGCGGAACGTGTGCATTCTGCGCGCGTGTTACACTTTATGCAAATAGTTCGACAGGCGGCCATCCATTAAATGCTATTTTCACCCCATCTCGGCTCACAAAGGCTGGGGACATATTTCGCGTACAACTCCCTGAATTCGTCTCCCGGCTGAACGCGCCCCGAAAATTCTGATACAATCGCGATCCTGTTTCACGCTTGTAATAACGTTTGTTATGAAATACAGTTATAAACACGAGTGCCTCGAATAGGAAACCGCCGCAATCTGCAATTGAATCGGCGTTTGAAAGAATTTTGGGGGATAAGGTTAATTAGATTTGTTTCAAAATAATTGTATTTTTTCAATTGCAGGAATACAATCATTTTGTTACTTTGATTCTCTATTAATAAATTTCTGTGATAATGGATTTATTTTAATGTTCGGTTTATAATATTGGTGTTTTTTTTTTTCTAATTTCGTAAAATTTCCATTTTATACATGTAGCTATTTGCAAATATATTCGATACTCTCTTGAACGTTTCGTAGTTTAAACGAAAAGTTTACTGTATAACGAAAAGTACGTAGGTGAGATTACGTTGGAATGAAAAATTAAATGGGCATCGTTAACAGAGTCGATGTGATATAAAGGAAAATTGCGTGAAGAATTATGTAATGAGTTTTGAAATGAATAAAAAATTACGTAAAGAAATATGGTAACTAAAAGATAGATTATAGCAGAAGAAAAAAATAATGAAATAAAATGGATGGAGAATTAAAAATATATAATACAAATGTAATTACATAAAATTCTTCGTTTCGCGTAAAATATTAATAATTTACAAAAAAATATATTTAGAATCAACTAATGCAACTTCTCCTTAAATATTTTTAATAAACAATAAATAATCTTTTCAATTATTTCCTCAAAATTGAATTATGAAATCAGAATGTTTGCTGAAAAGTACAATTGAAACAAAGAAGCTACAAAACCAAGGCTGAATAGGAGAGAAGTTTGCTTAAGGAGGTTGAGAGAAAGCATAAAGAAAGAAAGAGAAAATAAAAGATAGAAATGGATGAAATTTCTTGAATACACGTATATGTATCTACTTTATTCCAGAAGATAAAAAGGAAGAAATGGATCGATCGTGAATTATCTTTATTTCTTGGTAGATTGACTTTCGTGATTACGTGGCATAGCTAAGTAGTATTATCATCCTTTATTCTGTTTTATGTATTGATTATAAGGCTTGAAATTGGATGTTTTAAAGAAATCTCTTAAGGATTTAATCAGCAACAGCGAAAAAATTTTTACAGTAGCTAAAGAAACGCTCGTGAACGACTTGTACAATTTATCACAGACAGTTATGTAGAGATTATATAGATATTGGAAGAACTAAAAGTCTATTGCCTTCGATAAAGATTTATCGTTTATTTTTAATCGTCCTTTTGCAAATAGGCAGGTATTTACCGATTGAAATATACGATTGTACATTGTTTCGTTAGAAATTACATATACTATATATCACAGGTGATTAGCGGCCATGATATGCAACATACATTTGCCTGATTTGTTGCAGTGTAAATTGAACATTTAAATAGTCGTTACCGAAGAATTATTTTGTAGAGATAAATTGAAAGTGCAGATTTTTATTTCAATAAAATGTAAATTGCATGCAAATGCGACCTAAATGTTACGTGAAAATAGTATATAAATTAATCCTATTGGGACAACGAATTCAACAACGCGCAATAACAAAACGTTTAATTTAAATTCGTTTATATATCCTCTATAAGACAAATCCTTGTGCTTCAGAGTTTTCTATCCCGTATTTCTATTCTAAAAACGTTAAAAGGTTTCGGATTTTATGTTTTTTTATATTCTGGATTTTACGTTTCTAAAAAAAAGTCAACGCTAAAAAAACTTCTGGATTATGCAATCTTTCCGAATTTTTTACTTTTTTTAGCTTCTCAAACGTTCAAGATCCTCGATTAACAAACGCGGAGGGAGGGGACAAAGACAAAAACCGGTCATACATCCGTGCTCTCGTTCGTGGACAACAAAGTTCCGTTTCACTTGGCAAAACAATGCCCCTTCGAAATTACGTATTCGCGTGGATTGCGCCCCCTATTTAGCCCCTAATAATGCAAAGACTGGCAGTCGTATGCGTCCCACTAATGGCCCTAGTCGGGGCTACTACCTGGACAATGTATCTTTCGAGACGGCGTGGAACGATGCACTCGTTTAGAACGGTGGCGCGCTCTGGCGGCTCGACTCGGATATCCAAAGCATGCAACAAAGATCGCCCTCTCCAGACCATTAAGGCTCGTTTCCTTTACCTCCAGTATTTATCTTCCGATCCTAGCGAAAAGACGGAATACTTATCCCGTTTCCTTATCGGATATGTGTACAAACCGTTCCCCAGGGAGAATCGTATAATTTCATTGGAACCCTACGTGGCGATTCATTCCAACAAGGGGTTGTTGCCTCTCCTCTCCTCTGGAAACTTCTACCCGTGAGTCACGATAGTATTTTTTATTCTTCTTGGAATTGGATCGGGACATGTTCGGGAGGAATTTCTCTTTTTGATCCCGTTTGATCTCTTTACTTCTGATTCTGAGAGCCCTTTTGGGAGACGGTGCGTTACGTGAAATAAATTTGGGGTGAACATTCTTGAGGGATCTTTGATGGGAAGTAAGGGTAAGCTCTAGGGCAATTTTCTCCTCGTTTAGGATCGGTGTGATGTATTTACGAGCAATGGAAATTGATTTTGATAGCGTGTTTACGGATAATGTATAGTACAAGCTGGATTTCTTTTGCATTCGAATGTTGTACAATGGAATTTTAATTTATACAAAGTATAAATATACAATAATCGTTTTCCCAACATACATTGGATTTGGAGACGCGTCTTGTGTAAAATCTATAAAGAACCAATTTATTGAACGATTATTCCGTTTTCAAAATTGTTTTCCAATTAGAGAGATCATTATAACCAAAAAATCAATATAATATTTAATATTAAATATAAATATAAATATTCTTTCCCATCATGCTGTCTTCGAACAAAAGAACCATCCGAAAAAATTCAAATTCACTCACGAGTTTTATATTTTCTCCTTCCTCGTCGGATAAAGAATTGCAACAAACAGAACGTGTCTCGAATGAAACGTGTTCAAATTTCATAAAGGAGCCGGTCCTTCAGGACACACGGGTGTTCTTAATAAAGTAGCAAAGCATTGTCGACCACTGTCCGTCACGGCGACACGCGCTGACAGCGTGACGGATGTTTCGGAACCGTTCCTCCCTTTGCGAACGTCGCCACGTTTCCCGGGAGGGATGAAACGAGTAATGGCCCTTTTCAGCCCATTTTCTCTTGGCAAGGAGCTATTATCGCTTATCGCATTACGCAGCCTCATTAATATATTCTCACTGGCCATGGAGAATACAGAGTATCCCCGGAGGACACGGTGTCTGAATTAACATTCGACAATCGAGAAGTTTCAATGGGAACCGAGGGATGACCAAACCATGTTGCATTGGCCGGCTGTTTCCTGTTTCGTGGAAATCGATTTAACGTATTCGCGTGGATAGAATGTGGATGGATTCCGGAAAATATTTGATTTCTTTCTTTCTTCGAACGTGAGTGAAATACGTAATATCTTCTCTATTATTTTCAATTTTATTCTTTTTGTTTCTTTTTGTTGTACATCTTTCAATTCTCTTCTTTATGTCTCTTGATTATTAATCGATGATTTGTAGTATTAAATATTTATTCCGTTCAAGGATTAATTAATCATTGAGTTTTAAATTTCGATGTGAAAAGCAATTTCATGCATTGAATGGTTTTCTAAGTCGCTCCCGTCTTGAAAATTATTTGAAGATTGCAAAATTGTTTTTATTCTTCAATCGTAATTATTTCATTCTGAATTATATTAATTAAAAAATCTCGATTGTCATATTCTATTTCTCTGATTCTATTTTTGAATTATTCCATTTATTAGATTATAATTGGTCATTCTTATTGCATTTCTCTTATCGCATTTTCCCTAAAAAAAAATTTGAATTGTCAGAAAAATTGCATTTCTTTAACCATGTATATATAAAATGTATAAAAATCGACAGTATATTGCAATAATATATCGCCACATTCGTATTTAATATCTCGTGTTAGATTATCCACCAATTCTAGATCGCGTGTGTTCATTTCACGTGGAAAGAAAAGGGAATTGGTAAAATAGTTCCCTGCCTGTTAGCCTTTGGTACCATTAGACATAGATCGCCTATGACTGGAAGAGAAACGCGCCACTTACCCCTAGTTATTAATAGCTCTAATACCTCCGCCATTAAAGTGAAACGATGGGAAACTGAACACCTGTGTTATTTCACATGCCGTGGAAGTTGCACAGTCGAAAGGTCACGAGATACATTCGATTCCTCGTAACTTTTTTTTACCGTTCCCTTTCTCGAGAAGTGGCCGCTCGGGATTGATATTTATATCGATGCCCAGTGCGGAAGATACATGTTCGTATTTCGTTTGAAACAACGTTTTGTCAACGTTTTTCGCGGTATCGATTTGCACGGTTTCCATCCGTGGTGGCAAAAGGAAAATTGAGCCGATATTTAAGTAACTTTGAAACATCCCTTCGTATTTTCACTGTAAACGAAACCCATCCTATTATGGATAAGACTTGTTTGAAACTGTACCATCCCTTTGTAAGTCAATATTTAACGTGTTAAAAATGGTGGAGATTTAAGGTAACATTTAAGGTAAACGTGAAATCTTATCGTTCAGTTCATTACACACTCCTTGCACTCTTCATTATCCTCTTATTTATCGTTTATATCTTCGTTTTATAATTTTCAAAACGTAAACAATTTTCGATGGAATTCTGAAACGATATTATTCGAGATAAAACAATAGATTTTTTTCGTTTCACGAATCGTTACATCGTTATCGTTCACCATATAACAATTTTACGTAACACCCCGAACGAGTAAGGAAAGTAAGGAACGAGGGGGTCGAGTTACTTGATCATCCCCGATCTTGTTTACGCCAAGATTTAAAAAAAAGAGGAGCGGAAGAGCGGTTTCTTCTTGGTTCGTTTATTACGATACGTTGGCAGATAGTAAACGGTGTTGTCGCGGAGGACACCGTGCTGAAAAATCGACTGCTCTATTCTTCCTTTGGAGAAGGAATGAATAGCGTGACACTTCTGTGTCGCGAGAAATTGTGTGTCGTTTCAAATATAGTATTATTTCGTGGATCGTTGCGAACGATTTTCTTTATCTCGATCGATTTATTTTGGAAAACATTCTTTTTTCAATTTCTTGTTTTAATTTTAATTTTTCTACGTTCTCGCTCAATCTCTCTTGATCTTTAAACCGTTGTTAATACAAATAATAAATTTAAAAGATATTTGGTATTTTTGAGTACAGAATTTTGATTTCTCCATTGAAATTATGAATAAATTATGAATAGTATATATATATAGTATATATATACAGGTTTTTGCTTGTTATTTAACTGATATTCCTTAAATTTATATCCATTTATTTTCATAATTTCGTCCTAATTACCCAGTAATTTAAATTACGGAAATTTGATTTCCACCGGAAGCTCGAGTTGTATTCCACATTAGAGAGATTCTATAGTCCACGCAAAATTACTTACACGCTGGTCTAATCTGATCCCAACTTTCATCTCAACGTAGTGCAATTCCGCTTGAAACGACGAAATTTCCGAGGGAGGCTGAATTTGTTAAATTTACCTGAAACGATTTCCTCCTGTAGTCACTCAACTAACATGTTTTCATCACGATTGTATTAACCGTTTCCCCTTCCTGGTCACACTGACCCTTATGCAAAACCTCATTTTTGTGCATCACGAAAGTACAATTCATTTTAATTGTGGAGTTGCTACAATGAAAATTTAATTTCAATTAAATTATCCAATAATTCCAATATTCTTTCAAATATATTTCTTTCTCTTATCCTCTATATCGATATCTTTCAACATGTAATTTGTAATACGTATGTAATTTGTAATAATTTCTCTGTTCAAAAGTTTCTTTCCAATTAGTAGTTTGTTCGTTGAAGAAAACGATCTTTTGAACGTGTAATAATTTGAGACGATGGTTGGAAGAACAGAGAAGAGATTAAATTTTAAATTTCCATAACAGAGTATCTGAAACTGAATTGATTTTGGCTGAGAATCTCCTAAATATTTTGAGAACTGTTCTAAATATTCATAGTTTCATCATTATTCTGTCTATCTAAATATTTCATTTGTTGTTACAATATTTTATTAAAATAAGTTGAAACGTATTGAATTAAGGAATATTTATTTTTCAGAAGAAACCATAATATTTCTTGATACATAGAAAATTTGCAGCTCAGCCAACGATAAACGAAATTTCGGCCACGATGAAAAAGATGCTGCCTCGAGAAACTAAAATATGAAGTTATAACGAATGCAAGACGCCAAACGTAATTACTTTCTTGTGTGCCGGTATACAAAGTAGGAAAAGGAAATGGAAAGTACGAACATAAGGAGGAACACGATGGAAAACTAAAGAGTTCTTTCGTTAATCAACGTTTCAAAGTTTCTTGCTTTTCGAACTTCAGGGAAAGGAATATTACTTTCTTATTGACACTGTACGGCTTCTGTAATGACAGTGCAAGATATCTTTCACGAAATTACTTTTATTCTCACGCTTTTCCAAACGGAATCGTCTCTCATTTCCTTATGAGTTAGTAATAAACGATTGTGCAATGTGATCAAATTGATCGTGAGCATGGCCGTTCAATATTATCATTATTCAGAATTCAGACTAAGAAATAGTTGGAATTTTTCCCCCATGTTTTATACTGTTAATTTTTTCCTTTAAAGAAAATTTTTAATTTTTATATAATAAAAAGATCTGTGATAGAATATTGAATAATTCATAGAATTAAAATAAACATATTATATTAAAATTGCTTTCTTATGGGCTTCTCGCAATAAAAATGTAAATCTTGTACTCAAACGTTAATTTTAACAGAATTTTGCTTTAAAGAAAGTAAAGCGCAGTAAAGAAAATATCTTGTATAATATGTTCGTGCTTTATGGCGATCATCTTTTCCTTCGCACCAATGAGTGTGTTGTAAATCTTCAGAGCTTTAGTTATACTCATATAGGGCACATTTTTGCAAAGATTGGTGGTCCTGTGATTATTAAAAATTATTTTTTTTTATAAATTATAATCAAGAGATAATATTGTTGTCTTATTCTATTTATCTCTTAAATCACTTATTTACCCTATTTCTTTGACAAATCCATCGATGCTTTAATTTAGACTCTTTAATTTAGAAATTTTACTCTCCAAAAAATATATAAAACTCTTTCCCTTCAAGATCCTTATAAAAGTATTTTCATAAAAATCCAATAACGATAATAATAACAGTAATAATACTGTCATAATTCATCATAATTTCTCTAACATCTACGAACATCAAACGTAGCCGCAAAAAATCTCACCCCAAATCAAATCCAGCCCCTACAGGGGATCCCCCACAGAAGCAATTACAAACAATTAACCATACCCCCAAAATTATCCCGATTCTCACCCCACGATGTCATTAACAAAAACGTGTTCACTATCCGATCCCTTGGCTCATTGCACGCGACGAGGGGGTTGAGACACGCCATTTCCACCACAGCACGCCTTTCTTTCTTTCTTTTTTTTCTTTTTTTATTTCCCCACGGTGTAATATCTCCGATTTCAACGATGTCGCGCAACAAAAAACAAATACTTCGCTCCCATAAAAGCTCCACATCTCTCTCTTCCCTCCCCTTCTATATCATACCCTCTCGCGATGCTGATTAAATGGAAAGCTTCGATGATCACGCGTCGTTCGCTCGTTTTATTCCGCGCACAGCGATTCCCTCTTCTCTCGTTTTTTTTTCTTTTTTTTTTTTTGCAAAAAAGAAAAAGAGAAATAAAGGAAAAAGAAAAGAGGTGGCGGGGAAAAGTCGTGTCCCCGGGGTGCGATTCGTGGAAGGAAGGAACGACGTCCTAATCGCGTATTCGGCGCGTTCGTTCTCATTCCGAAGTTTGGTACGCTAAATCGCGAGGCTGTGTTGAAAGTTCTGGCCGCCGGTAATGGAGGCCGACGCATAATTCCTGCAATGTTTCACGCGATGCGGCTCACTGCATGCGCTCGCTGACATTCCCTGTCCGAGCGGTAAGCCGCTTTAATCCTCTACGCGTGCTGGCAAATAATATGTTCACATAATAATATGTTCACCTTTCTTCCGTTTTTCTCATCTCCCCCTTTTTTTTTTCTTTTTTTTTTCTATTTATTTATTTCGTTCTCGAGAGATGTATTTCGACGTGTTTCGACAGGGAAGTATAATCATTATATTTTTTGTTATCGTGTTTAAATTAATCTTAAACACGAGTCTGCTATTACGGTTTAATTGTAAATGCGGCTTGTTCGCCGGGAACGTGTTCCCTCTTTTTATTTTTAATGAAAAAATGAAATGGAAAGAGAATTTTGTTTCTTTCCTTTTTTGTACTTTTGGGGAGACATATTTTTTATTTCGACGTGAAGATTCGCGAGAACGACGATTCTTGTTCAATTTTTCAGCGGCAAGTTTCATGATCCGCTACAACTTTGTAATTTATTTATTTCACAGTATAATTACATTTATTGCACAAAATTTTAAAAATTTCAAAATATTTTTCCGTTCTTCACCGAAGAATATATTATATTATAATAATTTCTAGCACATTTCCTTGTTTATAAATTTATTTACAAAAGATAACAAACAAACAAATTTAAAAGGAAAAAAAGAGATATTCAATCTGCTTGAACCACGAAATGTACTCTTGTGAGTTTTAGATACAGTTGAGGAACAGTTCAGATACAAATTACACGCTACCTACGTCGTGGAAACGTCGATTCTCTTATCCTTCGTGATCGACTGTGCTCGATAAACACGTACGAGCCATCTACCTCGCCTCTGAGAATTCGAACGCTTGTACATAGACTATCGGTGCTCGCCCACCCTTTACGCTTTCTTCATACTGATCAGAGTCAATCACGTGCGCGGATAAACGAGCGTGTAACCGTTGCACGCTCATAAATTCTCAAAAAGCCAGCAATCCTTTTCCCGTGCACAATCAGCAACGTATTCATTGAAATTTCAATGCGTTTGATTGATATCCATGATAGAATTTTCATTGCGTCGTGAGCTTTATACATTTAAAATGACCGGTTGTTAAAAGAGAAGCAATCAGTGTCTCTTAATATTAAAATTTTTATTTCGAATGCAAAAAACGAAAGGAAGAAAGGGAAAATTTTATTCAAGAACTTTCGCTCGAAGGAAATTATAATTTTCCTTCAATTGGACCGATGCTCCATTCCATATTTCAATTTTATGTATTTTTTAAATTATTATATTGTAGAATCTTTACAGATGGTGTAGCAAGAAAGTATTACGTAGTTGAATGCGAAAGAAAGAGTTTCAGGAATGTTTAAAAGTTCAACAGGAAAGAATAATTTTTAAATTCGGTGTAAAAATTTCATGTAAAACTTCCTGGGGAATTTATCAATTTTTTTTTGTTGTACATGCAATTGAAAACGCGAATTGTAAAATCAAAATAAATATTTCTCCATTACATATATGTTCGATCATAATTGATTCATTCTACTTGATCTATTCTACTATATCATATATTCATATTACTTGCACGATCAAGGAATCTAAAAAAGATTCATATTCCAAACAATTCTTATCAATTTTTGTCTCCTTTCAGAAAGAAAAATACATTTTAAGATCTATAATTTTCGGTTAATTTCATTTTATATTATTTATATTATCGAATAACGGATCTTATGAAAAAGATCTTTTTGTTATAAACTCTCCGCTTATCTAATTATGACATGTCCATTGCTGTTGTGCTCCACATTAAATATTTTAATTTAAATAAAATTCAACAAACGTGTCGTATCGTATTACTGTCAACATCTCTACAATCTTTATACCTTTCTTTCTCAAAAGCTTTTTGCCGTGGCGTTGATATGATTTTTCGTTGCAGAGATATCTTGGTCCAAAGGGAAAAATAATTTCGAATGGTCTGCCGTACGTCTCTCTCTCTCTCTCTCGCTCGCATCCCGTTACTGACAGCTCCATGCTTGTCACGCGTGTACTGGTCAGTGACGAACGTCGTCAGCGCTTTTTCTTTTTTTTTTTCAACTTCTACCAGACGCGACGTACGCATTTCCAGGGAGAAACTAGGTCACAGCGTTTTTTTTTTTTTTTTTAGGAATGGCGGTCGTCATTCAAGATTTTCGTCTGCGTTCAACGTCACGTTTGATTTGTCGTATCTCGCGAGCCATTTGAGTTATAGAATTCAAACAAAATGCATTTTAAAGTGGAAGTCTTTCGTCGTTAGAAGAATGTTAAAAAATGATATTTCAGTCAAGATTGATACAATTCCGCGAGTAAGCAAGTTTCGTGAAATTATTATTTTCGCTTGGCTGGAATGAATATTATGGAGAATCATAAATCATGTAAACCTGTCCGCAAAAAGAGATAAAACCGAGAATAAGACGGAGGGAACGGAAAATTATTAACGAAAATAAGATTCTTAATCTTTTTATCAAGCCGTAAGATAAATCTTCTGTTTCCCAGCAAGAGTATAAATAACATCCAACCATTTCTAAGCTCGTCTTCCCGATCCAAGAAAAATATGAATCGATTCCGATCCGATATCGATCCTCCAGACCTTGAATTTCTTTCTTCATCGCTGAACACCGTAAAACTTCGAATACGTTCTCTTCATAGATGTTCTTTTACGCCAGCTCATCTTCGATATTTCCTTCATGGAAAAGAGATACGAACGGAAGAAGAGAAAGAAAGAGAAAGAGAGAGAGGAGAATAAGAATGGACGACTTTCTACGTCGAATAGCCTCTCACGAGGATGTGGAAACGGAGAAACGCGCAAAGCTCGATAAAGTCCGCGAGACGTTTTCTTGCGCTTGCGATGTGGACGTCCAGGAAACTGATAAAGGGCCGTCCGTTGTCCGGTGGACGTGCTCCGTTTCGCGACGTGACAGTTGACATGACGTATCGCCACGCGGCAAACTCTTTAATAACGCACGACCAGATTTCGCGCTGGCAAGATGTTGCCGGATGATGGAAAGCAGATAAGTTGGATGAGCAGGCGGGAAAAAAGAGGCTTTTATGTTGGCTCTATTCTTCGTGATCGATACGCGTGTTCGATGGATCAATTTTTCAGAGCATGATTCATTTTTTGAAAATAATATATAAATTTTCATCGTCGAGATTCTTTTATCCTCTCCAATATATTATAAAGTGTATTAAACGTAACTAGATTGTTTTTAGATCGCTCACAGATAGAAATTTGCAAAGTGGAGGCTTGATATTTAGAATTGATCATGTAACAGATTCGATAGAATCTAAAAGTTGTTGAGTTGTACGAGTTAACAGACAATATTGAATTAACGAGGGTTTGAAATTTGAGACCTTATCAAGCTTATTGTATTATCTGTCACAATATATTGATAACAGAACTGTAAACAGCGAAATTAATCGAATAAAAATTTGAATGTTGACGACAAAATTATAAACAATATAAATTTAGTATGGTTGATTTGAGATGGAATAAATTTAGAAAAATACTATGTAAAGTAAAAAGTTAGTAAATTGATTTGATTACATAAAAATGAATCCTTGTTCTAATGTTGAATTATCTTGTTATCTTAGCACTAAGTAAGATACTTTTTAACTACCATTCCCAATGACGTATCATCAAGAAAAAAGAATTAAGAATGGTGGCTTATATTTAAGAAGTTTTCAAACGTATAAATTGTACAGAGTAGCCTGTTTTTAAGCGGTGTTAGTTTGATAAAAAAGTTCTTCACGGCTCGCTACTTAAAAGGAATAGTTTTAGTTGGGCCAATGCATATAACTTGTATTATCATGTTTCCCGCGAGTTCTTTTTCAAAAATTAAAGTCTACTTAATGTCACGTTGCGGCTACCAGATAACTTCCTCCGAGGAGTCCAAGTTTAGTCATCCGTTATAAAGTTTCCTCATTGTCGCTACCCATTTTTCGTAATTATTTCTAGAAATCGTGGGCGCGATTTCTTTGATCTTTTTATTATCCTTTTTTCAGAGGAGATAATGGAGGAACTGGGGCATTTCATTATCATCCTTCCTCCCCATATTAATTATCTCTCCCGTGTAATTTGTTCAATTCTAATTGAAGAAAACCGATCGTGAGAAAATATTTTATATTCAATCCTGTATTTCTATTTATCTCCATGATACGAACTGTTCCAGCATCGAACTCAGATAAGAAATATAACAAAGCCAGCGCCATAAATCATCCCTTATCGGACAATATAAACAACCTGCTATTAAGTAACCTTATTCGGTATTCTCGGTGAATTTTGATGGTGATTATCGTTGAAATAATGCACTTCGTGTGGTGAATTACAAACAAGAGACTAGAGCTTCGTATCAAAATTAGTCATCCACTGTACAAGTCATTCTTCTCTCTAATCATAATAATTCTAAGGAAGTTTTCCTTTAAATAAAGATTAAATGCACTTTATCATACATTATTCAAATTTTTGTTATTACATTTACACAAGGATATGGTGTATCCTTTTATCTTTATCATACAAGGCTATATCAAATATATTATCTTATTATTATATCTTATTATTGGAAAGAAACTCATTCGTATCTTTTATGATAGATCTTTCATTCACTGTTCTTTTCTATATTCGAAAAAAAAAATAAATAAATAAATTTCAAGCACCAATCGTCCCATACCAAAAGGAAGAATCAATACTTTTATTGGTTTAATTGGATCGATTCTGTTCTGAATCTTTTATCCAATGTTCATTTTAAAGATGAAAAACCAAATTCTCTTTTATTTCCAAGAATCTCCAAGCTTCGAAGAATATCTTTCCTCCTGAAAAAATTGAGACACAAAGTGAGATACTGTTTGACAGTCAAATAGGAAGAAAAAGGGGATAAGTGGAATAGATAGGTAAGAAGATTTTGGCACGTTTCATCGTTGTTGTAGGACGTGATGTGCGAGCATGGATACGAAAACGGAATATAAGTGGTCGGAGAAAAGATTGTAAAGAAGAAAGGATATACGCAGCCAAAAAATACACGTCTGAGCTTTCAACTTTTCCCATCAACACGCGGCAAGCTTCGAGCTTGTTATGCGAATCTTGTAGCGTGTAACGCCAGATGTCGCATATTGGCATCTGATCCCATGTATCTTTTTTTCTTGATCCAAACGGATCAACTGAACATTGACATCTTTTCTAGAAAAAAGAAGAAAAAAAGGAGATTGTTTTGTTCTATAATTTGTCAATTGTTTAATTGTTTAATAATAGCACGAAATATAATGAATTATTATTGTGGAAATAATTAGACACATACTTTTGCTGAATAGAAATTAATATTAATTTTTTAAAAAACACTTGTCACTTGATACCCTCACTTTTTGTGAAATACTATATCTCAGTAGATTTCTAATGTTACAAAATTTGTAACAATTCTCTGAAATAATAAATAATCCGTATAAAGATTATTCTTTATGACGTAATCTCTTATTAATCTCGAAAGAATTACAAAAAAGAATTTTGTTTCTGTGTTTCTAAATCATTTAAAATATATTCCTATATCTTAATCGTTTAAAATTTTACAATCATTCTGAAATTATTCAATATGTATAAAATAATTAATTCTATTTTCTTATCTTAATGAAATTGATCACTTTGATTTTCGCAACTCGAATGATCTTCGAGATTATCAAAATATAATTTTTTCCAACTTTTGTGATTAGCAAATAAAGCTGCATAAAATCGAGCTAGCTATATTTTTTGCCATATATAAAGTGAATATAAAATGAAGCAGCCATGCTTGAAAGCCCTCATCATTAACTTACGTAATTTAAAGACGAGTAAACATCAGAGGGGGAACGAATGGTATGGTAAAATACTGCATGTAATCGGCGGAACACTTATATCTCTTTCCCTCCGGTAATTCCGCTGTACTATAAAATCGAACGATAAATCAGCGTTTTAATTCCGTTTCATAAAAGCGAGAAAGGATCGTAAACCTCTTACGCGTATCGGATTTTTTTCTCTCTACGTGTATAAATGTATACCACTCGAATGAAGTTGGACGATCGTTTAATATATTAGATAATAAAATGAGTTGCTGAAAAGTTACTTTCATCCGACTTAACGATGTTTCGTAAAGTTTATCGAGTTTTACATTGCGAAACCCGTGACACGCGATATCAAAGCACGGCTAATTAAAGAGCAACGTAAATTCTTGTTACGATTATTATTCTATTTACAAGGGAAATTTTTCCTGGATAATGTATGAAGTAGTTTTGAGAAAGTAAAATTTGATTGATCGTTATGTTATATCCTGTATATCCTGATAACTTGATATAACTTGATATCGGTTAGAAGAATAACTTGGAGTTTAATTCGAGTCATAAGATGTAAAATCTAATTTCTAATCCGATACAATATTTTTACTTGATTAGAAATTTTAAATATTAATCACAACATTAAATATTCTGCATTTAAAAAAAAATTACGGAATAATTTCAGTTAATAACATTTGAAAAAAATTTTTGCTGTAAACGAAATGAGAAAAATGTGCTTTTTTTTCACGAAAAAAGCTGCGTCATCCTTGAAAATCCTTTTCCTGTGAACGTTTTTAAATTTAGAAAGCGAACGAGGCCATTGTTTCGTATGACTTTTATTTAAAACACCATTGCGCATATATGCCTGACAATAATACTTATACGTTATCTAAAAAACGATGGAACGTGCAAATATGCAATAAGGAAATCGACGTGGAAATTCTCGAGTCGAGGGTAGCGGCAATCACGCGCATCTTTTGCACATGTTCGAATAGAAAGGGCATGAATCCATAGAGGGAGAAGCCAATTGTCGAAGGGATGATAAAAAGAGGATCGAGTGCGGTAGGATGAAAATAGCTATAGAATACGAGGATGAGAGGAAGGAAGAGAAAGGAAAGAGAAATGGGATGAAATTTGGAAGATAAAAGGTTACAGAGGTAGCTAAAATGGAGGGAAACTTTAGTTTCGTTTCAAATTTAAGGAAATTTCAAAGATATTTAGATGCGATCAGTCGCTGTTTATTTATAAGGATGATATCTTCAATCTGGAATAATAACGACATAACCTCAAAATTGTAAATTTTTTTGATAAATGTATAAGATCATCTTAATTTGGAATTAACTCTTTCAACATAACTAGATAGAACTTGAGTAAAGATATAAACTCAAAATTTCAAATAAAAGAATCATCATCGAATTAATTTTTCCAATGGAACAATTAAATAATCATGCCTTCGAAAAACGTATCTTACTTCTTTAATCAGTCACGAGTATAAATGTTTGAAACAAACAGAAAATACAACAATGACAAGAACTAATGGAAGGAAACATTATTCCTTCCAACCTAGTTTCTAGTTTCTTTACATTTTTCACGGATCTGGGTAATGAGGCAAATACAAACTGTTACCTAATTGCATTTATACGTGCCGAGTAATTAACTCGGTGAAGGAAGAATAACCGCGGAGTGTCCGAGCTACGATGCAGGGACAGAAGCTCGGTGCATTTAATTTTCAGCTTAGAAAAGGTGGTGGTGGTAGTGCACCATCCGGCGCACGATCATATCTCTGCCCATTTGTGTTGAATTCGTAATTGCTCAACGTTGGAAAGTTTGAATTTTCGCGGGTACGAGCGAGAATGAGAAGAGAGGGCGCCACTATGCAGAGTTCGTATTAAAGGCATGTTCCTCGTTATTTATTGGCGAGTATTCAGTGGAGAAATGTAATTTAATCATGGTATAAATTAGAGAGAGAATATTAAGAATATTAATATTGAATAGAAAATGTTAATCTTCCCTTATGATGATTGTGACCAGATGTATTTCTTAATAGATTCTTATTAGAATCTTAATAGATTTCTATCCTATGGAAATCTCGTCATAAACTTTTTTGAAAAATGTGAAATTTGAAAAAGAGTTTTCCACGTAATTGGCTTTTCTTTTGCACATGTATTTGATGCAAGTATTGTCGATTCATTATATTTTTTGTGGTTACAATTGTTTCTTGTTCTTTAAGTTAATATAATTAAAAGATGAATATACTGTATTGAATGTGTAAAGTTATTTTTTTTATTAGAAACGATAAAGAAAACAAAAAAAAAGTGTTCAAAAATTGAAATAAAAGAGATTGAAAATACAAGATAATAATGTTTGAGGAAGAAACTCTTTTTTTTATTGAAGAAGCATAACAGGAGGAATATTTGGATTTTGACTTTAAAATTACATTTATTCTTAGCAACAAGTTGTATATACAACTGTAAGCAGAAAGTTTGTTCCAAGTTGCAGTTTAAGTTCACTTATAATTTTCTCGAATTGGTAGAACATTTTGCTACCTTATCGTTATAAATTAATTGAAGGATTAATTGGTAGGATTATAAATTCTGTGATTCTGTTTGGAAACTTTTTTTAAATGATAATATAATATTGAATATTGTAAATTGTAACGTAGTCTGTTTTCTGAAATTCAGAATTTCATTTTTAGTTTAATTACCTGGTTCATTCCAATTATTAGTTTGAAATATTTAGTTCCATGGAAAAAGTTTTAATCATATGATACAAGAAACATATTTTCATGATAGAAAACTCATTAATGTTAAATTTACGTTATACCATTTACAATTCTCAATTATTGTTTCTTCTTTTTCTTTTATTATTTTTGTTTTTTTCCTTTACAATCGTTGAACTTTCGAACCAGATTTTTCACCAATCTTCCATTTTCCTTCACTTCATCCACTTCGTGTTTTTCAAGTTTTATACTTCTCTTTTTTTCTTTTTTTTTCTTTTTCCTCTCCCACACAAAAATAGATTTTGATTTCGTTCTCTAATCGCCGTTTTTCACTATACAATACTCGACTTTTTATTCCCCCGTTTTATTTTCTTTTTTCCATGTAAACCGTTCCATCCCTTTCATCCAGGACCACATTTTTCTTTGTTCTCCAACGCGAAAGTATTCGACTTTTATATCCCAAATTTTCCCTCTCTCTCTTTTTTATTTTACACGTTCATCGACTTTTTAAATTCAGATAAACCGATCCTATTTCGCGGCCTAAGCTGACGGACTTTTCGAAATCGTTCCACGCATCAACGATCGCTCTCAGCTTTTTCCACGAATCCACAGCTCATCGTTTCCGAAACTCCGCGATTCCATCAAACTTTCAATTTGTAACTAAATTGCGTATCGTGTTCGTTTGTCAATAACGAAAGAGCGTGTCGAGAATGATGAAGAGAGAAAGAAAAAGAGAGAGAGTGAGAATGAATGTACGTATATGTATTTGAGAGAGAGGGGAAGAGAGAGACATGAAAATCATACTGAGCTCCGTTTCGAAGGATTTAACGCGTTCCAGCTTTGTGCATCGGAGGCATAAAATCTCATGGATACCATATAAATCACGTACGAGGATCTCATCCTAAAATTTTGCGCGTTCGAGGATTTTCCGCGACTTGGAAATTCCAGAGCTATCTTCTGTCGATAATTTTAAATTCTCTTTCTTTCTCTCTCTCTCTCTCTCTCTCGAATGGAACATGTATTATTGCAAATACTAATCACCAATGTGATGATTTCGCAGATAATATTTTCATCGAAGATATTTCACCGATTTTACGTTTTATTCGACACGATAAATCCATCGAGAATATATTTTACGGATATATTAAATTCATGTGTAGGCACATACGTATTATACGTGCATTGTCGCGTTATTTTTGTCATCGATAAAAATTTATTTTTTTTAATCGTATGATTAAAATTAATATCGCACGGAGAGTAATAAAAAATTGAGTATACGGAATTAAAATTTTCTTTGAAAATAATTTTCGTGATTCAAGAATCTCTTTATCGTTAAATCAATTTACCTATTAATTTTATAATAATAGATTTTTCGTATTTTTCAAAATTCTAATCATCTATTGACACTGATTCTGAAATCTTCGTATGTTATTTCAATCAACAATATTATGTACTATGTAAATAATAAAAAAGTAATATTATAATATAATAATATAAGCATGTAATAATAACAGATATAAAAAATTCAACTGTAAAATACACTTTCAACAACGAATCAAATGATTAAATCGAATTAAAAATAAAAATTTCTCTTTAAAAATTTATATTTTAATAAAATATATATATTTGTATTTAAAGAATAAAATTTGAAGATCGAAGAAAAATTGAACCATTTTTATTTTACCCGACGTTTCGACTGATAAAAAAAAGGAAACGAGTATAGAAATTATTTTTTAATAATCACCAAATATAAATATTATTCTCTATTTCGATTAAATAATCGTATCGTAAATATGTATATATAAGAAATGAAATTCGAAAAAGAAATTGCACCATTTGTTCATTTATCTGACGTTTCGATCGATGAAAAAAGAACACGATGGGATATTGTGCCGGTGAAATCCCGGATAATCCGTGAAATTCCATGGGGAAATGAGGGGATGAGGAGCCTCCGCGAATTCCCTGTAGCGTCTCGTGTAATACGCACCTTCTTTGCCTCTGTCTTCGAGTCGCGTACAATCTGCTTCAACTCGAGAAATTGTAAAGAGATTTGTGTCCCTTCCTTTTATTCCTCGAGATAAAGGAAAAGGATGAGAATTGTTAACTTGCCACTGTTAAATAACTTTACAACTTGATTGTGGGATATATTATGAATGATACATGAAATTTGAGATACTGTGACAAATTGTTAAAATTTTATAAATTGGAAAGTTCATAGAAGAGAACAATTTTTTTATTTTTATTCTTATTCTTTTCTAGAACAAAAGAATGTATTTTTGTTTGCACAAGAATATCTCCAACAAAATGAATAAAATGTAATCAAATAATAATATTTTCTGATTTATTAGAATTTTTATTTCTTCATCCACAATTTTCCCTCAATCATAAACGATTAACATTTATTTCAATCCTTGTTTGTACCACTACCAACTTTATCAGATTACTTTTTTATTGAAATATAAATATCTCTGATTCATCATTATAAAGTCAAAATCAAAAATTTAACGAAAGCATGGAAATCACTCGAAAATTGAAAGTCAACGCCCTGAAATATTTGTTTGCGTGCGAGAAAGGGTGTAGAAAGAAATGGAAAATTACTATCATGAAGCAAAGTGTAGAAACATAGGCGAAAATCTCTCGTGGTAGAATGAATTCCACTTTAATGCAAGTTTTTTATACACGGTCAAAAGGTATTGCGGTTCTTCATCTCGTGACCGAGTTGGGAATGTTTTGTAATTAAAAGAAAAAAGAAAATCTTTCTTTAACCAACGTGAAACGAAGTGGCCACTTGCTAATAAATAATAAACGAGCTTCAATCGTTTCGATCAAGATTATTTTTTTCATTATTTTTTCTTTGTATTTTTTTTCCTCTTTTAAAGAAGAGAGAAATGAGAAGAGAAATAAGGAGGAAGCACACAAGAGATTTTATTGTAATTTTACAAAAGTGTCGAAGGATTGTGATGTAAAAAATATTTGCACGAATACAATTGTGCAGTTTTATCTTAATTTTTATTAGTTAATCTAGAGCTTGCTGATTTTTTCTTTTTTTAAAATGTTTCTTTTTACGAGTTTTATATAAAATTGACTATATTTTCTCATAAGCATTAAAAATGAATATACATATAAAAATTTGTGAAATATGTAATACATTTATTTTGTATTTTATTCTTTTATAATTGATTTTTTTAATTATCGAAACTTCTACATATTTATAATGAATATTTTATAGATAGATATATTTATTCAATTGCAAGAATTATCGTAAATTTTACAACATAGATAATATGGTAGTTCAATGCAAAACATATCAACAAACAAATGAAAACAAAATACTTATTGTAACGATTTTATATCAAATATATTTTGAATAATTATCATATTTTATCTCGAAATTAATAATTCTGTTTGCTTCCTCCCTACTCTGTTGTTACAATTGGCATTTTATTTCTCGTTTCAAGTTGTTTATACATTTCAACGAGATATATATGAAATACTATTTATAAAAAGAAAATTTATGAAATCTTTATTTATCCTAATTTAATTAAAATTTTAACCTAACTTTTACGTTGTTCTATATTATTATTTTTTTATATTAGATGATTTTTCAAGAGATGTAATAATAAATAATAATATCCTAATCGATGAAAAATAATAAAATAATAAAAGTAATATAATTCATTGAAAAATGTAATAAATGATAATAGATATTATTAACGATTAAATTTATTTATTTCTATAGATTTTTGCTTCTCCAAATTGCAAATTATCTTCGAATACTTACGCATTCGACATATTTGCATACTTGGAAACACTCTATGCATACGTTTCTTAACATATTAGCCTAATTAAATAATTAAAGCGAATATACTAGCTTTCACTGTATCCGATTGTACCCGCATGATCTGCCTGACTTGATTGTATTATAACTGTGCTGGAAGTAAACAAGTAAACATGACTGATATAAGCTAATATTAATCCAATTGAAATAGCGAAAGTGAAATACAAAATGTCTGCAAATAAAATAAAGATAGAGATAGTTTCGAGAATTGATGAAATTCATTGGAATAAAATATATTTATTAAAATTAATATTTATGGAATAATATCAAATTTTTTAATACATCAAAACTATATATTTTCTTATAATATTTTATACTACTTTGATAATAAATATTGATATATACGCGATTTGAAATTATCACTCTAACATAAACAAATAATAATCTATTCATCGAGTTTAGAAAGCCAAAGGTTTAAAACGTTAAAAACACGTTAAAATTCCAGCATTTAACCGTATACTATTCCCTTGTCCAGCAAACGAAACTTTCTGTCGCAAATAAATCGAAACACGACAAAGAGAGGGAGGGAGGGGGAAATATATAAAAAGTGTAGAAAGACGCGAAAAGTTGAAAAAGAAAATAATAAATAAAAAACATAAGCGCATATAGTATAGTGAACAAAATGCAGGTTGCACCTTTAAATCTTCAGCTGGGGAAATTCATTGTGTCCCCGCAAACGACGCGGAAAAAAAAATTCCTGGGTCGAACGCGAAGGAGGTGGAGCCACCAAGGGCGAAGTCCACGAGCTACGAGGGTGTAGGTGGAGGTGGGTGAAGTGTAGAGGGGTGAAAAGGCAGCCGAGACTCGGGACGAGGAGGAGAGGAAGGGAGAGAATTGCGGGTAAATTTCGTGGCAGTGCGCTCCTGGAATTAAATTCCGCACCGTTGGAAAGAGGGAAAAGCGTGTTGCTCGGTTTTGGGATCGTTAGACAGCCGGAATGTATCGTTCGGTATGCGATAAACTGACAATTCGGTTTGTTAGAGGACTCTTCCCACTTTGGAATCGCGATAGTATTGATCAAAAGTGTAAAGCATCATTCATTGCGCTTCAATCCAATAAGAGTATTGTACAAAAATGGATTTATAAAATTGAAACGTGAAAAATGAAGAATATATGCATGTAGAGTGAATTTTGGAATTCCAATTTTTTCAGTTTGTTAATGGTTAATTACTATGATCGAAATTGTCAATTAATTCTATAAATGTATGATTTCTATGTATGTTGTTACTTAATTTTTTATTTTTCTTCTTGTAACCAACATTTTTCTAATTTTGTTGTTAGTTGGAAATTAATAGCAACTTCACTTGGATGAATCTTTTAGAAAGAAATTTTCAAATAAGGGAATCTAATTTAATCTAATCTATTGTTTGAATACTTGGATTTTATGGAACGTATTCAAAGTAATTCAAAAATTTTGAGTTTGATGTACTATATTTTTAGTAGTTAAAAATTTAAAGATGAATAGAAAAAAAAGAAGAGAAAGAAGGAATTGAATTCATTGGACTAACAGGTCAATGACTTGAACATTGGAAGAGAAAAGATTGAAGTTAGCAGAAGAATGACATAAATTTGCAAATTTACAAATTTTAATCAATTTATATTTTTTTTAAATATAATAATTGCAGGTATATATTTTATTTTTCTTAGTTATGAATATGTGTTAATGAGATTTCTCTGGTAACGAGTCTGAATAGAAAGTGGCCATATTATTACTGTATAAACACCGAATTAATTTATATATTCAAATATTTCGCCTCGTAAAATTTAACGTGTTTCTTCACTGTTAAATTTAGAAGTTTCAAACGCTCAGGAACTGCATGTTTCCCGTTTTTTGTATACATAAATAGAGAGAAACTACGGTTAACTAAATATTTGACGTTAGCGAAGTAGGTAATTGCATTGAGGTCGGTAGGTTGCGTATTCAACGACTGCGAAAATGGTCACTCGTTTGCTAGATTCACGCAGAAAATAACCAAAAATAAATTAAACACGATCCAAGAGCGCGAAACTGGCATTACAACGATTTTTATTCGAATTCCATATTGGAATTACGTTGATAATTGTAAATTAAAATTGTGATAAAATGGTGATATTTGAAGAAATTAATATCATTGAAGCATCTTAATTTTGAAAATGACGTAATGAAATCATAAATTAAAAAATATATATATAAGAAAATATAGTGCAAATATAATGCATTCTTCTCTTATTTTGGAGATATTTTGAAGCAACAGGATCATTTGTCATTCATGGAATTTATAATATAATCATAAAATATATGGAAAAATGACAAAATATGAAGAAATTAATATCTTGAATAGAAATTTTGTATAATAAGATCACGAATTAAAAAATATATCCAAAAATATAAAATATATTAACCCATTTTTTCATTATTTTGTAATTGGAAATATTTTCTTCCCTCTAATTTAAATTTATAATTTATACACTTAATAAATTGATATAAAATAAGAGAAATATGTATTGATATTTTGTTACCAATATATCAATTACATACAATTGACTTTATAACAAGATCTTTTGTATGATTTACTTACATCTTCGAAATCTTCTTCTTATGTTAATTTGACGAAGATTGTTCTCTAGTTTGTTTGGTGATTCTCTTTTCGTAATTTTGAATGACAATAATCCAGTAAAAAATAAAATTTTATCAATCTGTATTGCGTTCGAGGTAAACGAATAAAGGAATGTCGCTAATAGAACAACGATACTATCGGTGTTCAGATGACAGTGGGTTTGAAATTTCAACCGTAACAGGAGCTCGAAACCACGAGAGCTACTGAAATTGGAATCGAAAGAATGTTATAAGTGGGTAATCGAGGCACTCGCAAGGGTGAAATTGTAGGGATGGTACTTTAGATACGTGACCAACAAAAAGAACGAATCTGCTTCGAAAGCTGTGCATCCCTTGGTCTTGGGATTAAACTTTCAGAGATATTCGGTTTAAAATTGGAAGCATGTCCCGCATACAATAACACATTCCATATTTAACCCATCTTTTAAATCTCTGCCAAGTCTTCGTAAGGGGAAGTCGTTATTAAAAAATTTGAAATATTGAAAATTAGATCGTATTAGACGTCTTCCACGTTTCCTCCAAAAATACGATTGTAAGATAATTTTATTTCGCGATTTCATTTCATATTTTCCAATCCAATCCTTCTGAACCTGATGATCATATTTTGTTAAATTAATACGAAACATATTGAATCATTAATATTCCATGAAAATTATTTTAAAAACAAATATGTATCCCATTGTGTTTTATTTAATAAAGAGGAAAATGTAAAATTGAAATTTATCGAACCAAAATTTAACACGTTCAAGGGAAATTGATTAATAGATTATGTCAATAAGTTCTTTTTTTTTTTTTCACGACATCGACAATTGAATCGATTTCATCCACGCTTTGAATAAGAGCAAAATAATCACGCATCACGAATGTACATACATCCACATTCAGTTCCACGCGTCAGAAATATGATTTACTTCTCTTCTCTCGTGTTTACGATGAAATTTAATTATATTACACACACGAAATCGTAAAATCGTTTCATAGAATGTATCATAAATTTAATTTCGCTTCGAGCAGAGATATAAAATCATGAGCAATAAAATAGAAAATGTGAGCGGGACGACAACGTGACATTTTCATCTTCAACGATATTCATTATTACTTTCCATTCGTTGCAAAAAAATCACTTTTATCCGCTTCTTTTTCTCCCCCTTTTAAAGATAAGAATAGTTCCACTTGCCGAAAGGAATCCGATACTATCGAAGGATTCTATAGAATGATCGATTTCTCTCCAATTTACTTAATCACCGAATACTTTGTTGGAACTTTCATAACTAAGCCGAACTTCCGCTTAGCTTTATGATGAGGGATGAGATCGCTTCCGCCAAGATCCTTCGAAGCTTGATTCACGATTAACCCGGAAATAAGCATATGAAAGAGAAAGATTTGATGGAGGATATCTCACCTTGATATGGCAAAGGAAAGTTCAATTATTGATTTCATCTTCCTCCTTCTACTTGAATTAAAAGTTTAATTTCTATCTATCTTTTTTTTTTTTTATTATAAATTGAGTTTTCCAATTATCAGTAATGGATACTTTTCAAATAGAAAGAATATACATTTGATATTTGTTTGGTGTCGCTAATTACGTCCTCTTCCTGATCAGTGTATTTCGACCTAGGAATAAAATTAAATTGTTAATTAAAGAGAACAAAATTATCTCGCAATGTAAACTGTGTCGAGGAAGAAAATTACAAGCATTTCACTTTAAATGCTTCGAAATTTTGTTAATGCAATTATCCCAATAAAAAATATTTCTTTTATATATATATACTTTGACTTAATAAACGTGCATTGTTCATCAAATTTTGAAGTGCATAATGAATTTCGATCTAAATCAAGCTTCAAGAATCACATGCATATTATATAATATTTTTTACAAATTATTTTTCAAAACTGAATATATTATAAAAAAATAGATTTCAAAGTCGATATCAGTTTTTCACAAGCTTGATACAATATCCAGAATCTTTTCATACTTTGCCAAATCGATAAAAGGAGATATTCTTCATATAGAAAAATTGATATATCATCTTTATCATTCAAGATCATAATCTACATGTGTCTTTTTCAAATACACGTTTCTCCTACATATAAAATTTCACCTTCTATTAAACCTTTTTCCACGTTTTGAATCCGATCCACCGACCTCCCCATAAAGGGTGTCCTCGGATGTCCAAGAACAGGTTCGAGAAATCGCTCCGACCTAGTCGAGAATTCAACCGTTGATTTTTCGTGACACGATCCGCTCTGGGAAAAACGTTTGAAATTAAATTCTTGCGAATATGAAGCGTTGACGCGGGACAGAGAAAGGTGAAACAAAAAAGCGGAAAGAAAGAAAGAAAGAAAGAAAGAAAGAAAGAAAGAGAGAAATAAAAGTGTGAAACGAGATAGAAAGAGAAACAAAGAAGTGAAACAGGGAGACAAAGAAAGAGAAAGAGAGTGATTCTCCAATTCGTGGATACGAGCGTTTCGGGATTAAAGATGGAATAAAAGGGATGAGAAAGATTGACACGGGAATGTTATTAAAAATGCACTGTCCTCGCCAACTGCGTCCCCATTTGCTCCGAGTTTTCACCTTGAACTGATCTCTTCTTGTTCAGTGAACTCGCCAATTATTTTACGAAGTGATGGAAGGATAGAAAGAAATGAAAAGTGACGAAGGGAGAAAAGATCCTTGACAAGTAAAACGAAAGGTGAATATTTTTCATTCTCTTCTTTGAAAGAAAATGGAAGAAAGATAACTAGTTACGCTTTTCTCTCTACGTTGTTTTTTCTCTCTCGAGGTATTATAACATTCGAGCGAATGGAAATTTGAAAATACATATAGGGGAAAAATTATTTTCTATATTTTCGAAGTAACGCTGGAACTTTTTATATCTATTATTCCTTTCTGATTTATATTGAATTAATAATTTAATATTGTTCCTTAATCTCATATTATAAAATTAATATTCTAGAACGAATGCATTATCACTGTAAAATCATATGTAGTATTTTAGTAATTATTTGATGTTTAATATTCATTGTACGATATGTAAATTTATTTCTATCGAAGATATTATTTACACAGTGGATGAACGCGAAATTTAATATTCAATTATAATAAATTCATTGTAACTGAACAATACTATTTCTTTTTTTTTTTTTTTTTTTTNTTTTTTTTTTTTTTTTTTTGAATATTGATTCGATAGTTTACTACACAAATATTGTACATCCACGTTCATGTATGTTTTCGAGAAAAACAAAATTAAAGATTCAATATAAATATACGATAAAAAAATATAATAAATCCTTCTTTACACTTATCGCAAACAAAAATTCAAATTTCACGAAAAATAAATATAAGCAATATTTATGCACTCAAGTTATCGATCCATAAAAAAAAAACCATCCTACCTTTATTTCACCAATTAAAACACGATCCGATATTTCACGAAAACAATTCGCAAAAATAATTACACCGCCCGCATACTTTTGCCCAACATCATCCCGCATTATAAAAACCCCCGATACATCAATTTACCACAAATTCAACCGATAACCGATTCGAAACAACCTTCTGAACATCCTGTATCTGTCATCCATTTTTCGTCAAAAAGTTAACGGGTGCAACTTTCATCGATACCCATTTACAATGGAGTTTTGAATATCTAACCAAAACGTCGAACGTATCTGTTCGAGTTTTCCTCTCTTTTCTCTTTTTTCTTTTTTTTTTTGCTCTTTCGTTTCGACGGTTTGGCGGAAAGTTTACAATTTCATCGAGCCGTTTAAAGGATTAAAAGGCATCGTGGAAGGGGGAAGGGAGGAAGGGAAGAAATAAAAATAAAAATAAAAATAGAACGGCGAAAATGTACGAAGCGCGAGACATGGACACGCGCGTTAGGCGGACAAATCGTAAATGGCGTGGATATCTCTCCCAGGGTGCCAATCGGGAGAATTCCAGCCCGAGTCGGATCACGTGGATCGATGTCACGAGCTTTGTTACAACAAGTCCGATGGACAATTATCGTCACACGTGTCCTCTTGTGACGTGCGAACGAGGAGGGGGGCCGACAACGGCCGACCTGAATTAGGAACGATACTGCCCACTTTATTTCCATCCTTCCTTTTTGCCGTCGATCTTTTGCCTTCTCTTTTTTCCTATCCCCGAATGGAGATTCGTTTTATCAAACTGGCTGCCAAATTTGATATTTTTTCTTCGTAATGTGGCGTGTTACTTTTTAATTGTACGATTTTTCAGAAATTTCAACTTGGTGAATGATAAATCGAAGAAATCAGACGTGCAGCTTAAGTTTCAAAGTAAAATTGTCAAAAAAGATAAAAACGAATGAACGATGAAAATTTTCTTGATTAAACAGAAGTATCTTAGAACTTATACCTATCCTTTAAGCATTCTTCTAAAAAAAAATATTCGAAAAATTTTAGAGATCGATTATATCCGTCAAGAGAAAACTACCCCTTTTGAAAAATATTCCAAAAAAATAGGAGAAATTCCTAGGATGGAATATCGCGGATCTCTCGCTCCCGTGTCATAATCGCAAAGATCTCGAAAGATCTCGTTCCACGGTTGCAATAATCGGTTGCGAAACGGCCGCAAAGGCTGGATTTCAGGAAGTCGGAAGGCGAGAGCAGCGCAACGGGAAGAGTGACGATAACGGGGTGGCAACAAGTGCTTTTAACGCCCTAACGGTTTCCCTCCAGGCGCCTCCAGGGGTGAGGACGGTTCCCGATGCGTTATTCTCAAAGGTCTCGGTTGCTGCCCTTTAGGCGAGGGGAAGCGGTTATGGAGCTAAAAGGGGAGTTACAGGATGCCACGTCGCGGCATCTCGAATGAATTCTTAAACCGGGCCGATGCGATGGAATGCGAGGCAGCAGCCTCATTTCCCGAGCCATCCTCTACGCCTTTTCCTTCCATTGCATCTTTCCACCGCCACCCCTTTAGCTTTAGCTTCCTTCCCTCTTCGAATCTCATCTTTCTTGGAAGGTATTTGGAAAAAGTTTGACGCGATTGATGGCCATCTCATGTTTTCTGATATTGAATATTCTTCGTGTTCTTATTCTTCGTGTTTTTATTCTTCGTGTTTGACAAATGAGTGCACTGTTTTTTTTTTTCTTTTAATAATAACGATCGCGTTATTGTAGCAGTAGCCTACTTGTCAGACAAGTGACTTACAATTACATACGCTTGCTAAAATATGATTATCTTTTGTCATTCTTGGTCTTTCTGTTTGGTGAATGACTAACTTGTGCTATTTGCTTAATTGTCTTGTTTCACTTGTTTAACAAGTGGCTGACTTATATTACTTGTTAGGGAAGAAATTTGATTAGAATATCTAGTGAATAATGACTGTTCATCATTTACGAGTAATAATAATTAATCGTGTGCTATTGAATGAGGACGATCCTTTGTCGTGTTTCACTTTGTGAATGTATAAATTTTTAGAAGATTTTAACTTGTATTAAAGTCTAATTAATAATAACTTTTATATATAATTCGAAATTTGTATTGCAATAAGAATTTTAGTAATTTTATTAGATGAATGTTGATTATATTTTAGTCTACCAGTCGATCAAAGAAAGTAATATTTCCACGTACTTGAGCCACTTCTCGAAGAGGAAGTTCGCAAGTAAACAAACGAAAGAGAGTAACATTTCCCCTAGCCACTTCCAGAAATATATAACTCTAAATCTAAGCTCTCAAGTGTTCCTCAAATTTATTTTCATTACATTGGTTATTGCGTACAAGACCAAGCAATGAAAAAATTCCTTTAAATTCTAATAACTTTAATTAAAACTTTTATAAATTTGACAAAAAAAAAGGAAAATTTTGGAAAATATCTTCCACATATAAGGATATATGATATTTAAAATTGAAAAGTAAAGAGAAATTATTTGAAATTGAAAATTATTGTCTAACAAGTAATATATATATTATGATATTCAAATGATATTCAAATTTATTCCAATATTTTCCAATTTGAAAGATTATAATTCAGAAATACGAATATTTTATTATTCCATTGCACGTATATACATATCCAATATATTCTAATGTATATTAAATTTCCACCGTTTATTTTTTTACACGTATATATGTTCCTTCCAATGAAACAACGCTATTCAAACAAAGAACGAAACAGTATCCCATATTTAAATAAGCTTCCCAGCTCGTGTTCGATACTCGTGAATATTCGTATGCGTATCGGAAAAAACGTCATTTTGCCGAAATTCGATTGATTTCGTTTCGACAAAAATTTTTTCCCCCCCGATTGAAATTGGATTTCACCAATTGCATTGGGAATCGCAATTGAATGTTTGTCGAAATCAATTGTACGAAATAAAGTGAAATTGTTTGAAATGAAGACACTAGATTTGCATTGCGACCGTGCACGATTGGAAATTCGAAGTAACATGATTTATTTTCGTTCTATTGGATATTGCTTTCTATTATTGGGGAGAATTTATCCTCATTTTCGAAAATCTGATACGAAAACAGGAGAAATTTTTCAATTAACACTGATTCATTGTAATTTTGATTCATGATATATCTATAATATATTCGATTTAATTTATCTCGATAAATTGCTCAACAAAAGGATTTAAAGTATCTAGATATCAAATTTCTGAATCTAAAATGTCAATTATAAAAGCCTTCGTTCACTTTATTGAAAACTTATCTATCTTAAAAAATCTGATTTCACAATCTATAACTTATGTAAAGTATAATGGAAAAATCTTCTTGAGTGCGTGAAATCAATTTCCAAATTTTCCAAATCATTTCTTAAAATTTTCTTCCATTTTGTATACATCACAAAGTTATACTTAAAAAAGTAAAAATAATATTTCAAGGATTGTTTTCACTCTCTTCAAATGATATTCCATTAATAAAAAAATGGTCTTGAACACACTTAACACACAATTTACTGGTTTGGAATTTTGATAAACCATATGAAGACTTTTGCAACTGTAAAATTTAAAATTATCAACACAAAAGTATTGACACACAATACAAAGTCAAAATTACAAATTCGATTAAAATTTCGATTTGATGAAAAACATATGCCATCGAATATTGGCAATTGGGAAGGAAAATTTGCAATTGATCTCTTCTGATAAGAGATGCCTCTATTTCATTGCCATCGATGAAATCGATCCCCCCACACAAGTCTCGTATCAGTTTCGTAATTCAATGGCCGGAGGGAAATTTTTCTCGTCGACATTCCAGATACACTCGTAAATTCGGTTATGTCATTATCAGAAGGTGCGTCCCGTAAATCGAATGAAAGTGTTTCACGTTGGGTTGAATGGCCGACGGTGGTGTTCTAAGGGCGCGTAATATGGGCCGCAACCGTCCCATGCTACGTCTTGGCCGAGGGTGAACTCTGGAGGAACGGTCGATCTGCCAGGAGCAGACGCTTCACCAAGGGTTCAACTTGATTTACACCCCCTTCTTTCTCTTCTTTCGTTGGTAGCCCAGGAAAAACGTTCGATTCTTTTTCGAGAGGGACCAATTTGGATAGGTTGAACGAGTCGAAAGTGGAGAACGATTTCTCTTTTAAGTGTTTAAGAGTTCGTCAATAACTAAGTTTATGATTTTATTTGTGTTATCGTGTAGAAGATTCTCTTTGTCTGATATTATCTTGTCGATTTGAGCTTGAAGTTTGAAATGAATGATTCTCGTTAATCTATATTGTTAATATAGATTGCTGTATACTTGTTGTTGCATATTTATCTAATATTATTTGATCAACAAGTGAATTATAGTACTTATTTGTTTATGAATTACTTATATTCTGTATTTAAAAAGTTTAGAAACTTGTATAATGTCTATAATTATAACTGTCTCATTTATTGATGAATAAATGATCTATAATATATGAGTGATTAATTACTTGATCACAACTAGTTTATTCCTCGTGTCTGATAAATGATGATCTATAACATCTGTATATGCTCCTCTAACTATAACTCTCTTAAACTACTTGGTTAATAAATGAACGACTTACACTACTTATAACATGTGACTAACTACATAGTTAATTAAAATTATTAAAGAACCGTAATTATCTCAATCTATTTAATCATAACAATCATAATATTCGTCTGAATTTCTTGTATTTTATTTAAAAAAAAATTGAACGAATTTAAATATTTATTTCCCTTTAAATTATTTCATTGCTCAAATAATTTTTCATCTCTTTTAACGTTTAATATTTAATCACGAATTTCTCTCGGTTGAAAATAAACTCCTTTGATTATGGTCATTTCCCGTATTTGCAAAGTGAGAAGATATCCATGATGTCTGTTTTTCCTCGAAACCGTTAAAAAGGCAACTTCGAGGTTCCGTTTCTACACAATTTTTGCTTTCTGTTCCAGCGTGAAGACGGACATGGGCGCCAGTGGCGCGATATCCAGGCTCTACATTGCAAACGCGAATAAAAAAGACAGCGGGAATTACAGTTGCGCATTGGCGGATGTGGCGGCCGCCACCACGGTTTCCGTCCACGTATTAAATGGTACGTTTGTTTATCATGCGTGGTTCGATTATATCCAGATCAAGTGTGTATTTATCTCTATTGCATGTCTCTTTTTTTCTTTTTTTCTTTTTCTCTTTTTTTTTTTTCAATTGGTCGAGCGTGTATGCTTGGGTGTGATGTGTAAATTTGCGAGATACGTGTTTGCGTAAATGGTGGCCATTTTAGTAATTGAGCTCCGTGGTAAAAGTTTGCTTGGATGATTTAGTGACGCCATTGTTCATTTAATACTTTTGGTAGCTCGAATTTTTTCCATGAAAAAGATTTACGATTTTTAGACAAATTTCAGAATATTTTCTGAATATTCAAGAAAGAAAGTATTTATCCTATTCTAATATTATTTGGATCGTTATATTTTTGGCCTTTTTGAATAATTATTGTGAATTATTAGAATTTAATCAGAATTTTTGGCTCAATCGTTCGAGATCGTAGAGAATACGTACATGTGAATGTAAGATTTAAAGAATTTAGAATATGATTTTTCATAATAAATCACGTTGACAGAAATGAAATTTTAAGAATGATATATTAGAGTGAAATATCGTTCATTGAAATGGCAAAGTGATTAACGAGACAATCAAGACACTAAATGTATTAATGAAAATTTCGAAACTTTAAATATAAATTATTGATGGAAGAATAGTATTCTTTCTATAATCTTCTTCACGAGAATTGTAGAATTAAATATATCATTAAATTTTCATAAAATTTTTCAATAAATTCATGCTCTTTCTTTTAATATTCTAGCAGATAAAATCGATTATTGATTCAATCCTTTGTCGAATAATCTCGAAAAGAGCTCTCCAATTTCAATTTTCATGGAATATCCATGGGAATCAAAAAATTCTAAATTTAAAAATTCTCGTTATTTTAACCGGATATTATAACCAGAATTTTTTAAACTGTACAAAAAATTGTGAATACTTAAATCCATATAAGTACACATTAATTATCCATTTAATAATTAACCTTCGTATCTGCAAAACATTATGAACATTATTATCATCCTTGCTTTCTCATCCAATCATTACTTTTACATATAAATATAATATAAATAAATATAATTATTTCCATTTCATTTTCTATTAAATTTTTGATTCCACATTCGGTTATTCGAAACAAGTTTTATTTTCTTTTAAGTACACCCACAATAATCGTGCATATCTTTTATGGAAAATTTTGAATGCGCGTCAAAATAAATTATGCGATGTAACAGGAAATTATGCACAACGACCACGCGTGCACCACGTTCAATATCGTGTCTTATGAACTTGTATAGGAACAAAAATACAGGAATACGAAATTGCATGATATTTTCAAGTGAACTCGATGAAAATCATTTATACAGGTTTATAACATTTATATTCGAATATATAGAGTTGTGTAGAACGGATCTGTTTTATTTGTTCGTTCTTCAAACTAAATCCAGGATGTTGAAACAATCGACATGGTGAATAGAGGAATCGAGGAACACGAATCAGGTTTTAGGTCGATTGTCAAATGCGTGTATGCTTCGTAAATTTCAGATCAAAATAACTTCTTTGCATTCGTGTGTTTACACGTGAAATTTTGCGATTGTGTAATGTATATAGATAAATTTAGAATTATATGTAAATTAGATAAATTAAATTCTTCGTAATTAGAATATTCAATAGGCATCTGATAAAATATTTTGATTAAATGTGTCGCGTTATATGTATATTTATTTATCCGAAACTGAAAAAAATTAATCAAAATTATTTCAAGAATTTTAAAAATCAATTTATTTATTTATTATTGATAATCGAAATAAAATGTAAAGCCGAGAGAGAGAAAAAAATAAATATAAAAACAAATAAAATACATTCGTTCCATTCGAATATTGTGATTTTGTTTAAAAAATTATTCATCTTCCCAGGTTTTTTACGATGACGTTGAACTATGAAAACGTTTCAGGTTAATTGGTCCAAACAACAATTCAGTTCTGAACAGATACTTGTTTACCTCTATTCGATTTATGGAGATTGGAACAATCTTAGAAAGAACTTAATTTCTTAACGCGAGGCGAGTTCACCATTCGATAACAATGTTTCGTTCCCCAATTGTTGCATACAATTTCTTTGTGCCTCAACTTTGAAACGAAATGGTCTTCTCGTTACAATTAAATTCTCATCGGCTGTTAAATCGGCAGAAATTTTCAAATTGTCGACGATGTTTTGTTCGTGTACGTTTCCATTCTGATAAATTTATTCCAACAGAGAATAAAATCTCTTTCCAGGTTATTCAATCGTAAGAATTTTTCTTCTATAGGAAAATACCGATTCAAAAATATTTTATTCGAAATTAATCATATTTTTATCCATTATACGGAGAATTATCAATCAACAGTTCTATTAACGTGTTCGTGGGGAAGATATGTTCGTGTCAGAAATAGTAGTTAACGATGCACTGAGTGTTCCATTCATTATATTGTATATTGCGTTACCATTTTCCCTTGTTCAGCGTTTTCTCTGGACTGCGTCCAATTTTCTACACGGGACCACCTGCCTTTTTTCCACCCCGATCTCCTTTTTCCTCTTACTAATATTAAACTTCGGTATCCAGCGAGCTGGTATGTGTGTTTTTTACGCGGAACGTCGACTTTGGTTTTAAGAAACTTTGTAATTTCGTAGCAAACAGTGTCGTATAGTATCGATAACGAACGTTTTCACTTAAGGCTGGATGATGTAAATTACATTTACGAGTCTGTGAAAAATGTTATTATATCAGATATAAAGTTTTTTTCACATATACAATTACAAAATCCTTTTTAAAATGAAATACGATACGAGTCGTGTTCGATTAACTTCGAGCATTAAATCGGCCCGCAAATGCACGAGTGTTGTTTAATTTATTCGTTAAATTTTGAATGATTTTAAACAGTTGGAAAATTAATCATTTCATATGCAATTTAATATTACATATTCATGTTTGTTTGTTCAAATCTGACTCGCTGGCAATCGTATCCGACACTACGAGTTTTGTAATTGGCCAGTGTTTTTCATTGATAAACTCGTCCAAATAAACATCTTTGCAAAGAAAAAAAACTTGCTTCAAATCATCTTTCGAAAATCATCAGTTATTTCCAAAACAATCTTCTTATTACGGTAATAATAATTTACTATCATGATAAACACTGTTTTATTAAACGATGGACCACCAATGGCGATCGAAGATCAAATTAACTTACCATAAAATACACTAAGTACTTCAATTTCATTTCTTCAAGAATATTTTTTCAAATAAACGAACAAATGAAACAATGATTTTCCGTTTTTCCACGAAAGCCTCGATTGCGAAAAAAATTACGATCTTCTTCAATCGTGAGACGGAGATTGCGCGAAAAGAGAGCCGAATCGGAAGTTGTTCGTGAGTGCCACTTCTGGCCGGCGTGCTTAACACCAGACGGTAGGCTATTTTCTTTCCGTGGATGACGTTGTCGGTTATGTAAATGTCTCGAGGGAAATGAAAATCGAGATGAAACGGAGGAAGAACTGGCAATCGAGCGAGCCGTCATTTCCAGAATTTTCATGAGATCGTGTCACGTTTCGTAATTTCTTCGATTATTCATCCATATTTCGAGGTTAATACATAAACAGAGAAAAAGAAAGAGAGGTGGAGGAGGATAATAGATAGAGACTATGGAGAATCAATTATGAACCGTGCAAAACGGTGGAAAATTATATCTAAGGGTGGCTATAACCTTTTCCTTCGAGCCTCCCAAACACCGTTATCAGTGAGGAACAGAGCCCTCTCTGCTCCTCTGTAACACGAAGCATACGCGGTCTGTAGACTCGATTTCTCGATAAATTGTTAAGCAAACGTGCCGTGCGTTATAGTTATGCTTTGAATCTGAATTTTCTAAAGCGTTTTATAAAGATGCGTCGATAGATTTGATTCGATTTGGAGAGGAAGATTAGAAAAGTGTGACGTAACCTCAAAAGATAGAAGAATTTTATGAGCAATAATATTTTAAAGTTGTAATTGAGATTTAAAGAAAACTCGTTTAAACATTAATTACATTTTTGTGATAAATGTTTTGTAATTTCTATAAACATTATTCCATTAATTTCAAATTTTGTAGGTATAATCTTAATGGTTATATCTTGTATCTTATAAAAGTTGTAATATAATCTTCGATACTTCTTCTTTAAGTTTAGTACACATATTTTAATTATATAAAGTTTTAACGATGCTTGGAAAATTATCTTCCTCTGAAATAAATTGAATTAAAATTTGCATAAACTTCTTCATTCTTCATAAAATATTTTAACTATTTTATATTACTGCAAATGAGTAAAGATATTTTTCTCAAATAGGTTAATCATTGCACTAAAATATATAAAATGTATGTTTTTTTTCTAAATTCATATTAAAATACAATGCTTTATATATATACAAGTGCTTGTAGATTCCATAAAATAATATCCTATATTCTTAATATTCTTCTTAGACATTCTGTCTTTGACACATCATCGTTTCCTCTTCATTCAATCCAAATTTAAACTGTTCATAATTTAATAAACAAGCTTCGATCAACATTTTCGTCAATATTTTGGAGAATCAATTTTCCAAAAACATTTCATTAATATATCGACAAATACAATTGCACGTAGCTTATCGATGGTAAACGAAAAACATAAACAGAAAGTTCAATGATGGTTATAATAGCGTGAACATCAACAACAACAACAATAATAATCCACAGAGTTTGTCACTCCACCATAATTAACTGTCCTGTCAAACAATCCAATAAACAATTTCCAATCACCACTCAAAAAAAATATAATATTTACGATAAATCTTCTACATTTAAGTTGCAAACTTTTTTTTTGTATATTTTTTGTATATTGTATAAGTTTCAAATTTATACTCCTATCTATTCGTTCGTTCCCTTCAGCTATGCTTTCTCGTTTTCCTTCCGGTTTCCGATGCTCGAGGTGTTTCGTATGCGACTTGCTGCTCATGCATGGCGTATTCATGGAAAAGTTCGTCGAAGATATTCAACCGACCTATTTTTCTCCTCCATCTCTTTCGACTTTGCCGAGTTTTCTTCGCGATCTCCTCTTCCCTTTCACCCTCTTCCTTTTCCAATTCGTCGTGATTTCGCTCCCCCCTCATCTAAGGATCTCCCCTCATCTTCCTCGCCCCTCAGCCTTTGTACATTTCATTCTTTTCCATCCACAGAATTTTGTCTACCTTTTGTCTACCGTTTGAGATCTATTCCTTCTTTGTATCTTTAAGTTTCGTTTCCATTGATCTATTTCAATTGGATAGATCGATTTTTACGACGAATAAACGAAAAATGTTTCATTTTGGTTACTTTTATTTCATCCTCTTGATAATCTTCTGGTAATAAATCTTATAGTAAGATGGTTTGTTCTTGAATTCTTGTCGATCAGGGATTTACAAAGAGAATTAATGAAAATGATTATATGTGCAAATTTAGCGAAGATAATGAACGTTAATGAAGATTTGAGTACAAATCAAAACGAATAGAGGTTAATGTCCAAAACTTGGTAATACATTACGAGATTTAACTGGAATAACCAATCATAATTTAGGTATAAAATATTCAATGGTATTCAACGATTCCCCTTTTATTTCGAAGCTGAGAGGCTCAACTGTTCCACATTTTCGAACGACTTGGCATCGTAGTGCTACGTTGCTCCATATTTCTCATCCATTTCTCATCCTCCGTTCCCGAGACAACGTAAAAGCCCACCGGTAACTTTTGTATCCGGGCGAAAATCGCGTGTAAGTCGAATCGATGAGTCCGCCCAGATACCGTGTACCGCTAAACGCGAGCTTCGGATCGAAAGATAGAAGTGGCTTTTGAAGTTTCAGCCAAGGGTTCAACTACTTTCCATCACCGGTTTTTCGCGGCCGGAGCCAAGTATCGGGGAACACCCGCCACCGTCGAGGCGTCGTGCATTATTTACCACGGATTACCATGAGTTGATATTAGGTGGCAGTTCGATCATATCCGCGGTAAAGCTCCCGCTTTTCCAGTAGGGCGGGACGAATAATAAAGAGAGGAAAAACGAGGCGATTTGTTGAAACCAGATTTTTTTCTGAAATAAGGCAATTTGAAACGATTAGGAAGAAAAAATAAGTGGGTCGTCTATGATCTGCACGCTTTCTATTATGTAAATATCTTAAAGTTTAATGTCTTATACTTTTTTTTTTGGATAGAAATGGGAGTTATAATCGTAAAACTGTGCATGATGTCTCACTGTATGTTGGATTAATCATCAATATCTAGATCATTCTTGTCTAAAAATCACATGGATAAAATAATATCTTGACACGTTGGATATTTTGACAATATTGATATTATCCAATTATTATTTATATCTTATTCAAAGTAACAATATTTGTAGATATTACTATTATGTAGATTACATCAGAATAATCATAATTTAAACTTAAACTTTCGTAAATTTTCGAAAAGCAATCGTACTATTCATCCAAATTCTCCCCAAATTCGACTTCTCCAAAGTACCGCAAAATCTGACGCATTCAATCCATACAAATTTGGTCATCCTTACGTCCCGTTCGTGTTCCATCGTCCCTCAACTTCCACACGGTTTTGCACTATCAAAGCTTGAGGTACAAGGAATGTAAAGATGCTAGATGCGATGAATATGCGAGACGCGAAAACCGGAGAGTTATTGCCTCTTGGGTGTTGTATGCAGGTAACTACAAGAGCGGCCATAATAAACTGGAAATAATGCCAATTTGCTTGACAAGTAGTCGGACGATCGCGAGGCGCATTCGAAATCAGTTTCGACTCGTGCTCGAAACAGTCGTTTGGAAATTCCACGCTCTTGCACGGCCTGCAACCGCTTCGTCCAACGTTTGCACGACCATAATCGTCTCGTTTATATAACTATAACCACTTCGTCCAACGTCTGACAACACCAATTGCCTGTATAATTTGCAATTATTTCATGTAACTACAACTGCACGATTCCAATATTTACGTACATGAACTCGTTAAACGTCTGCAACTGCTTCGTCCAGTGCCTGTATGACTGCAACTGCATGATTTCGATATCTACATACACGTAGCTTGTTTCGTTAAACGCTTGCGATTACAATGCCTTATAATCTGCTCCAATGTCTGCACGATTGTAATCGTTTAGTCCAAGTAGCGTGCAAAGTATAAACGCTTCGTCAAACGCCTGCATAGCTGCAACCGCTTCGTCCAATGCCTGTATGACTGCAACTATTTCGCCCAACGTTTGCTTGGTCCAATGCCCCGCACAGTACGTGTCCTTTCCGTTTACGAGCAAAGAAACTAGTACGGCGAATTACGATGGTACGCCGTGGTAAACGTAATCGTTCGAGCATTTTCAAGCTGTAAATCGAGGAATGGGAATTTCCACGCCTCACATTTTCGGCAAGATCGTCGTTTTATCGAAATCCAGGATGCATACGAGCGAATTGCGGATACGGATTGACTGGTTGGTTTGCGCGGAATTCGGGAACGATTCTTCGAAAATCCGAGATTGTCAGTGCGGTGAATGTATGGATGGTAGTTTAGAGTTAATGTTTAAAGGGGGATTTTCGAAATGTAATTTTGTAGAGCAGTCGATTGGCTGGTTTATAGAGTGTTTTCGAATTATTTCGCCGATAATGGAAATGTGAAATTAAGGACGCGATGAGTTGGTTAATTGGAACATTGCCAGGATAATGTTAAATATTAATGAATATTATATTATGTAGATATTATGTAGATGAGATTTTTTTTTTTTTTTGATGGAAAATTCTTTCTTTATAATCTTTATCTTACCCTGTAATAAAGGTTATATTCAAGATATGTCGTAGCAAACATGTAATTGCATGTTTTAAATTTAATTAATTCCTTTACGGAATTATGTAAACAAGTTTTGTTGTTAAATATTATAACTTCAAATTACCAATTTATAAAACCATCAGAGTGAAATCAAATTAAAATTCCACTTTCGATTCAGACAACCTATAAATATATTTAATATTCACTCCTTCATCTCCATTTAAATTGCTTCAATCTTGATTAATCCCTTCCATTTATTTACCATCAAAGTTCGCGTCAAAGATGCTCATAAATTTCCTGTTTACAAAAATTCTTTATCATCGAATCAACATCCACGAGATTTTTTTACCATATCGAATAATTACAATAATTCTTTCTTCGACAAATGATTCCAACCACGAATTCAGCGTTTCTATAGGTCACGGAACGAAATTAATTACATGCTAACGGTCCACGTTTGAATATTATCTCTGTGCGTTAGTCAACCGTAATTTACAGCGCATAATTATGTGCTGTTTGTCGGATATCACTGATGCAACACGGTCGCATGGAGGCTGGAAAGAAGGGTGGTTTTAATTCTGCACCGACACACCTCCATTATTTCCATCCATTCTTCCTTCTTTTTCTTTATAATTAAAACGTATATTATCATTTTTGAGATACATTATTATTAATTAAACGTGACTCATGATGGACAATCATTATGGCGAATTTTAGTCAACCTCTTTCTTTATCATCTCTTCTCTCTCACTGCGACAATTTCACATCCAATTATCTCGATTATTGAAAAGTTTCGCGTTATATATAGAAGCTCAGTTTCCAAAACTAATTCGACAGTCGAAGGGTCGAATCAGGCTAATTCGAGGGCGAAAATAGGATTGTCCCAAGGGCCACGTTTCGTGAATGAATTTCGACCGGTTCATCCCTCGGTGCAATGAATCGTCTCGATTATTATTATCGCTTTAATCGTGGCGCGGTTCGCCTCGATACCAAGGGTAAACGCCATTCGCCGATTTACGAATTTAAATGGGAAACGATTGCTAACTCTATTCAACGGGGATAACTGTTTCCATGGCCGTTTACGGATCTATTTTGAACTTGTTAATGGCCGTGGTACGAGTTTCGATGAGTTTTCGGCCGCCGTGATTGCAATCACTTGGAAAATTTTGCGGTTTACAAGCATGAAATTGGGCTGAACTCGGTATTTCGTTTATTTATTCGTTTTATGGGCCGAAACTATTGGTATATACAAATTTCAATGAAAAGAAAGATATAAGAAATTTTTATTCGTTAAAATATAAATACGAACGTTGCAAGAGTCACGAGAATTGCAAACTCTTTTTTCGATATTTCCTATTCTTGATTCTCAAGATGATTATCCAAGTTTGATCAAGTTTGATATAATCCTCATGAGAGTGAAAATTGAACGAGATAATTTCAATCACGAACTTCGTAATATTTATCTATATTATCTGAGTCAAATAAATTGATCCATTCTACAAATCAACCAAACACAAAAGAAAAATCTTAAGATTAACCGACATCGGGACGCAGTAAAAGATAATCGTCGAAAAGATCGGAAAGAAAGCGAGTCGTCTCTCAAAAATTGTCAGAAGAATCATAATGGAAACCGAAAAGAAGAATCCGATTTGATTTGTAGCGAAAGCGAAAAGGGAGCAAATTAAAAACTGGAAGAGAAAAAGAGAGAGAGCGATAGTAAGAGGCTCGAGGATGAAGAAGAAGGAAAAACTAGGGGGCGCTAATTTGAGGAAGATGAGAAACTGAGCAGTTCGTGGCCCGGTTAACGCCTATGAACAGACAAGCTGGATATGCTGTGGTTGGTCCTGGTATGAAGGCGAGGTTAGGAAGGTTATTTCGCGAGGTGTCACGCCCGGCCCATTAATAATCCTAAACCGCAAGCCTCTCCAGGACCAGGATGTCCCTCTCTGCCTCTTCTTGCCATTTTCTTCTTCACAATCATGGTTTCTCCCCGCCACCCCCTTCATAACCAACCCCTTTTGGTTCTCTTAGGGATTCTCTCTCTCTCCAGGCGGATGCCAACGACGATGGGGACAACGAGCGTGAGCAGTTTGCAAAGCTCTCTTTTCGCGAGGCGTAGTTAAAAGAAGCAGTGCGCGCGGTCATGTATAATAGACAGAAGGAATCTCGAGAGGGTGCTTGGCTTTGCTCATTTCGCATACGCCGTTTCTTTTTTTCCCTTTTCAGTGGCATCGCGCTTCTCCTCGCGACTTCCTCCTTCTTCGACCGTGCGCTGGAAAATGCACGTTCGACGTCGGGGGTCGAGTGTGTCGCGGGGAAAACAAGCTTGTCGTTCGTTCTCTGGGGAATTAACCGGGATTTGACGAGCGAGGAGACACGATTCTTGGTAGGTTGATCGCGAAGAGAGTGTCGTAGATGGTCAGAATCGTTTCGATCGTATCTAAAATTTAGATATTTGGAAAGTGGTTAGGTTAGGTTAAAGTAAATTTCAGGATCATTGATGTGTATTAAAATAGGACGAAGTTGTTTAATGGGACGATAAGAGAGATTTGATCTGAAGGATGAAAAATTCTCTATCGCGTGAATAATTTAGAAAGAAATTCTCTTTTTCTCTATTTATTAGATTGCAAAGTATGGAAAGATTTATGATCATCCGAATCGAAAATCGCCTTGCTCGAGCAGTTTATGTACTTAAACTAATTGGAGGAAAGGATTAACTGAAATTAACACGAATGTTGTTCTCTCGTGAGAACATAGATATTCTGATAACATATGGTAAACTGATCCGAATCGCTATTTGTATCGAGGAACGATTAATTGGTAATTAGCCGATGATAGAATATACCGGTATTGTAATTTATTCCTCTTTAACCAATCTCTAATTGCTACATTGTACGAAAAATATAGAATTTATTCGTGGAATTATCATGTAACTAAATTATTCCACTTGATTTAGTAAACAAAATATCAAATTTAATTCTCAACGATCTTTACAAAAACTTACCAAAACTTTATATCTTTATCCTTCGTATCGTATAATATAAAAATATAATTTTTATTGGAAATTTTTAATGTTAATTATAAAAATTTGTAAACTTATCACAAAGAGGGAAAGTAAAAGATCAATAATAAATTGCAGATTATTTCTTGAACCCTTGTTCCTAATGATTAAAATCGATCCATCGTGATATACACTTTTATCCACTATTAACTATTTTCTCTCAGAATTAAAGAAATATCTAAAAATTATTAACAAGACTACAATTACAAATACATTTACAATATCGATTAAGAAATCTCTTTGAAGGATTAAAATCTCGATAGTTTTTCCCCTTCTACCTATAAAAAACAAAAAAAACGAAAATTAAACAACGACGATTCTAATTTGCGCCTCAATACGAGCCCTCCCTTGACGATGCAAGTAAAATTGCAGTCGGCCAACAAAACAACGAGCAATAGTTTCTCGAATTTTACCCACAGCGCGAATGTCATCACCTTTATTAACAATGCTTGCCGTGGTCCGGTGCCACCCCGTTGAATTTAATTCGCGGCAATTTGTAATATTGACTGTGCAAATTATTTTATCCCGGCCGTGACGAGGTGCTCCGCCGGCTCAACAAGTTCAAGTGCCACTTCCGGAACCGCCACGAGTGCCGGCTGCACTTCATGAAATATACAAGATTTTCCACCGCGCCACGACCTTCGTTTTAGTGTCGACGGTTTTAAACCGGCGTTTATTATAAATCACCGTGAAACTTCGCCATCGTAGCACAGGCTTAACGAGACACGTTGATTTCGATGTTCTTTCGAATTTCTCCTCCCTCCGATTTTCATTGTACGTGGAAAAGGGGAATGTGTTCGAACTTTCCTGAGATTTTTCAATCTAACCTTTCTGCTTAATTTCGTTTTCTTCCTTGTCACGAACAGTAGTGTGTAGTAGAAAGTAGTATAATTCTGTCATTTGTTGATGGTATGAAATAAGGCGGTCTATAATGTATTCGTTTGTGGAATATGTAATTCATAATCTGTCATACTGTTTGTAATAGTAGTATATTAGTGATACACATATATTAGAAGATCAATATACTATCAACCGATCGTGTATAATTCAGTTTCAGCGAGACTGAAATAATATAAATTAATCATTTTGCAGATAAGTAAATTAGATCGGTAATAATCGAATAAATAACTTATTAAAGTCAGTCAAACAGTATTGATTTTCTATTCATAGTAATTCACACAAACGTAAGTCGATCATAATTAAATAATTTAATCCTTTGTAATTTGAGGATGGATTCATAATAGTGGATGGATTTCTATGTAACTGGAGTGGATTAAAGGAGTGATTACTCATCGAGAACAAATTGCATGGATTTCAACCCCTAAATCACCCTCGTCTGTAATTCATACGGTCCTAAGACAGAACCAATAAATCCTCGCTTTCGATTAACATCGATATTAACCGTTCGATTAGTCGGATTCGATTCTGCTCAATTTCATCGAGGCGTCATCAAGAATTTTCATCTTTCAATCGTGTGAATCTAACTCCGTGGGAATGGTGTGTGAAAGGATCGGCGCAAAATCGATTCTTCCAGTTTGGCAGTTACGGAAATAGGTTCGTTCCCTTGGACCGTGGATGAAGGGGTCTTTTCCATAGGAACTCGAGAAAGATCCAATTAACGAGGCGAGGATCCGGGGCTAATCCTAAGACTCAACTTACCGGAATCAAGCGTAAACAGGGCTGTAAATTTTTCCACCACTGTCGCCACCTCTTAATTGAATCTTGGAAATGGTCGCTTCCCTTGCGAAGTTGTGCTCTTAAATCGGCTCAAATATGAAGAGGGGAACGCTTTAAATCTTAATTATTTGAATTTGAAGAAAGTATCAATGTCGCTTATTTTAATTTTTTCTCGATTGAGTTCCAATTAAAGAACAAATTGCTTGGATGGATGAATTAGCTTATTGAAATTGATTCTAATCTGTAATCGGTTCATTGAGACGATCGTTTGAAGTTTGATATGGCGAATGAAAATGATGAAGGAATATAGTGGAAGAGCCCTTCTTATAGCCCTCCTGATTGCAATTTCGTGGCTTTGAACAATGCTTATCGATAACTATATACGATAATATATAACAGTTTCTCCAACGTTTAGTGGAATTTCATTAAATTTATACATGTAAGAACATTGCACAGTATGCAAAATCTTCAATTTATTCTTAATTATATTATCTATCTGCATTTGAAACGAGAAAATTGAATAATAAGTTGAATTATTTTTTAATTAGCGTGTTGGAAGTGGAAGATCGTTGCCATAAATATATTTTTTTCTTACGAAAATGTTCCTCTTCGTTTACATATAATAAATTATGGGTAGATTGCGAATTTTTATGCAGCTAAAATATGTTCATATATTTCTTTGTACTACAACAATAAACCATTACTTTAAATTTTCATGTAAAATCATATTTTTCGTAAAAAAGAAATATTACGAATTTTTTGATTCACACTTCATTGTAATCTAAAAAAAAAAAAATTATTTATATATTTATATTTTTAAGATTTATTTATATGAATAATGTTTCTTTCAATTATTTTAATGATTTCTTTTTTTGATTTTTTTATAGATTCAATTGCTTTATTCATTTATATACATTAATTTATCAATTTATTTATTTTCTACTATAATTCATTTATTTATTAATTTATTTAATATGTTTTCATTTTTTTATTTTATTAATAAGTTTTTGTAAAGTTTCTTATGACTTCTTTATATATAATATATAATATAATAATAATATAATTATAATATAAATTTAATATAATTATATATATAATATATAATATATAATATTATATATAAAGTAATATATAATATAAAGTATAAAATAAATGAAGAAATGAATGTAGAAATAAATAAATAAAAAGATAATTGAAAAATTAAATAAATGAAAATATAATTAAAAAATGAAAAACTAAATATGGAAATAAATAGAAATAAATAAAAGAATAAATGAATGAATAAATAAATGAAAACATAATTTAAAAAATAAATCAAAAAATAAATGTAAAAATAAAGAAATAAATGAAAATATAAATTAAAAAATAAATCAAGAAATAAATATTTTAATGATAAATAAAAGAATGAGGTAGGTAATTAAATAAATAAAGCAATAAAAATTAATTAAAAAACAAGATGAATAAAGAATATATCTTTTCACAGCGATATTATAAACATTAATATAGAATAAATTTTATAAGATTGAAAATTATTTATTATATAAAAAAATTTGAAATTACAAAATTATAAAATCGATCTGTTCGTCGACAAAGTTCGATAGGAAATGATCGTTCCGTTGCGACCTGCCTCGTATTTATAGGACGCGAAGATTTACGAAATATATACGTCTTTTGCCGATCGTTCTAAATTTATTTTTCGAATATAATAATCAATAATTTGTCAATTTTTACATTTTTTATTGTTAATTTATACATTTAATTAATTATTACAATTATAGGTTTAATAATTTATTACAATATTAAATGTATATTAATGTAATAATTAATTTATATTTTTACGAACTAAATGTATATATTAATGTAATAATTAATTTATATTTTTACGAACAAATGTTAAATTTACTATTTTATGATATTAATTTTTGATTTATAATTGTGTTGAAATATTCTTAATACCATTTTATATAAAGAAAATTATTATAATAATTTAGAATTTTTTATTATTAATTTATGAATTCTACGTAAAAAATAATTATAAAACAATTATGAATTTCCAATGAAAATTTAGAAATTTTTATTGTTAATTTATGAATTTAATAATTTTTTTACAATAACTATAATACTACAATAAATATAAAAATTATATTTTTGCAAATTAAAATTAAATTTATGATATTTTAGATTTATAATTATGTAAACGTATTCTAAAAATTAAAAGCCATTTTACATAAAAAATAGTAATAATATATTAATATGATCAATAGAAAATAACTTTGATATGTATAATGTGTAATGTATAATGTATATTTTTATTTTTACACCTCATTGTGATCTAAAAAAAAAAAAAAAAAAAAAGATAAAATTCACTCTCATTCAAATTTCTTATATTCGTAATAAATATACTTCATATTGCATAACATTTCCATAAACACTTTTAAATAAAAATTAATCTCAACCTGTCTAATATAATTTTCTTCTCGAAGATAAGAGAATCGATGAAATTAATTATTTCAATATCCATCCATTGAAAGGGTAATATTTTTCTCCATTGAATTCCAAGAATAGGTGAAATTCTTCCATTTGCATAAGATCCGTTTTATAGTCCTCACCCCCTCGCGAAAATCTAACCCACACTAATTCCTGATGTTCTGATTTCCGATCTTGAAATTCAACGATGACACTTTTACCAACCGATTCCCCGCTTTCAAATGAGATTTCTCGCGAATTTGGCCCTGGTGTTCCACGTTAATTTCAATCGCGTCTCCTTACATATAATTAAACGTGGAAATCGAATTAAAGAGTACTTAAGAGAAGATTACGGATTAGCGAGAAATCAAGAACCGTACATTAATCCTCGATCTAAGTCTCGGTCTCACGATATTTTTCCATCCTTTTTTATCACAGTCCATCATTCTCTCAGTCCTCATTTTTTTTTCTTTCTCTTCTCTTTCCACCCGTGCTACATTCCCCCATTCCATTTCTCCTGTCATTTCCTTAATTGCTGATCCATGCACGATTTTCCTCGACCGGAATCCCGCGTTTTTTCTTTTGGACCAATGCTACCAACCCAGATATTGGATTCTCTTGAGACTTTATAATTTCGATTTCACGCCTTTCGCCGCGGTGAAATAATTAAAAAGCCAGGTTCGGAGGGAAAGTTCGTGATTTCGTGCAGTTTTGATGGAGATTTCGTGACACGAAGAAGATTAAGAAGATTAACAAGAAAGTCGAGAAATTAATGTAATTTAATTTCAAATTATAACGTACGAACTTGAAATATTATATATAAGAAAAAGTTAGTTCTTTTTTTCTTGTTCCTTATATCTTTTACTATCTATTATATATATTTTTGGAAGATAAAAATTAAAGACATAGTAACAGTCTATCAGATAAAAATCGTATCTGAAAGATACAAAAATATAAGCTAATCTGAAAAATAGATACAATGTTAAATTAAGAGAATATGAATAATACCAGAGTCCAATGACCACGGCTGGCATAACATCAAGACTACTGAATCCAAATAAAATCACTTGGTGGTCTAGGACTATGGTAAACACGATCCAGGATTAAAGCACACAAACCAGGTCACTCTGAGGTTCAAGGAAAACTATTAACACAGTACTGAAACTAAAGTCAAATCACCATCTTTCAGAACCTTGATAATACCAGAATCGTAAAACCAAACGGAAACAATTTAAAGTTCAAGAATCAGGATCAGGATGATCTCAGATTTTTTTATAATGTTTTAATGAAATCAATTTTATATCTAATGATTTGTATTGTGATTCGAAAATTCAGAATCATATCTCTAAAGGTTTTTAAATTGAGTCGACAAATTCTGATTCTAGATGTCAGAGTGTAGAATATGCAGGGTGTTAATATATTCGAGAAACATTTTTGAAAAACCGATTCTAGAAGCAAAAAAAATAAGATGTTTCTATATTCGTCGCACTTTGAATTGTTTATAACTTAATAAAACCTCAAAAACTGATATATTTATATACAATAAGATCTCGATTAACCAATTTAAATGAAGAACAAAGATATTCATATGTAATCATTTATAATAATATAATAATTACTAACCTTAAAACTAACTGAGAGAGATATAATGGAAAGAAATTAAAGATAGAAATAAAATATAAAAAAAAAAAAATATAAAATTGATGACAATAAATGTTAGAAGATCGAATAATCGAGGATGATTGAGATCTTGCAAATCGAAATCTTGTATTATAACTTGAAACTGTATCCACCTTTGTGTTTGTTATGATCTTTAAAATCTTCCAAAAGTGTTTCACGAATGTAATAACACGTTGTTTCCTATTGATGTATTCTGACTGATCCTCTCGATCAAGGTTCCGAAACTGCAGATTCGGTTTGGATTCGTGGATTCCATGAACATGCCAGATAGATTCCGTGAATATGTTAGCTAGATTCCGAGAATATATATCAGCTGAATGCTCTTCACCCAGGGGTACAAACTACCGAAACGTTTCGATGTCGTGGTTATCCAAGGCGTGTACTCTATCTCGAAGATTCATGTTTTATAGTCCATATGACAATTATACAAATGCAAAAGATTTATCTTTCCAAACATGAAAAGAAAAGAACAATTAAGAAGATTATATTAAGAACAATATATATAAACGTTCAACTATTATTTTAATTCAATTTTTCAATTTATTACAATACATTTCCTATTAATACTCATAATGATGTGAGCCATTTCACTTAAAAATTTAAGCATCCTTGAACCCAATTCCTTATCCCAATCTTCCACTTTTTCTAATTATACATTTTGTAATCTGTCCAACTTCGAATAATTGTTTCTCTTGAATTTAATCTTATAAGATCTTAATAATCATTGTAATCATAATTTTCCACGAATTTTCATTTAATATTTCTTAACAATCGTTGTAATCATGATTCTCCACGAATTTTCACTTAATTTTTCACGTTTTTATAATCTGTTCCAGGCGAGAATCCAGCAGCCATGCAACACGGTGGTTCAACAGAAGTGAGAGCGACATCCCTCGTCCTCGTCGTCATTTCGTTGCTGTTCTCGTCACTCTTGAGGTGACCGTGATGTCTCGATCATTCTGTGGGCCTGCAATTCGAATGGTGCTAACTTCTTTCTTCCTCGTGGCGAATTAAACGCGAGGGGATGTCGAGGGAATCGAAACGATCCTCTCTCCTCGGGACGTCTCTTCGAATTTCTCGCGTGGCGAGCTTCCCAAAGGGACGTGTGTGCATGTTCACGCAATTGTACATCGCGCGAGACGAATTATATCAAGAGACGAGGACAATTTTTACAGCGTTACGGGAGAAGAAGGCAGTAACGAATCAGCAACAAAAATTTCTCGATCGTATACGTATATAAAATAAACCACGAAGCAAAGAGAGACTTTTGTGAGACTGGAATCACTGTTTTTTTTACGAAAGATCTACTCCACTCTTGTTTCGTTCCATACCCTCCCCTCTTTTTTTTTTAAACTAAAACGTGAAATTTCCCCCAAAGACAACGAAGTTTCGCCCCTTTGTCGAGAATATTCCTGTTTACCAACGCTCAAGGTTTGCCAATTTCGTGCGCAACACATTCCATGCGAATATTTTCGAGCGATCCACTTTGAGCGATATCAAGAGAGAAAGCCGATTTTTTTTCGGTCGATTCGTAAAAGTCTGATCCCTATAATTGTTCGATAAAATTTCGAACGAATATTGCAAAAAAAAAAAANAAAAAAAAAAAAAAGAAAAAGAAAAAAAAAGGACAAAAAAATATTGTATACGAATTACCGTGATAAGGATTTCGTTCGAACGGATTGACATATCAATTATTTTCCAAGAACGAGAATACCTTACAATTAGTGGAAACCAATCCGATCGTTACGAGTATAATATATATATCTATATGTCATTCGAGAAGGGATGGAAAAAAAAAAGAATATTTTCGTCGCATTTGTTGCAGCTGGAAACGCGTGGAATTGAACAGAGTCTGTTCCTTTGAAACTAGAAGAGAGTTTTGAGAATAAATACCGACCATTGTTTATCCGAATCGAGCACGCTTGGAACAAAAACTGTGCCAAAAAAGTGGAAGCTGCGAAAGTCACCGAGAGTTGTCGAGATACTTTTTATTGCCTTTATTCCGGTTTCGTTCGATGTAGTTTTGCTCTCTCGTCTTTTTTAACGAGGGAATCAAAGGAAATTTATTTACAGAATTTGAATAACAAGCGAGGCATGTTGAATACGCGTGTAGGTAGCAAAAATATTTCAAAGCGATTTTAGCGAAGAGAGGGATGAAAAATGTATTTTCGCGTATTTTATCTTTTTACATTTGAATATAGACTTGCTAGATTTCACTCGATTAATTTGCGCGTGATCCGAAAAGTTTTGATGAATATACATGGGAGGCCTTTGTGGTTATCGTGCGCAAGTTTCACGTGGGAGAAACAAAAAGATATTTTCTTGAATCGAGTTTGAAACTTTGTCGTATTTTCTTTCACCTTGATAAGATTCGTATGTCGAGGAAAATTTTCGTGAACTTAAATTAAGGAAAGCTGTTTGAAAATAAATTCGAGGGAATAAGTTGCTTGAATGTATCTTGTCGCGATCTTTGTTGGAATTTTTTAGATCATAGATTTCTATGAAAATTTGATTCAGTTTCAACGTAGGATCGACAATTTTGAATCGCATTTATCTATTTTATTTTTGACGTTGTGTAAAATAAACAATTGGAAACGTTCGAGTGAACGAAGTGAAATTACGAAAATTTTCAATTTCAATTTTAAATTTCATTCTTGATTAATTACAAAAAGTAATCTTTTATAAATGATATAAGTTCAATTATTTTAAATTATCCGATATTGATTATCACTGGATACTTAGAAATCATCAAAAATTTATTAAATACGAATTCCTCTTACCACCACTATGATTTCCACCCTCTTAAACTAAGAAAAAAATTTCACTTCTCCGTTCGATGGTTGAATCAAACTCTCTCTCTCTCTCTCTCTCTCGAAAAAATCAAAAGTCGAATCTCGATACCGCACAATTTTACATTTTATCCTATAATTCAAATCCAAACGAGTTTCGGCCCCGATGTATTCCGCCTACCCCTAAAATTACAGCCAAACAAAGTGATTCAACTCGACGATTCAACCCGCCACGCGCGTGCAATCACCTCTCACCGATCTCTTCAACCGTGCGAAAAGCGCAACAACCCCTGGTATAACGTTACCAGAGAAAGAAACATCGACGCGAGAGGTGAGAGCGCAAACATGACGATACGTCGCGAAAGTTGAAGCGTCGAATAATGGGGGCTCTCGCGACGACGAGCGTTCGAAATTATTACACGATATAAAGTTCCCGTTCCTACGTGGCGCCTGGAACGCGCAACCAGCCAGACAATGACCGCTCATAAAATTTCGAATCCCTCGCGCTTTATCCGCTCCCTCCCTCCTCCACCCCTTCCCTATTTTTCTCTCCGTTCATTGCTTCGCTCCTATGCAAATCTGTCTTCACCTCGCCCCACCGTTGCAAATTTAACACTTTGATTGCCAGACCGTTCGCAGGACAATCATTTTTGCATCGGTCACCGGGCCCATGCAACCAACTCGCCAAATGCGCTTGTATAAACGCCGGATATACCGCCGATCGATCTGTCCAATTCACGTCCACCCACTCTATGACGTACAACCGCGCGTGTTAATCGGTTTTGCCGCGCGGGTTTGATATTTTTCCCCCTCTCTTTTTTTTCTTCCCTTCTTTATTCGTATCCCTCTTTTTCATTCGTCGGAGAGTGAAGGGTGGCGCGAAAGGGGTGACCTCGGTTACTGACCCGTCTATCCCGCGTGACGGCGACCAGTTCCTCCGTGACGAGGCATGGACGAGTTTGATTCTGCTCGGTTGATTTCGTTCAAAAATGGGAAGGGAGGGAAAGATGATAAAGTTTGAAAAAAATTCTTGAAATTCTTTGTACATTGTTCGTGGGATTTTGATACGATTTGCGTTTAGATTTTAAATACGTTATAACTTTGGTGTAACTTTATCATTCTATTGAAATGGTTTACGCCAGAGAAGAGGTAAATAAAATTAAATTTGTGGGGAAAAAAAATTAGGTTTCCATTCGTTTCTCGATTCGATTCTCTTTTATTAGGTTTCTTTTTTACTGTTGTTTTTATTATTCGTAATATTTTTTTCGGGTTAACTCGTATCAATTAAATTGAAGGATGCACATCATTTTCTTTTTCTTTTTATTTGTAGGAGTAAAATATATTTGATATCTGGAACAACTTATACATATAACCGTAAAGAGAACCTTTTAATTTTACATCCTATTTCTCTCATCCTATTGTTCTTTCTCGAGAATCGATCCAATAGAGGGCGATAAAATTCGAATAACAATGAACCCCTTGTGCTGAAAAATTTTTTTGAATTACATACCTACGCTCTTTTGTGCGCCAAACCCTTGTCCAGGCTTTCAATCAACTAAACAAAACATCGATATCCATGAAAAGCAAATAAAAAAAGATGCATCTGCTAAAAAATAGTAATATCGCTTTTTCGCTTTGCACGTTTCATACTCTCCTGTTTCTATATATTTATTATATTCTATTTTCTTAAAAAGGAATCATTTTTAAATTTTTTTAAAAAAAAACAAAGAAAATAATTAAAAACTTTTCGATACTATATTTTTTACATTACAATTTCTCCATTTCCGATACCACTTTGTTCATCGAAAATTATTTTTAATTGAAAGAAAATGGTGTAATTTAATTTCGCATTCTCTATTTCAATATACATGTAATACTTTATTCCATTAAAAAATAATTTTCAAACTTTTTGAAAAAAGAAAATAATTCGAATTGTTCGTTTCGATACATTTTACATTTTCTAAATTTCAATTTCTCCGTATCGTTGATATCTTTCAATTCAATCAAGAATTCTTTTTGATCGTGTAATTTCATTTCATCGTTTCTAGTATAATACTAGACTATCTCCCTAAAAAATAATTTTCAAAGTTTTCAAAAAAATATTCGAAACGTTTCGAAATATTCTCTATATTTCAATTTCTTCGTCTATGATAAATATCTGTATTCACAAAAAAAAAAGAAAAGAAAATTTCTATTGGCCGAAAAAACCATGTAATTTAATTTCACAACCTCTATTTCATTCCAACTCCTATAATACTTCGTTTCAAAAAATAAATTTTCAAAAGAAGAGAACAATTCGAAACATTTCGAAGAATATTTCCTGCGTTTCGATTTTTGCATTTTTTACGACAACTCTCCCCGTTCATTTTTATTGAATTTTTATTGATCGTAAAAAGAAAAATCCGCGTAATTTTAATTTTCCTATTTCGCCACTTCATTTCCCTAAAAAATAAATTTTCGAAAACGTTTCAAAACATTTCGTCCTCGATTTCTCCATCTATCCGATATCTCTCTGTTCACGGGGAATTCCTTTCGGCCGAAAGTTGACCGCGTAATTTCATTTCGCGCCATTGAGGTTCGATCCCACCACTTCGATCCACGCGATTGAAGACGGATGGCCGGTGACATCTAGCGGAATCGAGCGTGACGCAACGAAGGATCGAATGGAAATCGCCGATAGATTCGACTCGGAACGGTTAAACGGGTCGTGACAATGACGTAGGGTCACTTCCGCGTAAATCAGAGCGCGTTGCTACTGGCCACGGGATCGCAGGCCTTCGTATAATGCGATAATTTAGCAGGGGCGTTATTACACGGGCAGGTGCAAAATATTTCACCGGGAGCCACCGAGCAAAAACCACATCCGCGATAAATTAAATTATCATCTGAACCGTCTCTGGACTCACTTTTCCACGGTGGAGCTTTGAGAAGTTCAAATTTTCGCGCCCTTTTTAAAAAACTTCCTCAATATTTTGTTTATTTTCTTCGTATTTGTCTTTTGTTATAGATGCAAGCGTATGCAAGATCATCGTTTCAATATTCTTTTCGTTTGTTCTTCTATAAAGATTTTCAAAATTGAGAATTAATTCAATTATAGGTTAGATTAGCTATTTTGGATTAAAATATGATTCTTTTTTAAATCGTTCGAATTACATTCTTTTTGTAATTGCACACTTAGAATCCTATATTATCTAATTAAATCTTCAAGATTATAAATTTTTTTTTAAAGTCAAGTCTAAGAAAAAGGACTGTTATTTTCTTCGTCAAGCATCAATATCTTAAAGTGTCGTTTATCGAGTGAAAATTGATCGATAAAAATAATTACCACGGATCGTATCAAATATTATTTTCTATCTTTTTATCTTAATTCTTTATAAGCCAAAAGAATGATAATCCATTACTTCTTTTGAACTTTTTCTTATCCTCATTTATCGTTTCATATCCTTCTCCATGACGTCTTGTTTACCTCTCCAAGCCATCCACTCTCCTTCCAGACCCACTTTTTCTCCCTTCGCCTTCCACCGGAATCACCATCCATTCCTATTTCTCGAAGAGCGAACCGCTGTCGTCGTCGCTGGAATTCGCAAAAAACGGCATTTGCGAATTAATGGTAAACACTCGATGGTTCGGTTTCCACGGTGAGAAAGGTTTTACAGGGGGCTCGATTGAAGATTCAGCCTGAAGACGAGGGGGAACGTTTCACCACGTTTTTCCTCGAGTTCGCGAACTGAATCAATTAGCACGACTAATTTCCTAGCTAACTGCAATTAACGGAGAAATTATTCACAAGATGATTCTAAGAATAGGAACGCTATTGCGAAAATGCAGTTCATTTTAATGGAATTATTCTGCTCGCTCTAATTCAAGATTTTAGTTTTATTATTAATTATATTTTGAAGAAAAAAAAATTGGATTTTGCACGTTTAATTAATTTTCTCTCGATTCTTTTCTTTCTTTCTTTCTTTCGTTTAATTAATTCACTATAAAATTGAAGATTTCAATCCTGCTTTTTGATTATTTCTCCAATCAAAGTGATTTAATATTTTATTTCTTAGATTTTCTTAGATATCACAAAAGAATTGTAATTTTTATATTTGTAATTTTTTTGTTCCAATTTTATTAAATTGTTATCAATGTTTTTTCTTTGTTTGTAGAAAAAATATTGAGATACGAAATTTTAAAGATCGTAGAAAGGTTGATCAATATTGAACAATAAATCAAAAATCTGCCAGAAAATCGACGAATAATTTGATTCTTCTATCGAATTACATCATACAAAGTTACGAATAATACATTGAAAGAAGAAAGCCTTCTTCCAGAATAATTAAAATGTCCAGAATGGAACTTTTGAATGAGATTTTCACGGCCGCGTTCCATCATATACAAACGCAAACGCCATTCGTTCGTAAGTGAGAATCTTTTCAGTGTGCGTCCGTGTGTACGTTCGTTTATATGTGTGCGTTTCCACGTACGTATCCTCGAGTACACGTGTAATTGGTATGAAGAGAAATGAGAGGAAAACAGTTAAAATAAGATAAAAGTAAAAATAAGAGGAAAACACAAAGTATTACGAAGTTAGAGAAAGTAAGTCGCACGCAATTCATCCTGATCGGAGATGGAAAAATTACGTGTACAAAATAAGTGAGGAAATCGTCGTTGTATTCTTAAATGTGACACGATAATGAAATTTTATGTTTGACGAATTGTTAGATTTTTAAGAATGTTCAAAGTTTAGAATTAAACAATACGAATAAATTTTTTGACGATGGTTTTTTGAATCAAGTTAGAGAGAAGATTTATAAATTTGAAATTTGAATATCTTTGATATAATTGTGATTCGATTTTAAATATAATAACTTCGAAGCAATTTATATTTATATATATCATCGCAGAAACCAAAGTGATCAACCATTTATCTTTTCATTCTTGAAAAATTAATCCAAGAAAAAATTTAAATCCAATTCCGACTTTCAAAATAAACAAATTTGTTTAAAAAAAGAAAAAATGAAATTGATCGATCAACTTTGATTTCCTTAGAAAAATTTCTATTTAGTTAGTTAGTATATAAAATAGAATAGGACAACGGATTTTCTTCTGTACAATCATACAAAGTATCTAATTTCGATCTTCGATCTGGATTGCAGAGTTTGTCAGAGTGCATGTGTGTAAGAATCGAAGGATATTCGTGTAAGGTCTTCGACTCGATATATTTGCTCATCGCTAATCATGTCTCATCATCCATAGTAATATATCCACGATAACGATTAATTAAGTAAGAAGACACGTCTATAAGCATCTGTAAGTTATTGGTACTATTAATGGTCCTTAATGCGGTTAAAGTGATACAAACACATTGTAGGGAAATATTCCATTTTGTGAGATAAGAGAAAGGACGGAAATAAGAATAAATAAATAAATAAAAAAAAACAGACGATAGAAAATCCATTTAATGTCGGTATTCGCTGTTCACTATTTGTAAGTTTCGAGAAGGTAAATACAATAAAATTCATAGTACCTAATTTTTTGTGTCCCTTATTTCATTTTACCTCACTATTCTGTGTATTATTTCATTCAATAATAATACTCCATTCTTTTTATTGAATTGAGAATATTCTTTCATTTTTCAATATATGTTAAAATATTTCAAATTCCATGTATCTTTTATTTTTTAAATAAAGTTGGAGAGCGTATATCAGAAAGATTAAAACCTAAACACAATTTAATTCATTCTAAGAAAGAATAAAATTTAACTAAGAAAAATAATACTCTAATAATTTCTCATTTCTATATCTTTCAAAAGAGGACCAATTTATTATTACATTCTTATCATATTAAAAAAAAAGAAAGAAAGAAAGAAAACGATTGACTATTATAACAAAAAATTATTTAAGAAAATATACTCATTAAATAAAGAAGATTCAATTCTAGAATATCTTTCAGAGAATACTAATAAATTAATCCTTATAAAACTCATATAAAATTCTATTTTCGAAGAATCTCATTCTCTCGAATAATTATTCTCACACATCCGTCTTCTTGCGTCAATTCAACCAATCGTGCGATATTTAATTTAACACTTGAGCCATGAATAACTTCATCCATTCATATACCCTTCTAACTTGTACTTTTAAACTCCCCTTCCACCCCCGTGTATCCCTCAATTTATCTGACCGAAGAATCAAAAAACTCGATAGTCTTGAATCTTATTTGAAGCCTCGAGATTCTCCCTGTCCTAGCCCACTTGACACAAAATTTCACCACACTACGTGTTTAACGGTGAATTTATTCCGAATGAGATCTTCCTTACATAAACATCCAAGAAAAAGAAGAAGAAGAAGAAGAAAGGAATCAGGTCATCCCTCTAATAAATCGTCATATAGCATACGCGAAAATGCTTTCTCATTTCCATAATTTTCCATAGGCATGCAGGTATGTAGCCTGGCTCGAGAAGAACGAGATCTTTCAAAACTCGAAATTCTAGAATTCATGGTGTGGAAATAAAATTTAATTTTTCAGAGTCATCGTGCTAAGCAAATTACACGATCAAAAGATTAAAGAATAATAATATCTTCTGATTAAATTGCGTGTCTCGAATCTGGAAGAAATACAATTATAGTCTGGAAAAAAAGCAAATAAGACTGAAATCACTCGATTCCATGGATTTCGATGATTTTTATAAATTTTCGTTATGCGATATACAATTCGCAATTGATTGGAATTGGAATCCTCTTTTATTTGAATAATTTACGGCCTTCTATATGAGAAGAAAATTAGATACGGTTTTGCAACGATAAAGAATGACTAGTAGCAGAGTCTTTAACTGTTTTTAGACCGCAGAATTGGCGATCCACTAGTTTTACCATTAGCTATTACGTTTATTACACTTTTTTCATTCGTAGCTTAGCATAAAACTCTCCTCGTTTTCGCTTAGAGCAATTTGTAAAATATGACAATTATTATTGCGCGAGAATATCTTCAGAATTGGATTCATGCGTCTATATTAATAAAAGATGGGTTTTTCCATTATTACACACGATCTCGTTGCATTCGTGATAATTAAAATTAATTAGACGATTGAATTGGCATTTTGTACTAATAGAATTAAAAGTATTTCAACAAAGTAGAAATCATTCTCTGCTTAAAGACTTACGTTTATGCGTATGAAATATTGACGAACAAACAGGCAATATTGCTTAATTCAATCACTACGAATGTGTTCCTATTCGAATTTCATATTATATTTCTTCGAAATTAATTTCCATCGATATCTGACTAAATTAATTATTTTATTTTTAATCTTATAGCGTATCATTATTACATATCAATTACGCATAAATTAAAAAAGTTTTAATTAATTATGTTTAAGTACCAAATTCGACATAAACTTCAAATGGCACGTACGATATATGTACGTAAAATCTACATTTATACAATCTTCCCAGCCTATATTTTTAGTCGGATTCCATTCTTTTGTTCGCCATATCCGCCCTTCGCGGTGGAACAAAAAGCAAAAATAGGAGTAGCCTTCCGTCATAATTTCGCATCACGATGGCACGAAGCTACTGTGTCGTGGCTGGAATCTCTGGACGCATACCGGTGGTTGGTCATGTATCATCCTGACACAACCCCGCTGCCTGAATTTACAAAAAACCAGAAGGGTGGTTGGCCAGGGGTGCGATCCGTGGATGTCTAATTCTTTAACCACCGTATTTTCATTTACTTTGACGACTTATCAACAACAATCATTTTATCAAAATCAGATATTGTACTAAGAGATTCATTTTCATGTTATTAAAAATTATTAATTGATAAACAAAATGCAATTATTTTTTTAATTTCATCATATACGTACACTCAATCACTGTAAGAAAATTTACATCATGTAAAAATCTTAATTTCAGTTTATTGAAAATTTAATGTGTAGAGCATAATTGTTATGAATAAAATTATTTATTTATTTATGAAAAATTTCTGTTTTACAAATTTTCATACAAAATTCTATTGTTGATTTAGTTGAACTTACGCAAAATGTATGAAGATTTTTTTTTTTTGTTTTGACTATTGTTCAATATTTAAAACAGATGAGATATTATTCTCTTATTGTTATTTAAAAGTAGACTTCGAAATTATATTTCGTTGCAACGAAGTGCAAAGTCTCACGCGATCACGCAGTTTGCTCGAAACGCGTTTATATTCGTCCGGCCATCTCATTTCTGCGATTACGCTCTTGCGCAATAATTCCTCATTGTGCCATGTTCAGTGGCGCGTATTCGCCGAATTTAATTAAATGCGCGAGATGTAATTTTCTAATTTAGTGAAAAACTACTTGAATCTGTTCGCGTTGAACAATTTCCCTCGTAATAAATGATATTTATTATCTTTAATTATAGAAATAATGCATTCACACTTTCGTTATTCGTTGTCCCATCTTCGTATCTGTATCTATTATCTAGATCTAGTTGGATCTAAATATTGATCTTCTTTAATATATTTTTATATTTACCAATATATTATCTTTTAATTATTATAATATAATTATAATAATTAATATAATATAATTATAATATAATAATACATATAAAAATATGACATTAATATATTATATGTATGTAAATATATGTAAATTTAATATATGTAAAAAATAAATAATAAATAAGTAAATAAAAATTTTTATGTTTTTATCTTTCTCAATTAAAATCTTCATTATGGTGCCTCAAAAATCTAACTAATTTAAATTGTACTGTCAACTCGAAAACATTATGGAACATTGTTTTCGAAATTCGTAGATTATTCACATCAGGGATGTTTAATTACCGTAGTCAAGTTCTAAAAAATTCTATTCAAAAAAATTTCAAACAATACGAATTTCTTTATTAACACTGACGAATAAACTCAGAATTCCTATTAACTTATTCAAACATATTCAGACTGGTTCATGATGCAACAGAAGTAAAAAAAGATGGGGATCTATCTATAAAAGCGTTGCTTTTAATAAGAAAGATGTAATGAAGATGTAATGAATCCTAGAAATGTTAATCAAAATTTTGATAATGAATATCGATATAGAATATCTAAAAGATTTCGAAGATGTATAATCACATATCAAAATTTTTAAAGAAATTTTTAATTTAGAAAGTTTATTTAAATATAAAAATTCATTTCGTTCAACTCCCACAAATGTTAAGGGTTGATGAATCCTGTAATTTTCGAATAATTAATCCGTAAAGGAAAGTATTGTTTCAAGGAAAGTATACTTGGCAAATACAGTTTACATTATTATCAATTTAACTTAAGTACAATGACAATTATTAATGGCGTATAATATCGTATAATAGATGGTACTGCTCGCATGGCAGTAATCGATATTGTGTAACACAACAATGCGTGACACTGTGTTGCGATAATGAATGCTATGTAATACGTTGTGTTGGGACCATTACATAATACATTGCGTCAAACGATTAACAATATTAAAAATATATTCATATGAACAAAATTCTACGAATATTATTTTTTTAAATATCGTTCTAATATTGCAACACTAATGAGTAGCGATAAAAAAAAAGTAATTTCCATTATTCCATTATTCAACGTGTCAAAAATTAATATCGGAAATCGATCATTTTAGATGTAATTTTACTTAATGGGGATATTTAATCAAAATGGAAATAGAGTGTATAATAATCAAAGCACCACTGTACCATCTAATCGGTATAAATTAATATCTTCATCAAATCTAGCTTATTGGATCCTTCATTAATATCTCTCTGTACATTACCTGCAAACTATAATCAATACATAATTGCAGAGATTATATAATATTTACTGGACAAGTTACTATTTAATTTTAAGATAAGATTAATTGAGCTATAACAATAACATCATATCCATCAATCTGCAGTTACTTTGCGAAATAATTTCATTCAAACTTTTATTTAGCTTTTTAATAACATTATTCTTTCTTTAACTGCACATTTTACACATATAAATTTAAGTAACTCAAGATGATCTGCATTATTATACACTCATTCCATGTCCTTGTGATATTACACAACTTTTATTTTACTTTTTTCAAATCCGTATATCAAAAGCACTATGAATTTTCCTACACCTAATCCAATAAATCCTAAGAAAATCACAAGTCTGAGAAATCAATCAATCTGTCAAACCTCTAGGAAATCTCTATTAGCCAATCTCAAGGAAACATAGCAAATCAAACAAACAAAGGTTGAAGGGGAGAAAGAAAAGATTTCCAACAAATTTCCTAACGAGACGTACAAAAGGCTTCTAGAAAATTAATTAAAAAGAATTCCATTAATCGATCTGAAAATCATATTAATACACGTATTATCTAATTGGAAGTATAAGTATGAGCCAGGAGACATCTGGCAGAGGCAATATAGTCGTTCGGGGATTGTCCCATTTGGGATGGTCCAAGTGTCAAGCCGTTTATATACACGGTCCAGTGTCGCTATTGTTGGCAAATTGGCGGTGGACGGATCCGTCGACGATGACCGGGGTTTGATGAAGTAATGGACGTTCTCTGTCGACGTGTTGACCCGTACCGATTATATACACCGTAATGGTACATACACAGGGCAGCCGGCGTACTAACTACCGATACGGGTACACACGGCTTTGTAACACGCGCATCCTTTAGCGGATCCACACCCTATCCGCTTCCTTCGTCCGTATACGGCGAGATCTTGCTTCAGTCTCCCGCTTCGAATTCCGATGAAACCCTATTAAGTGCATTCCTCGGTCTCTTATCGACTCGAGGCCGCCGCTCGATAAATGATCCTGCCATGCCGTCGTGCAATTTTAAGCCGATTGCATCTTTTCCGTTCCAACCACGGTATATACGACGCTGCATTTGAGTTCAACGGCCGATTTTATTGTACAGAGCGTCCTATGGAGAGCGCCGTTATTTTCTATGAAATTTTTCTCTGCTAGACCTCGTGGATGACGGTGATATTTAAATACGAATGTTTAATTTTAATTTGCGATTAAGATTTAGAATATTTAAGATGGCTATTATTGTCAGGCGCTTGTTAATAATTGTTTTATTTAATTTTTGTTTGGAATGATGTTGATAGCTAATAGGTGCAGGTGATACTAGAAATACTGGATTCGAGAGTAATACCAAATGCTATATTGAATCTCAAAAATTAATCATCGGCGAGAATATCAATATGTTTAAAGAAATTATATGTTCTCTGTAAATTATGCATAAATATCTTTATACGTGTACATATTACAGATAGAGAGGAATTAAATTTGACGAATGTTGTCAGGGTATATATTTGTATATATCTAATCTTTTTTCAACTCTTGCTGATCTTTTGCGCGCCATTTATTTCCTATTGCAAATATATATATTCGTAAATTGTAATAAAAAATTTTCATTAGAAATTTTCCAAATTTCTTTATAAGATAGAATATATTAAGACCTCTTTGTGCATTGTGCATTTCGCTGGGATCTCGACGTTCGCAAGATTTCCAAATCCGCAACCCCTTTTTGTCGAGCGGAACACAGCTAACACCAGATGGCGCGAAATTTCGTGATGGAGAAAGTCAGTGAGCCGCAGATCGGCGATCTTCGGTCAAGTAAACCCACGGGCCGGTTTAATTGCATCGTTTAATCGCGGCAGGTGGGCCGTTGGATTAATTATTTAAAGCCCCTTAGGCTAACGTCGAATTAATGGACACAGCGCCACAATGCCACCGCGGCATCGATAATTCTGCAGTTCTGTGGCCTCTCCCATTGGTCCTGGGACGCGTGCCACTCGCACAGAAGCTCTAGGATCGCTCGAGGTGTATCTAATCTAATGCATCGCCTTTCTGACGATCCATTCCTGCGGTTATGTCATCCATCCAACACCGTCATCCTAAAGGAAGCTGGAATTCGATCGATCGACTTTACGTCACGCGCCGACCTCTCTTTCGAACTAACGAACCGGAAACTGTCTTCCTCGGACCGTTCAACGTTGTTTGTTCTATTATCGTAGACTTTCTTTCTACGTTTAATAATTAAATGGCGAATGAATATTCATATTCTCGCGTAAACATTATTTGAAATTAGAGGGAGGGAGGGTATGGATATGAGTCAATTACATTAGAAGTTATTAATGACACTGATCGATCCTTCTCGACTCTTTGATCCAAGAAAATTTATATTCATTATTATCCATAATGTTATAACGAATATTTTATTACGGATATTATATGCATTTACTTTAATAAATACACAAACATTGTAACACAGTGTAATAATTAAATTGTAGAACGTGTTTAAACATCCCATCGCTCATTAATTATGCTTCGAACGATAAATTAATTGTCAAAGAATATTACAACGCGTAATTAAAGTCTGTTGAATTCGATAAACAAAGAATGCATAAAAATTAAGAAATGCGAATAAAGAAATTATTCAATTTGCGAAAATAATTAAACCAATTATTACAAAGGATAAACGATTTTATCGTAATTACCCTCTCTCCTTAAATTTTCCTATAATTCGAGTAACAAGCTTTTGTGTCTATTATCCCTCTTCTGGCTATTAATTTAACACCTTTGAAAGAGAACTCGAAGAGATAATTGATTATCGTTGGATAGTATATTAATTGAGACCTTCTTTCGAAAAGTGTTGAATTTTACGTGTATTTATTATAATTAAAATCTTTTCAACTCCGAGATAAACATTATTCATCAGAATATGAGAATAATAAAAAATTATCCGAATAATTCCACTCTGTTAAAAAATAATAATTTAAAGATTGAAAAGAAATTTAAAAGTGTTTCGATGTTCCAATTACCCTCGTTCTAAAATTGAATAATGGAAATTTAATCGACTCCATATTTGCACGACGATTGCACAACTTTTCGAATGGATAAGTTGTAAAATTTTTATACCAACGAAACGTATGAAATTTTTGATTACGGTTCACGCAAGAATATTTTTTCTTTTCTTTCACGGTCACTTCGTACCATTTTACGGGCAATAACGCGACATTTTACGGATCACCCATTCACGGTAAGAAATATAACTGTCTTGATAAAATTATTTTTCTCTCTGGTTTATGAGTTGTACGGACAAACGATCTTTATTGTCGGAAGAGAAAAGGATATAGGAAGGTGTACTCGAGCTTTTCCCTTTGAAAGAAAAATAAAACGACTCTTTATGTCAAGTGGATTGTAAACATTCGCTGCATAAACGATGGTTTGTTACCAGATTTCGAAAAAATCATCATGGAATTGGTCTCGATAATTACTTTATATTTGAAGTTTTTATCTCTTATTTTCGTGATAATTTTAATGTTTCTCTTGTTAAAATAATTTCTCTTAAAACATTTTTGAAATAAAATGATGGTGGTTGGTATTTATATATGTCAATATTATTTAAAATTTATATTTTAGTTTAGATACTAAGTATATACAAATTATACGGAATACATTTAAATAAAGCGCCACTTGTGTTAGAATAATTTAGGAAAGTACCAAAATGTAAATTATTCAAGTCACTCGTGAAATACAATGACGCGTGTACTTCTCTTGTAATGAAATTCTCAATGCGAAGTGAACGATAATTTTAACGCAAATGATTGCTATCTGCACACATCGAATGCGAACAAAATGCACGAAAATAAGAGATTAATTTTACCTTGTATTCAATCTTTTCCTTTTATAATTCATCTTCGTCTTTTCATTCTCTTTTCAACGAATTTCTTGTTGTTTCAATTATATAACTCGTTATTCTACGGTCATTATTTTTAAAAAATCTATACCTAGAAAATTATTACAATTATTCATTACAATACCAGTTACCTTGTTCGATTTCTGTTAGTTTCTACTGTACTGTAATCAAGCAGTTTCGCAAAGAAATCATTATAATCGTTTGTTTATAAAACTTGTACATTGCCCATCTGACTTTTCAATATAAATTCAATAAAAAAATCCCAATTTAACTTTGCTCTTTGCTAAAAAGCTCGTGAAAATTATTTTTATTTCATTAACATAATACCATTTAAATTGAAACGTAACAATTAAATTTTCACCCGAATATTTTTCACCGGGAGGAAATTCGATATTTTCGCGAATATAATTTCATCAATTCGCGAATATACAAATGCTCGTTGTTGTTCCGCGAAAATCTGAGGAAGGAAATGGTGGCACGTTTCACCGGTATCACCCGTGTTCAAGATTCATTTAATTAATTACTTCGCTAATGAAATTTTTTATTATCCCCATAGCTCGGGCCGCGATACCGTATTACGATTAAAGTCGGCCGTATAAAGTCTGGCCCCGGTGAACAAAAATGTTTTTGTTCCGCGATTAAACCGACGGTGCTCCACGAAACTTTAAAGCTTTCTTAGGAAACTGTTCTTAGAGGGTAGAAATCGTTACACGAGAATCCGCGGCAAAGTTGCTTAAGTAACTAAAGAAAATTCCTCGGTCGTTCTAATGCAGTCAGGATTTGACCACGGTTAATTCTAAATAGGCTGGTTTTTTTGGGGGGAGGGGGAGAGATGGTAAAGTTGAGAAAAATTTAATTTTTTTTCTAATCGTTGCGAGAATGATCAAGAGTAGGATAAAGTTTTGTGCGAGATTTTATGAATTTTTTCAAGAGTATAATTTGTAAATGAAAATCTTAAAAGAAAGATTGAGAGATAACTCTTGTCAAATTTTGACAATGGAATACTCTTTTTTCGAAATTTCATGGAAACGACAAAATATAAAAGATAGATGAATTCTCTCAAACGTTAAAAAGAAAATGATTTGAAGAAGTCGATTTTCTTCTTCGTAAGAAAAAAAAAGGAAAAAAAAAAAAAAAGGACAGCCATCCTTTTTCGCCATCAAGTCCATCGTCTTGGTATTGCCGCGCTTCGGTATTCACCAAGAATTCCAGCTGCGAGATCCAGCTCTCTCGGATTAATGAGATCGAATCAGGCCAAGGCATCTTCCTTGGAGACAGATAGCCAGGATCGAGCTGCGCTTCCTTAACTTCGTTATCCTTCTACGGACGCATATATCCGATAGGTCGCGTTCGTGACAAACTTCTTGATTATCCATGGATGTTGCTCTTGATGGAGATGGATGATAGGTGTTTCCAGAAAAAAAGAAGGACTAACGAAAAAAACCGACGATAAGCAAATCCAATTTCGAATGATTCTTCGTTCTTCTTCGTTTTTACTGGACATAGTGTTTTTTCGAGGCATGATTCTTTTTTATGATGATAGGATAAGCTTCGATTGACCTTCTTTCTTATAATCACGTAAAAATGTACTTTTTAATAGTGGAATATGTAGGCAGATGGTTAGAATTAATAAAGTAATATTATGAGGATAATTAAAGATGTGTATAATTATGTTTTTATCCGGAGAAAAGAATATTTTAGTATAACTGCAAGTATGAAAAAAATCCAGGAGTCAAATTAATAAATTCTTTGCGAAGTTGAGAAAAATGAAATGACGAAACTTCAGTAATGAACAGTTTCAGTCGTTCGTGCTTTTAAATTTATATTATTCGGATCAAACTTTATTAATTTTTTGATCATGTATCTTTTGCGTCACAAGTTTTTGAATTATTTTTTTTCGACTTAAGCTACGAAATTTTATTTTCTCGTGTACAACAGGATTCTTTATCAAAATGTAACAGTGTTAATCGTACATTAGCCTCTTAACTCTCGGCTTAAAGTCGGTCTTTTGCGAGCTATTTGTACTAGCTTATATCCATGAAGCTATTATTTTCGCATTTCGTCACAGTAAATTTAGATTCGTAGAATTCACAAATGAAATGTACATTATTCTCTTCTAAATTTTCATTAAAAAATTATTATAAGAAATAATTAATTCCTTTTAAATCGTCGCTTCCTTCTTTAAATGAAATTAAAAATTATTTTCGTCTAATTAATCTTATGGCAAAATTTTTCCAAGCTTCTCGCATCTTTGACACAATTAAACCATTCTTCTTCAAAAAATAATGAAAAATTTTTAAGCCATGAATATTGAACATTTAAAATTATCTTATTACAAATTTTCAGCAATTTTGCGACACGAATATCGAAAACGTATATCTTACTAAATTAATGAAAAACCGCGGTAAGGCAACCATTGTAAGGTATATTATCAAGAATTAACAACGAGCATACTGTTTCAAAGTTTTCCCATGTATAATATTTCAAAGTAATTTATTTGATACAAAACAATTTATGCAACGCAATATCCTACCCTCTACAGCTTCGAACATTATTAACATTTCACACCAATTCCTATGAAATAACCGATATTTACTACAAATATTGCAACAATTATCTCGTCGATATTTTTTTTCATTCTAAAATCGTCTCAAATACCATAAATATTTGAAACGCTTGTTCCTCCGTCGAGTACACTATCGTTAAATACCAGCAAGAATTTTTTAGCTTGAAAATTGATCTTCATACCCGTGGCAGAAATCAGGTCGTGAGAGAGATTACTCGGCTGACGTTATAATAAGTCGAGAAAAGAACGAAAAAAAAGAAGAGATAGAGATAGAGAGAAAGAGAGAGATAGAAATAGAGAGAGAGAGAGAGAGAGAGAGAGAGAGAGAGAAGGATGGAAAAGGGACCAAGAAGGAAACGAATAAAAAATGAGGTGGATATCGGGGATGGGGAAGAAAAAACAGTATCTCCGCGTTCGGGATTTTTAAATTACCTATCTTCCGGTGTAGCTGGCCCCTAGATAAAGAGGATGACCTGAAACTCTCGTTAACGCATTAATCTTCTCGGATCCTCGCGTTTCTAGTCATTTTTTTTGCGCGACTCCCGCGTAAAGAATGATTTTCCAAGGGTGTATGCAACCCCCAATTTGACGATCCAAGTCTACTACTGAAGCCGAAATTAATTGCCTCGTAATCGCATTTTTGAATACTCTAATCATCTTTTTATTTCAATTTGGAAGCATCTTTGAAAAAGAATGCAGAAAGACAAAGGGAGAGTGTAACGAGACAAATCGTCATTACCTACGTTATAAATTGTAAAAGTGTCTGGAAAAAAGATATTATAAGATCAAACACGAAAGAGTGAATCGAGCGAGAAATTTTAAATTTTTATTTTCTTAAGTATATTTTAAATATTGTAAGAAAGGCGAAAATGATAGGAGAACAATTAAATATATAAATTAATTTGATGCTATTTTAGAAAAAATAATAATCAGAAGAAGTTAAGTTTTAAAGTAACTTTTATAAAGATATATAGAATTATTGATATATACAATCCTATACTCCATTACGAAAACTAGGCTCTAACCTATACTACATTCCATACCATATAACATTGCATTCATCGTTGAGAAGAAAAATCCGTCTCGAAAGAATTAAATCACCCCTTTCTGCGACACAGAACTATAACTAATAACTATATCTAATAACTATATCTAATCTACACTCGATCAAACACTCGACAAACTTCTCAATCGAATAATTCATAATTAATCGACACGATACATTAATTTTCCTTTCAGATATATATCTCAACCGATCCGAAACGCGCACGTTTCACTCGCGAAACACGACTACCACCTTCGTTTCCAATACTCCCGACTTCGTATCAGCGCCGACCAAACTTCTCCAAACTCTCTCCAAAGTTATTCCACTAGAACTCGTTTCCCTTGGAACAACAAGGAGGCAAAGTCCACGGAGGATATTGGAGCGGACCCGCAGCGCTCACCTGTCACCAGGCCCCGAACGAAAGAAAGCGGGGACGACAGTGAGTGGTCGCGACCCCTTTCCATTTGCAAATTAAACGGCCACGTCCTTGATTTCAATCCGTGGAAACCCAATCTCAGCTTCTCCATTGTATCCCGGACTTAAGCCCGGCAACTAGGCGTTTAATCTTAATCGATCTCTCGGAAGGTGGATATATATCCGTGTCCTCTTCTCCCCCACTCACCCTTCTTGGCTTCCTTTCAAGAGCCTCATTCCGCTTCCTTTTTCCGACACCTTCTTTTCCGATCTCCTCCAACTATCTCTCTCTCTCTCTCTCTCTCATCTTCCACTATTTGCCGATTTCCTCCTCCTCCTCCTCGAGTTTTCTCCGTCTCACCCTTCGGCCAAGATACTCTCCTCTCTCCCTTGGCTCGATCTCTCCTTAAAGGTTGGTCGTCGTTCCCTTTTGCCGTCTTATCTTAATGGCTCGCCCCGGCAATCGAAAGTTTAGTTATTATCGCGGTCGTTGTCGCTCCGGTTCCGCGAGATCCCATGAAAATATGGCGGCAGATAGGGTGGAGGAAATTGCCGGTACGACGCGTACCCGATTCCGAGATTTCGACGATTCGCGGCAAGCGAATGGTGAAAAGGAAAGTTGTATTGTATGTTACCTTTATGGGTAACGGAGTTCCCGGTTTCCGCCAACTTTATCGTGATTCAACGTTGCGGCACACCGATGCGCTTTACGAGGATGTGTCACGTAATCGGATGACTTTTCGGTGGATTTTATACGATTTTTCGCGTTTTTTTTCTTTTTTTTTTTTTTTGTTGGATAGAGATAAATCATTGCGCGAGACGTGAGGCGTATCTGGAATGTGTAGAGTATACGTGTGGAGTTCGATATTCTTGAAATGTATAGTGTAGATATGTAGGGTAGGTGATTTATTTTTGTTAATATGTACTAAATATTGTTTGAAAGTTTGAAAGGATATGTGTGTCTCGAATAATATGGAATTATTAAGAAGTATCGAGATCATTTTGAATTAATGTATATATATATATATAGGTTAAGGTATGCCAAGGATTTAATTAATTGTGATGTAGTTTATAAGAGTGTATTTATTTTGATAGTAATGGTAAATTATTAAAAATGATTTTTAGATAGTGATAACGGAAAGGGAATATTTTAAGAATATTTTAATAAGAGAAAATAGAAGACAATAAAAACTATATATTTGAATAATTAAAAATCGATATCCTAGAAATCATAATATTAAATTACCAAAACATATCTTCCAGAATTTTAAATTAATTCTAGATCTAAATTGATGTAATGGAAAATTGTAAATAAAGAGAAAACTAAAGTATTTTTTTATTGAATTCTATTAACTGATCATTATTTAAAACGTATAAAAATAAATAAATCTAGAAATCGTAGCTTATGCACTGAAGATATACAGAGAAACACGATTACAAGTGAAAGAAGTAGAAAAATAACCCACGTATAAGGACGATATAGTTGAAACAATTGGCATTGTGCAAGCTTTAAATCTTCCTCCACATTTTATAGTTTCCAAGACAGTTTAAATGTTTCTTTAGAGAAATAAACTCGAATTTACCAACAGTTTCAATTCTGAGATGAAACAGATTGCAAAAATAAAACAGAACATCCACCCACGTTACAATCAGCGAAATGGACGAATAAAATTTGATCAACAACGATGTTTAAAAATTAATATCACGACATCTCGATTCAATGATACAAAATTAAAGATGGACAGAGTCTGACTCAGACAGAGAAATCCCTATAGAGCGCTCTCTATATGCGAATCCGTAATGCAACCTCGGTTGGATTTACGTCAAAACATTCAGCCTCGAAGAAAACTTCGTTTCTGGATGTCGTGCGCTTTATCATAAAGATTCTACCGAATAGAACTTAATGTAATAATGCGAGGTCAGATCGTCATTTCTCTATGCGCAATTTTATACTGTGCATTTTGCGCTTAATGCAGTAATTTCTACATCTAAATGTAGGTATAAACATATGCTTTATCCGACATCCAATGTAGCTTTCTCGTTACACCTGTTTGCCCGGAACTTACATCTGAAAACGCATGCACGTGTGAGAGAACAGAGTGGACTGTGAATTGTCGTGGGACATGGGTCGAGACAGGATATTTTTCCGAAATGTCTGAATTTTGATAGTTAAATTTGAGCTGTCTTGGATTATGATATCAGGTGAATGTTTGGGAAATCGAGAAATTTAATTTTTTATAAATTACGTTAGCAATTGTAGCATTAGAAATATTGCATGTGATAAATAAATGATTGTAATTGAAACGATGTAATGAAGATAGAGTGTTTTCGTTGCTATCATTGAAGATGAATTCTCATAGTTAGGATTATCTTGGATTATAATGTCAAACGAATATTATAGGAATCGAAGAAACGATTTAATTTTTTTTATATAATAAATTATAATATATTTATAATTTTTATATTGGAACTACTCTACCTAGCTATGAAAAAACTTTCATTAATCATTTTAAGAAACATGAATTATTGTAACATATCCATATTTCTTACAGTTATTACAATTATCATATTCTTTTATATTTGAACAAAGTAATAATTCCCTATTGTCAGATCATAAAAATCTCAGATCTCTTTTAATAGAATTTTATGAACTCAATAATTTAAAATGTAAAAGTAAAAGTCCAATATTTTACTACGTAATTAAACGAACGAAACTCACTTAATTAACTTACTCTTTCTTTTCAAAGAATCATTTCACTTCCACCAACGAAAACAATCAAGATGTTTATGAGAATCGTTCGTGTTGCAAGTCACAGTGTCTATGTAGATAAATCATGTGCAAGCAGGTAAACGGTCTCTCCAAACAACGCGGTAATGAAATGTTCCCACTGTAACTGCGGTGAATAGATGTCTGGCAACATCAACTCATTAAGAACAACTCATTATCGTGGAGAGACTGGTTAGAGACGTTCATCAGAACGCCTCCTTGCCTATTCAGTTTTACCTGAAGCCAAGGAAACCCAAGAACGACTGTTTGTCCCCAAGTCGATTCCACGTTAGTTGTAAATTGGCGCAAAGATTCTCCAAAGATTCCATATCATCGTCTTTTGAATTATATTTATATTAATTGCAAAGATTTGACGTTTAAACGTGGAATCATGATTGTAGAAGATTTCTTAGAGATTATGGAATTTAAAGATTCTAATATCCTAGAATGGAAATAAAGATATATACGATTTTGTAAATTCGATGAATTTGTGAGGAATTTTAAATGAAAATTCATTATCAAACTTGTTGATAATAAGAAATCTAAAGATTATCTGAAAGTTATTAACACAATAAAATTGAAAGAAAAAGAAACAATAACAAGTGGAATATGAAAAAAATTATTTTAAATGATTCTTATTTGATTTGTTGTACATAATAATCTCTTTTTTTTCTTTTTTTTTTTTTTGGTAGGCCTGCGATTGATCGATATGTCGGTAAAGAGGACAACAGGGTTTTAAACGAGCTAAACTTTGAACCTTTCTAAAGCCAGTAGCTCCATAAATCTAGTATTTCGTGATGAATAAAATATTGGCTGTGAGAAAAAGTGCTGAATTTGTCAAGTAGATGTATTGAAAAGCCAACTTATACAACTGCTTAAAGAAATATTTAATCATAAGCTTGAAAAATATGATAGAGTTCAAATAAAAATCTGAATATACAATAATATTACATATATAAAATTCGAATTTAAACTATTCCATTCTAATATTGAAAAAAATACTAAAAAATACTAGCAATTACGAACAATTTTATTTTCAAAATAAAATTAAAAATGTGATTCTTAAAATAAAAAAAATAAGAAATCTATATTGTCTTCACATATCATAAGAGATACTTTCGGGGAAAACAAGATCTTAATTTTTTCTCTCAAAATTTTTTCCCTCCATTTCCTATTAATTCAATCATTCTCAAGATATTTATCATTTTGTGAACAATTTGGATAGCTGCCAGAATTACTTCATCTAGCATGTCAAACGACTAAGTGTCATGACTAGAACGAATGCGAACATTTATGAAAAATTTACAAAAATGTACAAAATGAAAAAATATTCAAAGAGAATATTTAAAGCGAAGTACGAAATATCTAAAAGCGAAGTGTAATTCATTTAAAAAATGAAATTAATTTAAAAAAGATTTCTATTTAATAATAAAAATCACATGAAAACCGTACCGTAACATCGTATATTTCTGAAGTTGTTGCTTTTTCCAAGATAATTGATATTCAATTTCAAGGCAAGTAAAATTGCAGGTTATATACTAAATATAAAAATAAAATAAATAAAATAAATAATAAAAGAAATCAAAGTATTATTATTAGATATCACAATGCCTAAACTAAAACGCGTACTACCTCCTTTGGGTAAAGAATTTGGAAAAAGCGATCTCGATAGGATTGGTAAGGATGAATTTTTTGTCGATGAACGAAGACTTTCTGTCTCATACAAACACTTATTTTACTTTTTAAACTATTTTACTTTTTACTACAAGGATATTTTCACGAACCACGCGTGACGCCTTTCGACAAATACAAAGGAGTTCCTGTTAAGTTTCGCGAAGGTATAGAGAAGGGGCGTCAAATGATTCCCGGACCACCGCTTAAACTCTTTGAAGACAAATTTATGCGAATTTTCGAGGGAGAAGCATTGTACGATCCATTTCGCAAAGTCCCGAAAAAACAGGTAATTGTACAACAATTAAATCGAACTAATTAATGTGATAATACATTTCCAATACGATTCTCATTTATGATCGTTTTATCATGGATTCGTTCATGAAATTACGTGTTTTGAGATATATACTTGGATCTAATTTGTTCAAATAGAATTTTTATAACATTAAGTTTTAAAAAAATTGAAAATATTTAAGATTATTTATTACTACTGTATTGGTCAATAGATTTTTCTGAAAAAAATATAAAAAATTATTCTTAAAGGATGAACAAAGTAACATCATCTTACATATAATTTTCCGGAAAAAAATATTTCAAATAAAAATTAAATATTGCAGAAAATTATCGATTAATTCGATAAAAATTATGATTTCCATTAAAAAAAAATAAAATTAATATAATAATCAAAAATTTTCTCTATGTATAATTAACACGAAGTTAATATTTTTATACATCACTTCTCTCTGTAGCTAGATTTCCAACATTTTCTGAGAATTTTTCAATTCGAAATTGAAGAAATATACTTTTGCAGTTCTAGCCACTATGCTAAAGAAGCCAACCTGATACATCGACCGTTTCGCAGCTTGTACCGGTCAAAGGTGTTATATGGCCATCAGCCCCTGCCAAGAAGCATTCGACACCTGGTGATTATTATGGGTGTTTCGAGAAAATCTCTTACTTCAGCCCCGCGTTGATAAAACCAAAGAAAGCGAGACCCGAGTTACCAAATGTGAGAATCAAACCCAATCCTAAAGGTGGTCCAGGATATGCTAACATTTGTCTCAGCCCGTTTCCAGCTCATGCTCATGAACCTTATGATCCACCAGAGAAGAAACCTAAAGGTAATGAAATTACACTGCGTGTTTATTTAAATTTAGGAAGACCCATATTACGCGATTTATTTTCAAGTAATTATTATTTCAATTCATAATACATATAATTTTACTTAAAATTTCGAACAAAATTTCAATTTTCTATCTCTAAAAAAAATGATTTCTCATTTTCACAATATGTAGAAAATTCAAATGACGTAATAAAAATCTACATAAGTTTATTTTTAAGTATATCGTCAGCAATATTTTAATATTTGTATTTACCGCGTCAGTTCGCTTCTTATATCCCATTTTTTGTTCATTACTCTTTTCCTAGACGCGACAGATAATATTACCGTGCAAGAAAGTAATATAAAAGGGGCCTCGTAACGCGGAAGATTGGAGACTCTCGTTCCCGTTTTTCTTTTTTCGGTCAAATTTTGTTTTTTCCCAACTGGGAGCGCAACTAATTACATTTTTGTCGTAAGGAAGGCAAGAAAACGAGAGCTTTTTTTTACGCCATGCTGCGAGCAAACTTCGGTCTGAGGCTAATTTAAAGGGAAAGCTGTGATGCAACGTTGAAAAAAAAAATAAATAAATAAAATTAAGTGAAACCGGTGGTTCGGTTAATTTTCATTACTCTATTATTAGGCACGTGAATTAATTATATACGGTCACTTTGTGACGCGTCACGGTAGATAAAAATGATTTCACTTTTGTTTAAAAGTGTTGATGTTTCGTTTAAAAGCTGGGTTACTTGCTTTGATAATCGAACAACATATTTATTTAAATATGTCTTGTTTAAATATTAATGCCAGAGTCGAGAAAAATAGTTTATAAAAGCAAGTATTTCAAATATATATTTGTTTATAGAAATATTTCACATTTTTTTATTTTTAATAATTTATTTTAAATTTTCTCCAGCTCTGATTACCACACATATGTTTCACATAAATAGAAAATTTCAGATAATTAAAAATTGTTTATGCGAATAGAAAACAGGTCACGTTTGTATCTCTTTCTTAAAAGATAATATTTTCTTTTGAAACTACGAAGAAATCTTAGAAGTCATGAAATGTGACTTGATAATTCTTGTTTTCAGTTAAAGAAATGTATCGTGTATTTCAAACTACACATGCGCCAATGGACTATTTCCCGCCAAATCCTTACAAAGCTTTGCACATCGGATCTACATACGTACGACCTCACGAAGTCAAGCCTAAAATTTTGGGCCCTAATCGTCTTATCGTTCCATTCCCAAAGAAACCAGGCGGAAGCCACGCAGGTTGCTTTGACAAATTTCCAATTCATTATGCCGATCCATATGACAGAGTAGAACCGAAGAAACCTAAAATTCCGAAACCTACACGTATATTTATCTCTGGTGGACCACCACTTCGATCAAAATTCACCTCTAGTATTATAAATAAAATTACCAATGTATCTTGTAATTTGAACAATTATGTTACCTACACGCCACGAGTTTATCCTTTGGAGAAATAAGAAATTCATATGTTATGTAAAATTGTAAATCGAAAAAATAATTTCTGTCATACATTTTTTTTTGTGAACGAGACTTATGAAATAGATATTGTATAGAGAAAACAAATGCGTCATATTTTTAAAGTTGTTCGTAAAGCAATTGCACTTTGCTTTTTCTTATGTTATTTCTCTTCTTCTTTATGTATTTTCATCTTAAGAAACTTCTTTACCTTTATTGCCTCTCTCGAATCTTCTCTATCATGAGTACACATATTTATAATTTTCTCAAGTTTCGAAAGAATTCTTTAATAATTTAATTCAACGAAATAAGCAGTCTTCTCCATTGATTGAAGATTCATGCATTCGCTTGAAAGTCATTTACGAACAGTAAAATAATTATCAGAATCGATATATCGTACAATTAGTAGAAAAAAAGATAACGCAAATATCCTATTTACACATTTACAAAACTCTTGAATAAAAATTAACTCTCCTTCATTTACAGAGAAAACCTTCTGAAAGAAGAATAATTATTACTAAGAATCTTTTCTTCATTATCATCAATTTTTATCATCAAATTTATATTCATAATTAATCATATAAAAAAGAATCGAACAATCATTCATCACTTTGTTTCAATTCTTACAACATTTGTTGAATTCCATTCAACAAATCAAAGTGAAACAGAACAATTATCGTTTTTTTTTCTTTTTCTTTCTTTTTTTTTTTACGTTTATCGTTAATTCATCAATGCGTTTAATGGATTATCCAACATGTACGAATCTCAAGAGGATTGAAAAAGATTTGCAGTAAATAGGAATGAGATACGTGTAAGCCCTTTCAAAGCGAATCACTCTGTCGCATCTGAACTTACTAATGAAATTCTAACGAACGTTTCGTGCCGTGAAGTCCACTCGTGGCAGTCGCAATTAAACGTTCCTGGCAAACATGGCGTATCGGGACGACAAGCTCGTTGCACCACTTAAAGGTTCGCCACCACGCCTTGATAGCATGTGCATGATTGTTGGTAAGTAAGGTTGGGTAAGATTAATTGGTAATTGGCGATAATTATGTAGAAAATAGCGATTCAATGATTTCAATGATTTTGAAATTCCGAGTAATGTTTTTCTATAGAATATTAATATATTCGAAATGTCTTTGGAGGGTTGATTCTAGAGATCGAAATTAAATTAGATTTGAGCATTTTAAGGAGCTTTTAAATTGCATTATTTTTAAAATTATTTATAATTTATTTTGAAATGATAAACATTTCACGAAGCATTTCATTTTTCAAAAGTAAATGAACATATTTGAATAATTTATTTGTAACTTCATGAAATAAATTATTCAGTATTTGCTAATATGTTATTCGTTATTTGTTTAAAATAATTAATTTTAATACTATAGATTAAATGTTTATATAATTGATAATAATATTAAAATATTATTAATAATATTAATTTAATATAACATAATAACTGATTTTCTATTAAAAAACAAATTTTATTTTCTCAAATAATTAATAAATTTATTTTTAAATTTATTTTTTTTTATATTTTTTTATTAGAATTTTCTAAGAAATTTATTAACACCTTTTATAGTAATTATATATTAGAAGGATTTTTTGTTATGAACGAGTTCATCAATCTGCTACGCAAGACTTTTCACTTGTAATAATCTCGTCACCATTAACCAACCATCTCTTGTTCACTTGTATATTAAGCCATCATACCTATTATATTGGCGAAGTGTAACTAATAAGATTATCGGGCGAGAACAGAGAGAGCTTTGACCGAGAGTATAACAAACAAGATATATATATATGTATATCTTCAATATTCTTAATTATTATTAGTTTTAGAGAGATATACAAAACATTTTGGATGTTATAGTATATTTTTTAATATTATATATTTAACTTGTATTAAAAAAGACTATATTTTAAGAATTTAACTTAAATTTAGATTTGATTTACAATGCCTGAGGGATGACTAGTTTTATTTATCATACCCCTTGGGTGTTTTAAGCGTACCATCAGTGTATTGATAAGTTTTTAGAAATTATGACCATGCTATATTTTGTCGAAGAAATTCGTAAAATAAAATATGATGAATAAATAAAATTATTATAATATATTTATATATTTCAAATGTGATTACATTTGATGGGACATTTTTGAAGAATTGGTATATAAAAATATCGGTTGAATTTTATTTATTAAATTGTAAGCAGTTTAAGTTTTCATTAGATAAAGATAGAATAGAGAACCCATTTTCTACCCAGATTAAATTATCTATAAATAAATTTCAACCAACATTTTCCTATTTATTTTGATTTCTAGAATCAATTCCTTCCATAAATATATTATAGACATTCTGTATGTATAGGAAAAATCGTTCCTTTAAATCGAGAAGATATATTCTCTTCTATATAATTACCAAATTGATCATATATCAAAGCCACGAAAATACCAAAGTTCTGTCGAAATGCAAAAAAACGTCAACGAGAAAACGAAGAAAAAGTGTAAGTGGGATAAAAGCGAAACAAATTTGTGCTGATCCTTTCAACCACGTACACGGAATCGCATTATGAATGCTGATGGAGGATATGTTTTCGAGGCTTTATTCCTTTCTTTTTCCAGACTTTTTGAAAGACAGATAGAAGAAGAAAAAGAGGACACTTGGCATTGTTGGAAGATTAAATCTGTGACGATACGAGTGCCAGGAATGGGGAATGGGCGTCGTGAAATTTTTGTTTCATTGCTGTATTTTGATTAATTCAAAACAACTTAATCAAAGAAACGAATATCTATTAACTTATCTTGTTTTAAAAAATTAATTCAATCCTTAAATAAAACATCATTGTGAGAAACAAAATATAAGTTAGATATTAGCCTCAATCTCTTCACCATTCAAGATACTCATTTCAAAGACTTGATAAATATTGAATCTAATTATATACTAATCTTTGAGCATGATTCAGATACATTATTATGCCTCATAAATTAAGAAACTCTATAGAAAAATATATACAATATATAAAAAATCTTTTTCAAAAACTACTAATCAATTCCATTATTTCTAATCAACCCTCGTTCACGATATATTATTATTCAACCTGCCATTGAATATTATATTAAAAAATTCTATTTCTACTTCTACTTTTCAATTTTATCTCACAGTGAAACGCAGGAACTCCAAAATCACTAGAATTATCCGAAAATCGCGCGAAGATAGTAGAACAAAGGGGGTGGGTCTTGCATCGGGTCGCAATAAGCGTTTTCGCTCGAGCAGCAGTCTGAAAAATTTTCAAGTGGGGATTCGCTGGCAGACAAGAAATGGCGTCAGGTAGGTATGATTCCACGAGATTTATTCCGTGGCTGAAGTCGGCCATTTCTCCGTGCCGTGTCGTTGCGTCGGTATTAAACATTCCAAGCATTGCGATACCTTCCACCGCTAACCTCCCTCTTTACCCATTCCCCGATACACATCCTCCAGAACGCGTATACAACCTTGGACCATAGACAGCCACCAAGCGATCATCCTTACTTATACAGGGTGATCCACGTTTAAAGTATCAAACTTTTGTCAATATATTCATATATTGTCAATATATATTCTATGGATTTAAATAAATACAAACATCTTGTGTAAATATAAAGTTCACGATTTGTAAAAAAAATTCATAAATAAAAATGTGGAATTGGAAAAAAATATTAATAATTATTATTGATTTAATGACTGAGAAAAATAAATACAACTCGCATAAAACTATATATATGTATAAATATCGTTTAATTATTGCTTTCGAATTTTTGTTCACAATTTTTTAACAAAGCATTAAACTATCTATAATATTTTTTACTTACTTAGAATGATATTGGCAAGGTTTGGCACCTTAAATCTGGAACACTCTGTATACACGCAGCGAGTTTCTTCTTGGGGAGGATGGTAAGAGGGAAGGAGTTCAAAAAGCGGGGCAGAAAGCAAAGAGGATCGAAAAATATGCGAGTTCGACGAATCCATGAAATCTTTGGGTGCGGTATCATTGAGCCGAGAAAACTCTATCCTAGTAAGCCGAGGGACGCTTTGCGGAAGCGCGCCCATGCCCGGAAACCGGGCATATGCCCTAAACATGGACATCTTTACGGTTCGATGGAATTTCGTTCCGGAACTGTTAATGTTCACCGTGGAGCTATCTTTATTATCTGTTTTGCTTTCTCGTTGTTGAAAAATATGAGATGTATACGTGAAATATTCGTGGAGTTTGTTTCGAAGTTTTATTTTTAATTTTATGATTTTGTTAGTTGTGTAGGATAAATTGTAAAAATTGTTTATTTTATTATAAATCATTAGTGACTTGTAAATTATTAAAATATGCTTTTTTTCGTTGAATTCTTTTCTTTCTGATGAAATTTGTTTCAACTTTTCTATGTATACATCATTGTATTTATATCAAAGCATTTATATGTTAATTAAATATATTAAATTTCTTATAATTTAATATCTTTTATATACTTTTATATTCATTAATTATATTATTATAATACGCTTAATGCGTCAATAACTGGTTATTAATCACGATTATTACGAAACTCCATCAACAAATTATATTTTACCATTTAATTTATTCCCATATTCTATTCAAAATAAACACACCACTAATATTACGTCGATTTTCACATAGAAGTCAATCAATTTATGCATTACATTCGTCTATAACTGCAATTTAACACGTAGAAATTAATATTTCCATTAAATCGAATTATTCCACTAAATACACTCGATAAACCAAAGAGAGAAAAAATAGAAGGGGAGGAGAGAAGGGGAGAAGAGAAAAGGAAGAGAGAAACTTATATAAAAGTTCCTGGAAAGGTTCATTGATCAGAACCACGAGGAGAACTAAATTTTTCGCGGGCAGACGATCGCAAAACAAGACTGAGGGGGGATCATCGTGATAAACGATATCCTTTTTAGCGGGGATCCCGATCACGGGATCCCGCGGGTCTGTTCAGCAGAAAATTCCATTCCCCGTAAATTGTAAAGGCAGCTTCGCCGTCCAAACGCGGAAGATACAGGCGGGATATAATAATTCCACGCACAGCCATTTTTCCAACCGAAACTGCGAATTATTAAACGTCCGCTCGAACTCTCACTGGGACCCGGGTTATTATCGGCTAACTATATTATTCGTCGCTTCGAAGCGGCGGCCTTATAATTAAGGCCAACGAGATTAAAGTGACATTCTCTCCTCCCTGGTAAATTGTCCCTGTTCGGGGGAGAACGATGAAAAATAAGGAAACGTGCGAAAATGGATATTCCAAGGAGAGAGAGAGAGAGAGAGAGAGACAGAGAGAGAGAGAGAGAGAGAGAGAGAGAGAGAGAGAGAGAGATCGTCTTAAAATGTGCTTCTCTTGATCGGTGAATCGTGTTTTGCTTTTTTTCCTTTTTTTTCTGTTTCATTTTTTTTCGTTTCGCCCTCTTTTTTTTGAGATCGAACAACTCAAGACCTCACCCCTCTTTGAGCGTCGGATTTATTCTCAACCCCTCGCATTGTCCGTACCTGGAAACGTTGGAAAGCCTTTAGAAAATGGCGGGCATGCTTGAATTTCACGTGATCGATAGTGCTTTCGACGTGGTTTATTGGAAACACGGCATTTCGAGAGTGCAATACCGGACACGATTCCTTGGAACCGTGCGCTATTACTTCGGTGACCTGCATGACTGTTCGTGTGATTAAGAGTGTGGAAGGAAGTATAGGAAAATTTTCGAGCATTGACTGGATGGAGAAACATTTTTGAATGCCTATTTTCAATTCAGTCGAAACAATTATAAAAATTCTGCAACGTTATTCTTATGTCTTTGCCATATTTAGATGTTGCGAGTGAAAAATTTTGAGGATATTTCGAATTTTAAAATTTATTGTATAGCAGATTTAAAGATAATACAAATTACTTAAGGAAATCGAAATGTTTGTAAAATAAATCTGTTTCGACCGTGAGAAAAACAAGGTTTATATAACGAGTGGAGAAAAATATTTTCATAAAGAAATAATGTGCAATATAATTATACGAGAAATAAATGATAGAGAGAAAAAAGGGTATACAACTGGAGAAGAAGAGAGCGACGAATAAAGAGAGCGAACGAGAAGACTGAAATCAAAGAAGTTAAACAATTAAGAAAAGAAATGTGAAAAAGGTAATCAACGCGGGAACAAAGATAACGAATAGACTGCAGCAAATGAAAATTCAGAAAGAACGAGCAAGAACAATAGCTTGAATATCTAATATTATATAATGAAATAATATAAATAAATCCATTGAAGGGAAGGAACAATGCACAAAAAATATGAAATAAGTAAAAGATAAAGAAATATGAGTATAAAAGAAGAACAAGAAATATAATTCAAAAGAAGAAATTTAATTCAAACCTCGTTCAATATTAAAATTAATTTCACTTCGCGTTGAATTTCTCATATTAAAATTTAAATTAAATAAATACATGTATAAATAAACATTCGAGAGAAAATAATCACACGTGAAGTAAGTTACAAATGTTGAAATGAATGGCGATTCCTATTTTGAAGAAGTGAAATCAATTTTCCAATTTAAGAATTGAAAATATATTCTTTTTATTAACTTTGAAATGCGAAACAATTGAAAAAAATATTATGTAATCTGTTGATAACACTCGTAAGATCTCTCTAACAGATTACGTTTAGATATTGTTCTAAAATAATTAAATGCTTCAGATTAAGTACAATGCGATTCAATGCAGTACAATCGTTATCATATTCACGGTTAATTCCGCAGATATTCATCTCCATCTATTGTGCGAAATAAATGAAGACGGCATTGTTTTCTGAGCAATCACACCTTAATTTCATCTATTGCATCTATAGTTACATTTAGTTAATATTTGCAACATTTATATGAAATTTTCCACGCATATTTATTTAAAAATCATTATAAAGTAAGAAAGAAACGAAAAAATCGAAGGAAACGCGGAAATTAAGAATGGAAAACTGGAAGAATTCGAAACAGAAGGACAGATTAATATTTTATTTAAAGCAAGCTTTCGACTCAAAAGGCAAGCGTAAAATCAGCCGTTTCGACGAATGTTAGGAATATCAATCCCAGCATTAAAACCAGCATACTACGTATCGTAAGAATGGGTTGAATGGGGATCAGCTGAGGTTTCAACCGATATCGAATACTGCCAGATATCCTCGTTATTACCAGATAAACTGAAAACCGAGACGCGGTCCATTGATTCGTTGGGTGTCGATTAACTGGAAAAATGCCTGCGACCGTGTTCTACACGATTGGCGAGAGTAATTTATCAATAAATATTAAACGTCCCTTTTAAATTTTGAAATTTGCGCTCCATTTTCTTTTTCGCTTGTATTTTTACTTCTCGATTCGAAATGAAAAGAATTAATCCCTTATTTCGAAAAGAATTAAATATTATTATAATTATAATTGTGAAACGAAATTTTATTTTGTATTTTGTTTATTTTATTTTTTCCACTATTTACTTTGATAATTGCAAATGAGAAATATTCTCTATCGTTATTTTTGGATGATTAAAACTTTTTATATTCATCTCTTGTGCATGAATTATTGGAACAATTATTTAAATAGTGAGTAATTTTTTACCAACTAATTATTCGTGTTTATTTGAATGGGCAAATTAAATATTTAAATCGTTCATTTCATTATTTTTTTCCATTGAAACAAATTTTTCATTTGCATTTATTAATTTAATAAATATTTCTAAGGAATTATTTCTAAAATAATTATTTCTAAAATAATGCTACGATTTGACTACATATTGACTACGTACACATATTATTGTACATTTCTATACACAAAATTACTATTCCTTGAAGTTTAACTATACACTACTGGACAAGCTCTCTAACTAAATGCTGATCATGTTCCTCATTAAACAATGGATTCTCCAAACTGAAGTATTTAGATATTACAGTTTAAAATGAAACATTTACATATTATTAGTTATTAGTACTAAATTAATATTCTCTTAATGTATTTTATCAAAATAATATCGTGCATAGAAAATTTATATAATATCATTTTTTTTAAAAAAGATTAATATAAAACAAAAAATTTATTGCAATCGTGTTGATTGACAATTTGATCCTAAAAAAAATTGTATGTAGATTTTAAGAGATTAATTTTATTAAAAGGATTTTGATTTGAAAATTTTTTCTTTATGGAAAATCAAATTTTCTATGGTAATATATCGATCTTCCTTTTCTTAATTTCCATTAATAATTTACTAGCAAATTCAATCAACCGTAAGTAACTTCTGCCTTTATCAATTTCAATCATTTTATTATTACCAATAAAATATATCTCCTTTTAATACGAGAAATCAATTTTCGGCGAAGCTTTTTATTATTAATTTCTCTTTTATAATCTATCTAATATTTTTAATGTTCACAATTATATTGAATTATCTATCTTTTTGGAATGCATTATTCCAAATTGTTATGCTTTCTAATCATATTTAAAATTAAACGAATGCAACGATGAGATAATTTTATAATATACGATATGACAAATGATTCTATAGATTCTGTAGATTCCAGTAAATGATATAAACCGTATATAGACAAGTAGTCAAACAAATAGAATGGATCATTCATGGTCAGACAAGTAGTGGATTGTTCCATTTATCTGATCAAAAGTGACTTGTTCCAGTTGTCCAACTATGATTCTCGTAAATTCCACTTGGCCAACTATGATTCTCCTAAATTCTACTCGACCAACCATGATACTTCTAATCATGATTAATTTTACAGTAACGAGAATGAAGAAAGTCACTTAACTCGTGTATAAAAGCATATATAAGAATATTTTACATATCGAATAATAATTACTTAAATTACAAGTAATCATTTCCCCATTTATTTATACCTAAATAATAAACGTTTGATTTTTACCCCGATATTTGGATCAAAATGGGAACAGGAAAAATAACAATTTAATGGCGTTATTAACTCGTATGTTAAAAACATAATTATACCATTTCCGAGTCATGGCGGAAATAAGCCGTATAAAACATATTCGTTTTCAAGTACAAAAACACGGAAGATTGGAATCGAAAGTTGCGGGGGTACAATTTCCGGATGCATATCGTACGGCACGCTGTGCATTGTTATTGTCCCCTGGACAGTTAGCCAACCATTTTGTCGGGCTCGGTTAAAATGGTTTTTATCAAATAATGTTCGTGAAACCGCTCGCAAATGACCGGTCGCAATTCAGAGCCCATTGAAAACGCATTTTCTCCCATCGTCCAATCTGTTCTACGCAGTTTAAATTGGATTCTAGGTGTTCTCTTAGGCGAATTACGAATACAACAAAGAATAGATAGAGAAAGTGAAGTTTTGTACATCACTACGAGATTTTCATGGATTTCGAAATCGAGATTAAATGGAGAATTTCCGTGGAACTAGTGAGAAAAATAATCTGGTCAATTCTAAATTTAATTCTTTTTTGTAATTGCTGTAAAAATTGTGAAGGAATACAGCAAAATATAAAGATCGAAATATTATTTTCAAGAATTAGCTATATGATCACTGGATTCATTTATTACAGAAGAAATTTTTGCAAGACAAATAGATAGATATAAGATTTTTTTTTGTTTAATACCGAAAGAACAAATTGAAAGCATCCTCTCTCCCCCGTGTTTCTTTTGAATCAATTTATCGTTGCAGCTTGAAACAGACAACCTTTCCCATGCAACTGCTGTCATATCAAAATGTCGTTTCTTGGAAAATATTACGTCAGATTAACCCAGCTTGTGAAGAAATAGAAAAAACAGTTTATTTATCTGTATCATAATATTCTGAGAATACAGTAAAAAATTCTATTGTGATTATTAACAAAATTCTAAACAGTGTCTATATAAATGAAATATACGAAAAATCTTAATAATTGTTATACTACTGTTAAAAATTCGTGATTATTATTTAAAAATCTGAAAAGAAGGTTACATCTTCCAGTTTCCTGAACTATCGTTCTCAACACAGCTTCTAAGATAATGAATTCAATTGTCCCGAGAATGTTTCCGTCTTAAACGAGTCGTGGATTTATTCCACTTGTCCGCCCACTCCCTTCTCTTCCGTTTTCTGAGGTAACAATGATAAACTGGATGTGTCACTTTTTTCAATATTGTTTAAGCAAATACATACAAGGATCCAGACTATTTTTTCTCTCTTTCTCTCTTTTCATATCCTTAAAATATCATAGAATTCTTTTCTCTCATTCATTCTGATATAATTACATACTCTACTTTTGCATTTACTTAAAAATGTCATTTAATAAATGTACCTTTAAATTACTTGATAAGTTTTTATCCGTTAATCTTTGTACTTCTAGATTTTTGATACAATTTTCTCTTCTTCTGCATAATAACTCTTCCATGATTTTCAAATTATATTCGTTCTTCTCGTTTAATAATTTTTTAATATTAATATTAAATGTTTTAGAAAACAATTTTTCAATTGAGAGCAATATAAAAGTAGATTAAACTAAATTCTGAATAAAATTTTTTCAGTTAAATTTTAGTTCATTTTACGTATAAATAGAGTCAGTATTAAATTTATTACTGTATTACATTTATTCTACTAAAGTCATTTGCGTAAATATTCATAATTCAAGGGTATTGTAGTATCGTTAAATAAAGTCAATCGATTTTCCACCAAATGAATGAAAAGAAGTTTCCTTAAAGAAGAAAAATTAAGAAAAGAAAAATCATGAAATAATTACTTTCCTTAGCAACCGTACCAGAAAACGGAAGATTAAATCGAAATAGAAACGAGAAAAGTCGATATTTTAAACAGAAAAGAACGTTTGTCGATATCAGATTTTCCATAAATTGGAACACATCCAGTCTACGGAATTGGAAGATTTTTTTTCCAGATTAAACAGTATAGATCGTTCAACAGTCTTGTTTTTATTATACCCTCAATTCACATTCATTAGAAGTCCAATCTACGAAATTTACATGTATTTTAATATTAATATTTAATAATTAATTAAATTTAAATAACCGAATACATACTTTTATTTTCATATTATTATATTTTTTAATCGATTATATTCGAAATGAGTTAAAATTTAATTGAAAAATTTTAATTGAAAAATATTATTTATAAATATTAATTAAATTGTAGTCATCTTTCTGATATCCGAATTCCATTTCTAATTTAAAAACCCAACGATTTCACGCGTCATGTTTGATTTACTTTTCCACGTTTCCTTCGACAGACTCTTTTGTTTGCCTTGCAATAGTTAACAGTAAGCTAAACTGCTTTTATTCCAATATTCTCGTTAATATAAAAGCAAATATGTTCGCATTCTATCGAAGGTGTAGATAATAATCTCGTACTTTATTTTATTTTTTTAATTTTTCCTCTCTTTAATACAACTGCTTTTTTTTCTTGTTTATTTCTTTTTCCCTAATAATTCATAATTATTTATAACGAATCATATTTGGTGTACATATGGAAAATTATTGGACTATTATTGTTTGTAAAAATTCATATATCTTTCTTTAATGGTTAGAGTAAATTAATAACTAGAAAGTTACACAGTTGAAAGAATTTCTTTCCCGTTCTTTGTCTAGGTCAAGAATTCTCGAGGGAAGTTATCCAACTCTAATTACTTAGCGAGTTTTGGTTCTCCCTATTTCACGTCTCGTTCTTTTTCGTTCTTATATTTCTTATTTTTCATTCAATCGTGCACAACTTGATAGGCAGCAAAAAAATATCACGTTTCATATTAAATTATAAAATATTTATAATTTATTAAATTATAAATATTAAATTATAATTTACACCGTAAAATATTATGATATTTTTAAACATATTTTATCGTAATATCGATGGACAAATATAAAAGGAATGGACATCATTTAAAAAAAGGAATTGTTCTGTATGTATGACGAAAATTATTGCAATTTAATTGAAATATTTCATTACACTCACCATATTCACCAGATTTTATTCTATTTGTGATTAATCTGATTTTATTTGTCTCGCATATTCCAAAATTTCCTTAATGGAAAATCGTACATTCATATATACATACATTCTAATAAGACGTTTTATTCCAAACGTTTCTTTCCAAATGATCACTCAGAAATGATAATTCAGAAAATCTACAAGATAGTTACTCAAATTTAAACTGAAAAACATCTATTTCGCGCATTGTCTGAACATCTACATTATCAACTACATACGTTTTGACAAAACACTCTCCTTCGAAACTTTTCCCACATCCGGTAATTCCGCCACAGTCTACCAACCACCTCGACACCGACTTGCTCTCTCGCACTGCGTACGAGAAAATGACTTAAGGCAGCCTGTTTCCTGAAGATTTCCTGGAAAACTTCCAACAGTCAGCTGGGCAAACCGGTTTCCACAACCTTGTTCCCCTATATGTTATCTGCTTTATTGAATCACCAACCACTGTTACCTCCGACTTTTATCCCTGCGGGGCAATCTGCCATCTTTGCGTGCCTCTATTTTTTCCCATTCAAGCCCCGCAAACTTCCACCCAACCGAGAGCTCGAGCCGGTGTCTCGCTAACTCCCGATTTTACGACGTCGCTTCCACGACTCTTATTTCGATCGTCGAATCCGTTTCGATTTTCGTTTCACCCGATTCGACCGTGGAACACCAACCCGATGGGCTCATCCAATAAAATGTCTTTGATAGTACGTATGTACCGATTCCCTCGTTGATTCGACTCTAAATTGTCGTTCGTGTTCAGAGGATTTCTATAGATCGAAGTTGAATGGTTGGCAAGTTGGTCGTTTCTCGATCATGGATAAATTTTCGTTCGAGAAATCGAATCTATGTAATTTTATTGATATTCTGATATTTATATATCAGAATAGATTAGAGTTAAAATAAACTTTGTTTTTTTGAAATGATTGGTGATATCGAAATAACAATTTGAATTCTGTTTATTTATTTTTGATGATATATCATTCAAAGAAGATAACAATTTTCTAGTCTGGAAACTAGCTTTCTCGATGGCGAGTGAATTTTAATTCAGGAAAATGCGTTTATTAGCAAAAGGATGAAATGAACTTTGTCTCGAAATAATGATTTTGAAAAAAATATAATATATGAAAATATTGCACTCTTGATAAAAGAACTTTATGTGCTATTATACTTAAAAACAGATTTATCTCGAACTAACAAATGAAATTACTTTTATTATTAAAACATTTTTTTCAATATTATTTTTTTATTAATTACAATAAATCAGTTCCTCCTGATTCAAAAATTAAGCTCAAGTTTTTAAGTATGGAATAAGAAGTACATATATATGAATAAAAAACTGTTTCATGCTATAGAATGTACAAAATAACTCAAACAATAATTATATTAATTGTACTATCGGTGTTTATATCACGTAATTAATTCCTATCGATTATTATCCGTTTTATCCAACATTATCATTTTCATTAACAATGTAATAAAATAGCAATTTCAGTTAGTTGATTAAATAAAATTTTGATTAATATCTTTGATCGATCGTACTTAATTTTTCAGATTAAATCGAAACGATATTATGAAATTTAATTATAATGAAGAATAGTTTAGCTTGTGATAAAAGAAAATAAATTTTGAAGTTTTAGTTGCAATGAAAAATTAGGTGTTGGGGAAAGCGGAAACTTTTAATGTTCCTCATGAGTGCAATATTTTCTATTCTATTACATTATTATTATTTTATGTAATGCTGAAATGTAATTTCCTTCCCGTAGAAATTTAAAAAAAATTTTGAAAAATGTTTCAAGTATTTTAACAATGGTTCGAGAATGCATTATCGAATAAACAATTACACTTGTAATATTGAACAAGCCATACTCGAAAAATTGTTGAACAATTTGTTCTTGATGTTTATGCCCACTTCATAACTAATTCAATGTTCAACTTAAGGATGCATAGATGTTTATAAAGCTGGAACCGAGATATTTAAGCGATAGTCAATAATTATTTTGAGAAATAACGTTTATTTCTTTTACTTTCACTTTCGATTTCAGAAAAATAATAAATAGAACTAATAATTTACTATAAATGATCAATTTCTTTCCACGTATAAAAATTGAATCCTAACTTTCAAATTTGATAATTAATAATTAATATCATATTTTTCTCAATATTTTGAACTTTAAAAAAAATATTGAAAAAATTGAATTACTGGCTCTATAACAAATTTAATTTTCTAGATTTATTTTTCCAATAATTTTCTAAAATTTATTATTCTAAATGTAAAATAGTTAAAATTAATAATTATTTTATTACGAAAGAATATACCTACACAACAGAAAAGGTGTTAATTTAATTTACGTATTTATAATTTAATATTGCTTTCATCGAAATTTCAATTATCACAATTATCATTATTAATTGCAACTAAATTATGATTATTAGCTACGATTCAAATTTACATTCCATTTTATATATTATGCTATAACCTTAATAAAATAATTAACTGAAAATATAATTTTACATAAAAATCAATTTAATTAAACTGCAATCACTGCTTTTCGTTATAATTTCGCACAAGAATAATCAAATTATCCAAGAATTTTACAATACAAATATCAGTTTCATTGTATCTTCTGCTAGTCATTCACAGTCCTATTTACTCTTTGAATATTTACTCTTTGAATATCTATTTACTCTTTGCTGGAATAGACTTCGATGTTACAATCTAGGGTTATCTGGACCTAAGAGTCCTAGATCACGTAGGCAGTAGCGATAGCTCAAAACGAATTGCCGGGACAGTTGTGCGCGCGTGATTTTTGGTAGAACAACCGTTAGAACATCCGGGGATTGGCCGACATACCTGATCATGAATCAACCGATGTAGGGTAAGCCTACTGCCGATCGAGCATTCAGATACTCCCGAGGTACATAACGCAATATGCTACCGTTCAGCTACACATACTAATCCCTTGAAACGGACCGATTCACTCTATCTGGCACGGATGTTTCCTGTCTGCTATATCATTCCACCAACTGATTCTCTTCCAACCATTTCTATTTATCTTTCTATTTATGTTTTCCTTTTTCACGGTATCTATATATTTGGGTTATAAATATAAACAAAATAAAAGAAAAAAAAAGTATTATTTGCACGATAATCTGACGTTATTTTTTCCCGTGAGCTTTAGAAATTTGTAACAAATATAAGTATTCCTTTTTTACGTGATTTTCTTTTTATACATGGTTCGTATTTTGAATAAATATTAATAAAATAAAAAAAAATGTTCCATTAAAATTAAATGATTTCGTAAATTTTGATTGAAAATAATGAACAATTTATTATTCATATCGGATATTCACGTCCAGAATTTTCTATATTTTTTTGTATACTATATTCTTTTTTATATGGTTTTCATTTACGTAGCTTTTTCTGCAACCAATTTCATTAGTTCATATCTATGCTGAATACAATTTTCATGACGGTATAAATCAAACAAAGATACCAAACTTCAGAATTCCAATATCATATCCTTTTTTCTCTTACTTTTTTTTTCTTTTGCAAATTCTATTATATATTATTTAATCTCATTCAGAACATTTTAATTATCCATAATTCTCCTTTACTTAAATTTTCGAATTGAAATCGATTGGCGAATTTCATTCCGTTATTAAACAAATCCATCGATATCCAAAATCCACGAATATTATTATACTTCGAGAAATTCTAATTAAATTTTCTATTAATTAAATCGTCAAATCAATCGGAAATCAAAGAAGCTATGCGAATTTGTCTCCATTCCCCAAATAGTCCTACTTTCTATTTCCCCACACAACGAAGATTGCACGTCCAACGGATTCGAAAAAGAAGATGACCGATACGTTCGAGATTCTTTCGAGATTGCGTAGGAGGAAGAAGAAAGGGCATTTGCGTTCCAGCGGGCGAAGATCAAATGCCGAAATTAAAACTCATCAATGCGTGAATCGTCCCGGCACGATCGATAGAGATTTAATTAAAACGCAGTCATTCGGTGTTTACAATGCACAGACCACGCGAAATACGAGGTGCACACCGCTCGTACCCTTTATAACGGATCTGCTCGGGCGTAACGATATGCAGACCGATATTTCCATCTATTATGGATAAGGATAGAAATATTACACGTTTCGATTTCATTCATGCGGTTCGAAACTGTTTCTGCTATTCCGTCGACAACTTCGAAAATGGCCAGTTCGAAAAACTATTTGAAAACGTCATTTGCAATTCACGGATGATCGCATCTAAACGACGTTTAGAAATTAATAACAAGAATTAAAGGAATGAAAACGAAATTAATTAAATTAGACGTAATTAATTAAATTGAAATCCAATTAAAAAATTCAATTGTATTTTTCTCATTTCTATAATTTTATTAATGCTCGTTGTTAAAAAATCAATTTTAGATGATTAAGAAAAAGAGAAAAAATCAATAAATTACCTATTACCAAAGAGTTTGACAATAGAAAGTATCTTGAAACTTTGAAGAAGAAAATATTAAAATCTAATCTCTCTTATTCGATACGAAAAGTCAATAATTATTGATAAAAAATTGAAAAGTTACAATCTCCCTGTTTCCAAATATTTCAAGCATTATTCCAAAGCATTATTTATCAAAGATTTATTAAACGTTACAATTAAACAGTTTGCACGTTTATTACATACCCATTTAATCTTTTTAATTTTACCATATATTTACATATTTACGTTCTCTCGGTATTTTCGTTCATTTAGGATTATTGTACACGCGGCAGAACGATAATTTGCGATCATTTTACGATATATATTGAAATATCGATTATCCGAGTCAAGTATGAGCCACGTACACGTCAATCAGCCACGAAGCGGAATTCTCGTGCTAAATTCGTGGTTTTTGTTTCGAACACACGGTACCAACATATTTCTGACCCGTAATTAAATAATTAGCGGAAGAACTAGGTCGCCTGTTAATCTGTATAACGAATTTGACGTGACGGGTGAAATAGAGTCGAACAAAAAACTTTGTTGAAAAGTCTCCGACGTGGACGAAATTAGTATACACGAATGAAAACATCGATGCAAACTACGATGCTATTTTTCCATTATCCTGACAAAATTGAAGTTACGTATCCTGACGATAAAAGTGTTTACGATTCGTTTTCCAACGGAACATCCATTCTTTTACCTCACATTTTGAAATTTGATGAAATTACAAATTCAACATGGTCCAACAAGTGACAAAGGACAAAATAATTCGACTAAACGTCGATTATTCGAAATTTGCTTTAAATGATTAATTATTCAAACGCAATTGTTTAAATTAGTGTATATAATAATTCTGAAACGACGTTTAAAGAAACAATTAACACCATACAATAAAGCACCAAAAAATCGAAGAAAGTTCTCGAACGAAGAGTATTGATTTTCAATAAGTACAAAAAAAATACTCGGTGAAAAATGCAACGAAATTCAAAATAACTGAGCATATTGAACTCTTTTTCATTTGAAAAAATTCATTGAGAAAATTCATGATGACGTGACCGCATTCGAATGCGAATTCTTTTTGCGCGAAAAACATTCGCAACGTTTAAAATTTGTTTCAGTACTTTCACGACAAATATAGTTTCCGATCTGGCCAATTATCCGAAAGAATCGCTTATCCAAATGTACGTTGAAGATAATTAAATATTTTATCTTCTCCATCGTTATACTCCTCCTACTACGGAAACATTAAGAAAAGATCCCATTGAAATCCAACGAGAACGGGTTGTCCCTACTCATCTTGATAGGCAGAACCAGAAGAAGACCCAGTTTCCCATTATCTATTCCTATTTCCTACTACTTTTCTCGTTTTCAACGCGCATCTTCCATCGTAATCGCATTCTCTGTAAACTCGGTTAAAATCTCTTCTTCCGCCAGTTCCTTAGTTCCCCATTGACTTTTCTCCACGCTTCTGCTTTTCTTCCTCTTCTCACGCAATTACGATGCAACCCCATTCATGGAACCAACTCTACACAGTTCCGTTTCGTTTCCATTCTTCCCTCTATTGCCTCATTCTCCCTCGATACCTTGGCCTCCAATTCTCTCTCTCCCTCTCTCTCATTCTTTTCACGAACTCTCTCTCCCTCTCTCTCTCTCTCCCTCCTTTCTGCACCCCAACTTTGTTCCAGCTATCTCCATTCAACCCAGATCCCAACCCCTTCCCACCACCGTTGTCATTATACTTCCTGGTCTAAATGGGCCGACGCATTACCCCGGCTTACCTATCATCGTCCCTACCTACGATATCCAGCTTCCCAGATACCTCGCTCGAAAACTGGCACACTTCCGTCCACACGTCCGTCCGTGTCGGGCCTCAATTACCTAGCCGCTAATCCGATGTCTCGTCGGCCTTGAACGACCGTTTAACTCGGATCGAATGCACCATTGGCCGTGTAAGTGACTTTTCGCCGAACCAATTGTCCCTTTTCCTATTTTCATATATGTTCACCATATTGTTCTTTCTCGCGCGGAAACCTTGGAATAAACGAATAAACGAGGAACTTGAACCAAGAACGGGAACGAAACCATCTCTTGATTCCTTTTTTCGAAGATATTTTGAGGTAATACGCGCAATATATTATAAGTTGTATAATTATTAAAGGCAATGCAAACCAGGAATCATTATTTTAAAAAATTCTCTTTCTAATTTCTCAAGAAGCAAGTAGAGAAGGTCTTGTTCGTTTAATATTTTTACACAAAATCTAAGATAAATTTCGCCTTTCACGGATGGAAGATCTTGGGAGGGGGAAAAAAAAAAAAAGAGAAAATACGTCTCCATTTTCAAGCAACCACTCCATATCTAGTGTGTCGGACGCGCGTGAAATTTATAGCCCTATTTGATAAACGACGCGGCAGAGCAACGCGCTCTTGGCCGGCAATAACGATTTAATTATTAACACCAGAGAAGTCACGAAGAATACTCGGTACGGAGATTGCCATAATCGCTAGAGCTAAATTCGGCGTCTCCGCGGAAACAGTACATTCGAACTAAACTCGGGATAACGACGTGCGCTCCCTCTTTCGAAAACTCACGAAACTAGCGAAGGCAAAACCGAGAGAGAGAGAGAGAGAGAGAGAGAGAGAGAGAGAGAGAGAGAGAAGAGCGCGATATACGAAAGCTCGTAAGCGAAAGACGAAGGAAAGAGAACGAGACAACGAGGCGGAAACAGAGACGTCTCTGAGGTGTGTGCACAGATACACGAGCTGCAAACTGCATTATGATTTAATTAAAACCAAAGCCCCTCCACCCTTCTCTGTGCGGTGCACGCAAACGTTGCCACGTCGGCCTCGTTTTCGTTTCTCGAACTGGCCGAAATTTTCGCCAAAATTGTCGACAAATTAACGAATCCTCCGTCTCTCGCGGCCTCCCGCCCGATCCAGACTTGATAAACTTCTCAATTATCAGGATTAATTAAATTTGTCGGCTCGACGTTATGCTGGTTTTACCCACTTGGTGACGCTCGGTATGGCGGCCGGAAGGATTAAACGAGGGAAAAACTAACGAATGTGCGAGTTGCAAGAAAATAAGGGGAAAAGGGGAAAATAAAATTTGGGGAACGGTAATATCCGGTAAGTGAGAGGGGAACGTGCAAGTTTGAATAACGAAGCGCGAAATACGGATCGAACTGGTTCGTATCAATACCAGCAATTAAACGGCTGAGTTGTTTCAAGTCCTGAGTATCCTTTAAAAGAGGATTTTCGCGTGCATTTTGAAAAAGCTATAGGGCTGCAATTGGGAATGCTTTGTTTCAACAGAATTATCGAGCTTGTACAAGTGACGGATTTCAAGAATTGTCCGTTTTTGTTAGCTAAAAATATGCGAAGATTAAATAATATTGAAATAAGAATTTAATTTTAACAAATTATTATTATTAAGAAGAATAAAAAGTCCGTTTGAATCTGTTTGGAACATAATACGTTATATAAATATTTTGATTTGGAATGTTATTTTGAAATTAATCCCTAAATTTTTTTATAAGTTTATGCAATGCTAGATAAAGGAAAACATAACATAATAATAAACATAAAATATTTAAAATTTAGATTCAATTCACATCCTATCATATTGTTATAAGAAATATATCCAAATAAAATTATATTCAAAATATTTTAAAATGTTTTTGAAATTTTTATTTCTTGCATAATGATGCTTTACATGTATAAACGTTCATTAAATTTATCTAAATTTTTTTATGAACTATTAATTACTTACTTTCATGTAAAGTAAGATTATTTTATAATTTCATTTGTAACGCAGATGATTTTGCATTTTATTATTATTATTCTTTCCTCGATTTAGAGTATTTATTCGTAATTGCGAAATAATATTGGATTGTTGAGTAACACAACATTTTGGCATTTCATTTATTTAATTTTTACGCACGGTGTGACGCGTTTCCACGATGAACACGAATCTTTTTCCGCCGATTTCTCCGTGGCGCGTAACCAGCCAACATCGTGACTACTTTTTCCTCCTCTAGGACGAAAATTACAGTTTCCACGGAGTTTCGTCGTTAAGTACAGCCTGCACATCCGTGTTATAATGTCGGCCGCCTGTGTCCCTACTGACAGAACTTACGACTCCGGTAATACGTTTTCCATTACTGCTGGCCGAGGCTCGTGAAATGCCCGATTTAACTTCAACCCGTAGAAGTAGATGATAACGAACAGAAAAAAAGGGAAGAAAAGAAAGAAAAGAACTGAGGCTAACGAATCGTATGAAAACTGCCGTCTTCAAAAAGAAATGAAGAGATATAATTTTTTAATTATACTTGCAATTTACAAATTTCCGTATCTTAGCGCGGATATATATGTATATATCATTAATGAATTCTGTTTCGAATTAATTTCCGGATAAAAGAATTATTTATTATTGTCTACTGATGGGATCAAAATCAATATGTATTCACGTATGCAAGCTCGGTGCCAACTACGTAAGCCTTAACGATCGACAGTATTAAATTTAAGCAAGCATCATAGCTGCCAGAGAGAACTAATCGCAATCCCGCGCAGCCAGCAACGTCCCCAGGTATTACACTTGATCACAGTCAGATCGTAAGCCAATTACAATACGCATAATTCCACAATAGGAATCTAATTCTGAGATATAATTTTCATTGAAACGAATCCTCAAAAAAAAAAAAATTACATTTTGCTTTTCTTCTAGAACTTTGCATAAAACGGTCCAAAATTAAAATTGTGTTCCCTTTTACAATAACGAAAGAAGTAGAAATGAATTTTTCCACTTGAAAACTCTCTGTGTATAATAACACAGTTGTTAGACCAAGCAGATGGATACTTTGTCCCGCGAAATATCCAATGCGGATCCTCTCAATGCAGAGATGGCTGCGCTCTTGAAAATCGTCGCATGCCGAGGTAAATTTGTAAACAAGCGAACTAACATGCCGCGTGGAAATTCTTAGTTAAATCGTAAGCGATGCAAGGGATTGGAGGAACTGCCGTGTGACGCGTGTGTTTGCCGTTAGAAGCTCTTGCCGAGAGCTTAATTTCCAGAAGATCTGGAAAGTGGCGAAACTTCCGAGAGCTACGACGCTTTCAGCCGGAAGTCGCGCGTACTACCTTTCGACTCCTTTGCGATCTCCTCGAAGAGGAATCATGTGTGTCGTGAAGATGAAGATCGGCACAATGCGATTTTTTCAATTTTTTTAAAGTATTGCTTTAAAAAAATTAAAAGTATGATTTATTAAATTGAATATTTTTGATTAAATTATACTTTAGATTTTTAAATATTAATTTTGACTTTATTTATCAAGTTTATTTTTAAATACGTTGAGGATATTTTCGATTTCTTATTATAAATTTTAATTTATTTATCACTTGTATTTTTAGAGTAGATTTAAGCTAGAATTGGGGGATCAAGTAATAAGGTTTCGGTAATTATTAAATGCAAATAACTCTTTTGTAAATGTAAAATGAAGTGTCACGTCGATAGTAGCTAATGTGTTAATGTGCATAATATAATTAATTAATGAATAATAATTGCGAAACATAATTAATAATGTGTATATGTAAATTTTTCGATGGCTTAGTGGATAAATATTACAAATATATTTTTGATGTCACCGAGAAAAACAGATTAAATGGATTCAGGGACATGCAATAAACAAAAAATGATTTTAATAAATTTATAAATATAGATATAAATTTGATGTGCTCAAACATAAAAAGAAAATACATGTAATATTTATGCATTAAGTATCGTAATGTTATAATATATAACATATTTTTACTGTTGTATAATTTCATTCAATCACAACGTGTTATGATAAACGAAAGGAAATCAATGTTTAGGGAAATTATATCATAAAAGTTGCACCCTGCTTCTACTAATATCGTCCTCGAACTATTGCACAATTACAATCATTTGAAAACATACGAATCAAACGAAGATCCCAATTATTTCGAGGAAATGAAAGTATTCGAAATAAAGTAAATAAAACAGAGAACATTGATCAATGGAATTCAACGAGTCACAACCACAACGTTCCTTCTTTTTCTTTTTTTTTTTTTCCACCTCTCTTCTCCCCCTGCTTTCGTTCCATTTCAACGAACAAAATTCTAACAACGCGCGGAAGTATTGCGCTTTAATTCAAACCCGAGCAACTGTGTAATTTATATTGCCGTAATGCATCAAACGGCGTGACGTTTTTCTCGAAATAATATGCTTCTAGTATCTTTCACCTCTAAACAGAGACTCGTTCCTTTGTTCTGTCTTTCTCCTCCCCCATTCCGCCACTACTTACACCTCTGTTTGATTTAATTTGCCTTTCGTTGTTCAACATCGTTTGAGGAATTAAAGCTGTACGATTTAATAATTTATCATCCTTACGCGGCTCGTTCTTCACTCCTTAACACGATATCGTCTTAAGATTGCGTATGTTTTCGCGTTCTCACTGCTTTTCAAAAATGTTCCATGTTAAATAATTTATTTTCGGTTTCGTATTTTCTTCGAGAAATTTAAAATTCGTTGGATCATCGATAAAGGATTTAATTGGATCGAAAGATTGATTTAATCTGATTATCTCATCGATGGTGGATCGTTGCTTGTTGTAATGGAACTTGAAATTTTGCATGAAAAAATGATTAATTTATAATCGCGTTGTAATGCGATTTGAAAATTAAAAATTGTTCAAGTGAGAGATTTATTAGATTGATTGAATTTAATTGATTTTTTTTTCATTTCTTTTTCTTTTTGAAAATTGGAAAGTTATCGATCTTATTGATTATGAATAAGAATAAGTATAATTCGAGAGATAGAATTTCATTAAATTGAACTTGGTCACAATTTGATTTGTATTTAAGGAAACTTAACACGTAGAAAAGTGATAATGACATGAAGAGATTGACAATGAAAAAACGAATGTCGTTTCACTAGTATAATATATCTTACGTCTGATTTATCCAATATATCAAAACGTTGACTGATCCAGGACAAGAAACCGACGATATTCTTTTTTTATTCTTCCTATCCATCTTTTTAATACCATTTCTATCTGTTTCTGTTTCTATCTGTTTCATTGTACAGGATATTCCATTTCTCTCCAGCATATTTTATTAGTATTTTCATGGATATAAATGAGAAAATTTTTTTTTTTACTTTTCAAATAAATTGAATAAACAATATTTTTCTTCTTATTCCACTCAAGTATCGTACGAGAGACAATTTTTCATAAAACGAATAATTTGAGGTAATCGTGTTACGAGACCACTCTAAAATATAAAAGTGAAATAAATTCAAAATTATATAATTACGTAAAAAAAATTTCTTCCGAACATTGAAATATTTCGATCAATCATTATATAAAAATTTCCCTGTCTTGAACGATTCCAACGATTACAAAGAACACAGACATGCACCATCACCAATCGCATCCTCATTTCCACCAGCTCCGGCCGTCTCTTTAATCACATCGTCGCAAATAAAAGACGGTCGTCCCTACAGCAGCCAGTCGCTATTGCAACTTTAATCTCCCTTTGTATTCCTCGACTGTTGATCCTAGACACCATTCAATTATTCGCTTGCCCCTTTCCATCTCGGTTAACTTCAATACTGCAGACGCAGCAAGATTTTTCCAATCGTTGTCACTAACATAGACAAAACTTCATTTCTTTACAATCATTCAATAACGATTGGAATCGAAATTACTCTAAAGACGACGTTTAATAGAAGCGTCCTTAGATAATTAGCTCCTTGAGTGAAGTTTAGCGTTACTTAGCGATACAAAAATATACCAAGCATTTTCTTTTTTCGTGTGATAGATTAATTAGGTTTGAATTATAAATGCAATTCACGTAAGTATACATTTGATCATAGACGACAAGAAAGAATCTCTTTTACGATCCTCATCTACTACGATATTTCATTCTTCTTGTTGAAATAACAAATTAAACGAAGATAATTAATTATCATGCTCATAGAGTTCTTCTTTCTTATTTTATACGTTCGTTCCTCGAATGTTTATACTTAAATCATCTCGTACACAATTCGGCATTACAACTCTGAAAAATAAATCTCTCAAAAGCTGCATTGTCCTTTTCCCAACATCATACGGTACGTGACTTAACAAGAGTCGCGAGTTTCACACAAATAACACCATGGACTCGTGTAGACAAGAAAGCAAACGTAAAGTACCAAGACAAAACTAACTACCCCGTTCCCTCTTTTGTCTTTTGCCAGTGTGACCCGGTCTGTTTGCTCTGGCCGAGAGTTTCGCACTCTCCTTAGGGTAAATGCCAACCACGTCGTCCCCTTTTTTTTCCTCTCGAACGGCACACTATCGTTCCTCCAAACTTTTCTCCGTCCTTCCTCTCTCTTTCCTCTTCTTTCCACTCTAATTTCGAGTCAACCGCTATCCCTTCTCGCGTGTTACTTCACGAGACGTCTCGTGAAGGGTGTATATCTCGGATGAAGTGGGGAAGTTTCATACATCGGTTTCACTTCGCCCTGTTGACGCGTAATGTTTGACGATCGAATTGAGATAAATCACGGCGGAATAAACGATGAATTTCAATAGGAAACGTTTGGATAGCTTGAAAGGAAATCCCAGCACGAAATCGGAGGTTAAAGATACACGAAAGGTATATAGGCGAATATTTGGAAAACTAACGTTTAGATTATTATTATTTAGAATTTATTATTAGGATTGATTTTAAGTTTATTTGTGGTTATTTTTAATATTTTTTCTTGTGTATATACTTGTCCTTAAAGATTTTTTATATTATTTGAATAATCAAGTCAAAAGAAATATATATATATATATACATAAAAAAAGATGGCGTGGGAAACGAGCATTATATCGATCGATAATTGTTCATTTTCAATTAAATGGCGAAAATTGGATAGTACGAAAAACCTTTTAATTTTCAAAATACATGATGTTTAGATTAGACAGATTTAGGTCAAGTTTGGATTGGCTTCATGTTTAGTTTGAAATGAGTTTATTATAAATTAGGTTTGAAGTAGGTTTTGGTCAGGTTTTCGAAATTGATAAGTCCCTTATAACAAATAATTACAGAATGTAACTTACGATAATATTCACACGCGAATTCTCGATCGACGAGTCTTTAATGTTTATTTTACTCGGAAACAAGTAGTTTATTTTCTGTAAAAGTTGTATGCCAACAAAAAAGAAGAGTATCTTTAACCAAGCAGAATAAGGTATTCGAAGCGTTAAGAGAATAAGTACAAAGAAGATATACAAAGCTTCCTCATGGATGAAGCAGGCTCTTTGAACGTTTTCTTTAATACGAAACTTTGAAAAGTTGCAAGTTACTGTTAAAACGTGAAAATAGAGATTAACTTGCGAAGGACAAGTTTATATGAAGTTATTTACGTTCCCTTCCCGTGGTATAATTAATAAAATACATCGTGACTTTTTTTTATCCATGCATCGTTAAAAAGAGGAATTAAAAACTTTCTTCTTGTTTCCAAGAGAAAAATTATCGAATTTCCTTAAGAAAAAAAGATACAAGAAATTGAAGAATATTTGAAGATTACTTAACGAAGAAAAAGAATGTTTGAAGGATGCTTTGGAAGTTTAATTTACAAGGGATATATAACTTTCATTTCAGCAATTTAGGGATAATTCGAGCGAACATTCTTAGCAGAAATTCTCCATATCTTCGCTTTTACTTTACTTTGAAAAATACCGGTTAATAATTGATCCTATTCGACGAGTTTCCTCCTTGTTCTCCCTTGGCCATGCAACGAAAATATTCTCAACACCCTTTCTTCCCCTCGCGCTACTTTTTATCCACTTTATGCAGCCAGTTTCACATGCACCGTGCTACGTATCTTCCTGAAGTTTTTCTTAACGTGTCCGTCCAAACCACTGGCAGATTCTGCGCACATCTAAAATCGTCGCCGTGCCTCGCATTTTACGAACCTCGTTCCAACAAGTTTGTACAAACGGGAATTTTGGCGGATTAGACAAGGCCGAGACTGACGCGGAATAAAATGAGCACAATTAATATTATATGAGTCACATAAAAGAGAAGAGAAGCTGCACCAATTATATCGAGATAAGTAAGATCAACTTTTGAATTTATAAATGTCGTATCACGTAAAAACATGGAAAGAAAAATTTTGTTCATCAAAATCTAAGAAGAAATAAAGAAACCTATACTTCTCTTCCACCACTCGATCTACGAAATAATAATTTACACTGCAGAATGCATCTGTTCATATGAAACTATTTTTGAAAATATTTTTCTGATAATTATAATCCTTTGTGAGATATTCCAGTTAAAGAAAATATAATATTGTCTTAACACGTACAAAATCATGATATAAATGTCATCCCCATAAATGATAAATCAATATTTGGTTCAAAGTTGTAAAAGGGGGGCGGATATATCCCACTCTCGAAACCGTTCTATTCCGTTTCCACTTCGACAAATTTTCTTTATGTCAATTTACCTTAGCGAAGAATTAATTCACTTTAATTTATATTCAAGAACACGAATTATGCACATACATTACACCGAATAACAGGAATAACGGCGAGTTTATCGTTCGAATGTTCTCTATCCAAAATTGAACAACCCCTAACCATATTATTAATTTACATTCATAAATAACAAACGTTTAAAACTCCATTCTCCGTTTCACTTCGTCTCATCCCATTTATACCATTTTTAAAACGCCATCATTCGCATTCTACGAATTCATTTTAACATCCTACCATAAAAAAAGTAAATGTAGAAATGTAGAATGGTAACGGGTCACCATTCACGAGTTATCCGTCCTCTACGAAATTTCTCGACACGAAAATTAAAAAACCCGCGAAATCCTGTCATCACTCTCGAACATATGCGCGATTGTACAAACTTCCTCATCATTTCCTAATCAACAGTTGCATCATCATCATCATCATCACCATCATCATCATCATCAGCGTATTTCGAAACAGATCCATTTCTCTGCAAAGTCTTTTTTTTCTATTTCTACAACCAGGTTTCACAGGTTTCCTCCCGTTTTCATAATCGTTACGAGAGCACATCGGCACCGATCCCTCCAACCCCTCACCGTGTCGTTCGACCGGGACTCGGAGGGAAAGACACAGAGCCGCGCGGTATTCTTTTCATTTAATTCCCGCGCGCTCTCGCGACCTGTTTAATGGATCCGCGAATACGAGGGAGCCGCGCGAGGGAACGTTGTCCATTAACAAAACTGTCGCGAGATTCGGGCCAACTTGCCGCGTGACGTATCGCCGCGATATTTCAACTGCGAATTAATTAATGAACGCAGTATTTTATCGCGGGCCCGTGAGTCTTGACCTAGTAACAACTGTGGAATCGTAACTCGCGCGCCAAGTGATGGAATATGTTTCGAATATATCCGGTAATTAAATGATAAATTGGAATCTCTTGGAATCTAATTTTTCTAAAGCCAAATATTCTCGAAGATTTTGAAAGTCTTAAAAAGTCTTTTCATTCTCTTTTACTCGTATCGTCTTTATTCGTTTTTAATGATGTTCTCCGTAATGATTTGAAATATGTATCGTATAAGAATATGATTTCGAATGAATATTGAATATCGAAAGTTTTGAAAGATACGAAATTTTTATTTATATTATTTGTCTTTTATTCTATTTCAATTCTTTACCGTGTATAAAAGGAGAAGAACGAGGAATACTACAGAGAAGAACGTTCAAGGCATTTGCTAATTTTTAAGTTTCGAATTAACTTCGAAATAATTCGAGTTTTAATGAATCGAAGCGAAAAGTCGTTAGAACCGTGTCAATGTACGTCTCACGAACAAGAATATATTAACAACTAAACGGTAATTCTTTCGGCTGGCCTCCATCAATTTTGAATTTACGCTGTTAAACGCGCGTTAAGTATACTGTTCCAAGTACTGAGATCAATTTTATTAATTAAAGAACCGTAAGTTGTCAGTCATAGAATATCAATTATGCATTAAGACAGTGAATTTTGATATTCGAATAATTTTTGTGTTTTATAATAGATACTGATTTTGGGGATGAAATTATCCAAAGGCAATTGAAGATTATCGATAGATAAATTTTGTCGAGAAGGAAATATTTTATAGTAAATTTTAATAGATATAGATTTAAAAATCATTGTAGAGAAATGTTAAATGCATAAAGAAATTACATATGTATTTATTTTATGACGCTAGTTTTGGATTATTATATATTATCGTACACCGGTTATTTTCACGAAGTAAACTTCATAATGCTGCTTGAATTTTTTTATTTATCACATTACATTATAGCATAGAATTTTTTACTTGTGCTCATATGGCTTGCATTACTTAATCCAATTAAGTTACAGCTAGCCGTGAAAATTAAATACTTGGCATTGTTAATTATAACAAATTAGATATTTCGTATAATCAAATTTTTCGCCATCTACAACACACCAACAATGTTGATTAAATATTACGGATATTTATATTTATCAAATAAATAAATTTTTAATTATATGTCATAAAAGTATTTTTCTTTTCGACGTAATAAATTATTTTTTCCACGATTACCCAGACATAAATTTCTCTATCGATTCAACGATATTTGCCAATGGTGGGGTCGCAGTCAATTTTAGCACAGTTTAGACAACGTTTTGTCACTCTTGCGTCGCGCAGTTTACAGCCTGACATACCGTGTAAATCAGCTTTAAATCAACCTGACGTGGACGAGAGGAAACCGAAAATGAAACCCGAACTGTCCAAAACCAGAAGCCGTCATGTTCATACTGGCTAGCATCGAACCGAATGTCACTAACACATCTCTCCTCGAAAGTATGGAATCACATATTTATCTGATATTTTATCTTCAATAATTCGATAATAAAATAAACGGAATTCGATTTTTTCTTTCATCCAATTATATATACGAATTATATTGTAATGAAAATTAACTAAATTTTAAGAATATAAATTCTTAAAATTCAAACTAGATTCACACCATCGCTCATCGTGTGACATTGATGAACTAACGTAAAGACGACCATCCGGATAGCCAAGCACAATTTTCGACAAGTGACAAAGTATGATCGTCGATTGAACGATCATCTTCCACGTTGATTTATCACCTATAAAACCAGTTTCTAATGAAACACGCATACTAACTTGCCAATTATAATAATTCATTCTCTTCTAAATGAAATCCTTAAGGAACAATCACGCTCAATCATTATCGGTATCCAAATTACCCAAGAATAGAAACAATAATTTAAATATCATAATTATATCTTTATACGAATAACATTTTTTTATATTTTCATTCGTGACTGCCTATGCAATTTTGCTTTCTTTTTTTTTTTTTATTTTTTACTTATACATTTTACTTTATATATTTTTTATTGACACATAATCTGCGTGGAAAACGGGCATTACACCGATCGATAAATCGACATTCACTTTCAATAGGACGATGAAAATCGAAAAAGCCTCTTATCAACTCACTCTCTTGTCCATGAAATCCTTACATAGTTACAAACTTCACACTTGTCGCCACAAAATCTACAACCTATCGCTTCTTGTTCAATAATCGATAAATTACGTATACAAAGGCAACACAAGTCGATCAATTTTATAGGTTACGAGATTGATATCACGAATATCGGTGCGCGATGCGAAAGAGCAAGAAGAAACCTGTGAAAATTGTGGAATCCCCCAAGCCGAAACAGGTGGACGAGGACAGTTGGCGCAAGCCTTTGGAGACGATCGCGATCAACGACGACGAGTGGTGGTGCATGGTGATCATGATGGTCGAGACGATCACCGACCACTCGAGATGCGTATCGTTCTTCAACATGGCAGCTGAAGAGGGTAGGCGGAAGGCCATTTACCCTTTGACGTATCAGAAAATGTTGGCCAGCGTGAAAGCGTTGTCGAAGCAGAGCCTGGACAAAAGTCCAACGATTCAGGGGGTTTGTCGTTACGCGAACAAGATTCTGGAGACCGAAAACGAAACGCTGCCTACCTGGCTGATGGCACGGGTCATCAAGTACTTGATATATCGGGCGAGGGAGGAGAACATCGGCATAGTGAAAAGACTAATCAACCTGGAGCGCGAGATAGACGAGGAATATTGGATTATGCAGACAGTTGAGGACTGGGGTAGGCGAATCGGTGAATGTATCGATTTTAACCACGTCGCGTACAGAATGGTGTCGCTAATGTCTATGGGAAAGTAATTAGGAAGTGAGGAAATGGTACGTGGGTCGATACTAATTATGCCAATAAGAGCAAAATACGAGTGGGAAAATAATTTTTTAAATGAAACAGTTTCAGTGAAAATAAACGCGACTTATTTTATCGAGTCATAGGCTGCTTCAACATTTATGTCGGATCAAACAAATTTTAATTCGATTGACGTTTTTGTTATATTAACTTTTGCTGCTTGTTTCGATTTCTAGAATCAAATATGTCTCGCTCAATTGTATCAACATTCTATATAGAATCGATGAAAAAGAAAGCACATGTTATTACGAGAATTGAGCAATTATGCCTTCGTTTTATTCATTATATAAAAAATATTGAAGCTTATTTTCATGTTATCGACAGTTTGTATTATAAACATCTACATATATATATTTTTTTTTTAATCGAATGAAAAAATGACTAATTACTCATTTATGATATTCCATTTTCCAGTTCTCTAAAGCACGTTAAAAATAAGAGATTTTTTTTTATGTTAAAGATATAAAAAAATGTAGAAAATTTTCTCTGATTCTTTTCGTCAAATTTAAAAATCTATAAAAATCGAATAAAATACTTTAGAAGATATTTTCTAGATATAACTAACTAAAAGGCGATTTATAATTATCCAATTTTCAATCTAATTATGAACATATCAATTATTATTTCGCAACACAACGAAAGAGAACGAAAAATTAATTTTCCACGCTGAAACGACACGGTCCTAATTAAACAATTTGAAAGCGAGAAAATAATTAATTAAATCTTCCAATTTGCGATGCTCGCCATCGTTGTACGTATGTCGATCACCGTCTCGACAGGGCCACACTCAAAAAAATTCAGTTTGGATCACTTTGAGAAGAAGGCTAACACAAAATTGAGAAAACGCAACGAGGAATGGCGGGATGCCGTTTACATCGATGATGCGCCTATCAACGGACCTAACCTCTACATAATCCTCATGGGTTTCCACGATCCAGATTTACCTTTACAATTGAAAAGCATTGGCGTGCCTTTATATTGCATGCTGCAGATCAAACGGCCCAACGAAGAATTGAATCTCAACGTAGAAGAAGAAATAGTGGACACTGATGAAAGCAAGAAATTAGTTTTTTTCGAGAAATATAGCGTGACTAAGAACAAATTATATAACTTTTGGACGACAGTGGAGAAACGATTGCACGAAGCCGAATTATATCCAGAATATCACGACATTGGATTCCTCGTATTCTGTCCACCGCGATATCCAAAAAGCTTGGATAAGAAAGAATACGAGGCTAACAAAAAAGATATATACAACAGAGTGTCGTACATCCTGTACGATTTTTACGATCTTTACAGGCAACATGGTAATTATTTGAAAAGTATGAAGATAGAAACGAATATTCTTGATAAGAGGACCGAGAAACCTAATATGAAAGTTTACAAATCCTTTATGGACACGTTCGATACCTTTCTTCCGGAATGTGTTTTACTTCCGTTGATAATGGTTGCAATGTTAATGCAAATTGAAGAGAACGAAAAGGAAATGAAGCAGACCATTATGGAGAAAATGAGTGATACAAGCGATATAAGCGATATAAAAATCAAGGAAGTAAGATAATCCTTCAGTTTATATTCATTCCTAACTTCACTTTAAGTTCGTAGATTTATAATCCAATTACATTAATTCGAATATATTTATAAGTTAAATTAATCGACTTAATTCCCCTATTTATATATATCTAAAATTATTATTAAACCGAAATAATATTATTTTACACCGCACAGGAATATACAGACAAAGAAGTGACGGTTGAGATAACTAGGGAATATCTGATATCCTACATCGAAGAAAAGTTAAAAACCCTCAACCTTAAATACGGCCTCGATGACGAAGTGAATGACAAAGGCCAAATCGATTACACCCTAACCGATATCGATCTAATTCTTCACGGAAACAAGATCCTCGAGGCTATTGTCGATATCTCCGCGATTCCTTTCTTGTCGAAACCGTCAGATTTAATCGACAATATTATGTCCATATTACGGCATCCGGTTATAACGAGTGTTCACAAGAAGAACAAAATCACCGAGAAAAAATTGAAAAATTATTCTCGTCATATAGACAATCTTCGATACTGCTTCGACTTATCGATAAACAACGAGAAAATCAAGCATTACTTGCACATATTGATGTTCGACAAAATGTTGTTCGATTCGAAAGTTAAAACAAATAAGGTTAAAATTTTGGAAAAAATGAAGGAGGATAATGATCCGATGTACGTGCAAGATCCGAAACTTTCGATGAAACATTCCAAATCTTTACCAAGCCTGTACTCAGAATCCATGTACAAAGTTTACTTTCTCAGCGATGGTAACATCGATTATGGGAAAGTGTTTCCACAAATCGTCGAATGCTCACCCCTGTTCGACCTGGTGGATCCTCGAGAATTGTTGGTCCCTGGTTACTTGGAGGAGAACGTGTTCTCCACAAGACCGGCTAACAACTATCGTCTCGAAGACTTCAACGACGTCGAGCTATTACCGGAAGTGATTTTTCTTCAGCTTGTTTACCAGTGTCTACTCGCTTACGATCACGTAGAATTTCGATACTTCGAACCCACGGACTCTCTGTTACTCCACTTTCATAACAAATGGAGGATCAATGATGTGAGCGAGGAGGAAAGAATTTCTAGCATCCGTACTCCGTTACGATTCGGTGATTTCTGCAAATACGTGGTGCCCGAGGAGCAGCAATGGCTGAGCCAAGAAGAGGAACAGAACAGATTGCAAACGACCAAGGAGATGGAGAGATTGATGATGAAGAGCGCGAAGATATACGACGAGACCATGTCCTTTCGCGATGAGGATTTCATTCTACCTGGGACCCTGAAGGCGAAATATGAGATCTACGATCTTAATAAACAGAAAACCAATAGAGATTTAAGTGAGTTTCGAATGGAAATAATAAATTGTCAGACTACACGCGGTTAAGTTGTTAAATTGAATCGGTAATGGGAGATTTTAATACACGAATAACAAATTTTTATTTCGTTTTGATTCTCTCGTAATGAATCTTGAGAAAAGTTATTTAACATAATGAGAAATACGAATTTCGTATCTTAAATGCAATTATGAAAAATTTCTTTGTTGAAAATATATGCTCTCGATACGATTGAAGCAGGATCACTAGGATTTTTAAAATTTTTTTCAATTTAAATTTTCATTAAATCCTTTCAAAATATTAAGACAATTTAAACAATATTTGAACGATTTAACAAAAGAACTAACTACAAAAAATTCAATTGGAGAAACCAAGTTATCCTGCTCGAAGTTCTGAAGATTAGAAATGTTGAATCATTGTACGAGAAATAGAATTTACAACCGTTTTTCATAAATACAGTGTCCTATTCCTCTACTACAAAGAGTGGGAGAAAGGAGTTGAACAAAGGGAAAAAGAAAAACGATAAATTGTCCAGTCGAAGAAGTTTAAAGTCGGCCGATAACGAATGGATTTCGATACAAGATTCCGAAAAAGAAAAACGTTATGATTTTGTGGGCTATGATCTTTCAGAATTACGTGTGCAAATATCGAATCAGAAAAAAACATTTCTTTCGGCCGATGATACTTTGGTACAAGTCAATCTAGAGAATTGGTTGTACAAGAGCAAACGTTTGTACATTAGTGTTACTTTGAATGGATATACTTTACGATTATCCCGTAGAATCGATATTCAGGAAAATATCGAGATATTTCACTTAACAAGTCGATTAGGAATCGTTGTTACCTTTCAAATGTCATTAAATTTCCCAGGTAAGAGTCTCATCGTGATATATTTATCATAATGATTCGAATACGTAATTAGATATAATTAAAGTATGCCTAAAGTATAGCAAAACCTATGCATGATGAATAAAGTTACTACCAAATTATACATAATATTTTAATAATATAAAATTAAATTCACACATTTTTTTATATTTAATTTTCTCCTATGTTTATCATTTGTGTTATAATATTATTATATACTATATTTAGATGCGACAAAGAATCCTGATTCCGATGGGCAAAGTACAAAGATCGAATACCGAATCTCGTCACCTGCTGGTTTATTCGTAGAACCTATAAGTGGTGATGGGCCGGAAAATCCGTATTATATTAAACAATCGTATTTGCGAAAAGGATATATTGACTACAAAAACAATCGCGAAATCTGTAGAAAGTTTTTGAGAAATGGAACTATTTTAAAGTGTCTAGATGATGGAACAATAATTATTTTTCGTTCTAACGGGGTGATTGTAACTTGTACATCTATTGAGAAAATTAGCATCATTCAAAGTGAATATGACCAGATCAATGGAAAAAACGGTATAGGTATTTGCAAAAATATTAAATTGAACGAGAAATAATATCGAGACAAATAATTATTAATATTTACTCGTTAAAAATATATTTAAAATTAAATTGTAAGGATTTATTCATTTAAGGATTTATTTCATTTTTTTTAAAGATATCAAATCAAAAGAGTCGAAAAATCCAAAAGAGAAAATTAAAAAGAAATCAACAAAGTTTCGTTCGATCGAGGAAGAATCAGAAGAGCAGAAAACGACGGTGAGTGAAATAACTGTTAAATTTCGTTTTAAAAGAATAATCTGATTTAATAAGACAAGTTCTTGGAAAACATTGAATTCATTGGCACTCTATCGTTAGTATTATAAATATTGTAATCGAATTGAGATATAATTACAAATTAAAAAGCAAAAAATAATAAAAATGCTGATTTTCGTACTGAATATTAAATAAATATTACTTTATACTAAGATCTGTAATTGCATATCCTATATACCATTTCTTAAAGAAACACTGATACCCTCTTTAATATATCTAATTCTCTTTCTCATCCTAATTGTCCTCAATCCTAAAAACGAAAATTTTTAAAATTATAGAGTATTTCATAAATATCTAAAAAAAAAGAAATTTTCATTTCAAAAATGACATGTCTTCAGAATGTCAAACCTAATATCAAACTATATCCATTTTGATATTAGGTTTTCCACATATCCTATATCCACTTGCAAAATTGAAACGAAAAAGAAAAAAATCTTAAAATTATGATATTTATAAATATTTAAAGATATTAAAAAGATTACAAGATATTAAAAAACACTGATAAACGTTTTCGTTTTCGATTCAAAGCACGACATGCCTTCAGGAGCCTGAGGCGCAAATAACGTCAAAGTCGGTCAAAGTGTCACGATACACAGTCCTGAATCACGATGGCGAACAGTACGAGGTGTACAACGACTTGGTCGTAAGTGACCAGCATCGATTACTGGTGAGAATGGTATCGGACTACGAGGTCGACGAGAAATTCACGCGTCGCGCTGATGGTACCAACATGTTGCTGAATTCCAATGGAGAATTGATTGTCAGATTTCCAGGTATGTTTCAGCATGCTTGCCACTTTGCGGAACGGATTCCAATTTCTGCACCCTATTATACGATTTCAATGAGATCGGAATTTGTAAGCCACCATAGAAAATCAATGCTCGAACGAATCGATGAACATCTGAAGGTGACAATTTACTTTAGAATCATTATCTTTAACTTCGTAATGATATATGATTATTTTAACATTTAATTTTTATACTTATACTTATATACTATTAAATGACACGAAATATAATGAATTTAGACTTAATTAATCCTTAAATAATGATGTACTTTTTCTAGTTGGAATATTTGTCAATTCATTTTTTCAATGAACTTTATTTAATTTGGTATCGATACTTTAGCCAATTTATATAGTTTTTTATTTTTGACTATTAAACTAAAATCGTTTAAAATTTGTAATATTTCTTGTTCTTTTTAATAAAATTGAAAGTAGAATATATCGATATAGACCGAAGTAAAAATAATTTGCCAAGTTCTCGAGTTTTACTTACAATTAGACGAAATTGCTCTAAATTACGATCGAAGAACGATCATCAAACTAGCGAAAGTTCGTGACTTTTATTCTAAATTTCCCTTCCCTCGAGTGAGAAAAGAAAAAATAAAATTAAAAGCTAGTAGAATCATTACATGAAAGTGCAATCGACGCGCTTTGCTTCCCGTGCAAGTTCCTCAAACGTTTGTAGAAACTGCATTCAACCGAGCAAACAAAATACGGTGGAGATGAGGAAAGTTCAGATGAAAGTTTATGAACTTGGCTTTCGTATACGTTATGCGAAAATACCTTGTATAATACAACGTGGCCTACGAATCGTTGCATGATTTTACAACAACTGTAAGATAAATATTTACCACTGTGAAGTTTGATAACGCTAAATCATCGTGACGCATTTAACAAAATAGCATGCATTTATATAAAATAGATCGAAAACAAAAAAAGAAAAAAAAAGAATTTATTTGTTATCAAACATAGAAAAAAGAATATTAAATTTTCAATAATCCATATCGATATTTATTCATAAAATTTTCGATATTTTGATATTTTTACTTGTGAGAAAAATAATAATTAATTTTAAACTATATCAATTAAAATTATATTCCTATAGTTTAAAAAGCTTATGTATTTTTCTATATCGAATATTTTGATATCTAAAAAATACATATTAGTATGTTTTATTAGTATGTTATATTATATATTTTATCGATACTCATGAAAGTATTCAGTTTGTTTTATTTATAAGCGATTCATGGAAAGATATAAAACTCAGGAAAAATTTTATCGGTGGCAAAACTGGTTTCAGATAAACGTGACTTGCAGCTACGCAAAACTTGAAATATTTGGATGTACATATCTTGACTTTTCAGTTTATGAAGTTTATGAATAAATACATAAACTCTTTAATAATACGAATCTATCATTTTACTGTTATCTTCTTTCATTTCTATATTTATTTTCTCGATGACAAATTTTTTCCTCATAGACATTTTTTTAACATCACTATTAATAGAATTAATCATTGTAATTTCATAATTGAATTAATGAAATTTCTTCAACGATTGAAATATTAATCAAGATAATAAAGTTTTAGACATATCGAAATGGATCTAAGAATATATTACGCAAACTTCTTTTCCTAATCTTTCGAATTTATTCTCAGCCACGTATATATGTATAAATGTAGAAAAAAACAAAGCTCTCAATATTTCTTACTAACAAAAAATTGGAGACTAAAAAAAATTCTGAACACCATTATAAATCTTAAGTGAATTTCACACAAATAAAATCTCCTTTTTTCAAAAATTGTCTATATGTAGAAGAATTAATTAAAAATATTCCTTTATTGGAGTTCCTTGAAGGCTAGCTCTGAGAATTTGAACAAAATTTCATCCTACATTTCTTATTTATTTTCACATATAAATTAACCATCTATTGAAAATTCATTTGTAATGTTCAATTAACCAATTTCATTTATTTATTTATAAATGTTTTAATTTGATTTATTTACTAAAATTTGAATGAAAAAATATTATTCTCCTATTTTTCGATTTATTTCTGCAAATAATTTTAAAGAAATATTCTATACATCGCACTTTCGATTCTACTCTTACTTTAATCTTATATTTTCTCTTTTCTCATCTGATGATTTTCGAAAATTGTCGATCGATTAATCGTTTTCCATGTGAGAAATTAAAGAAGATATCTCGTATTAAGGAGAAAAAAAATCTCTACATACAACCATTATAAAAATGATTTTAAAAATTTTATAGAAAATTTTTATTGATATTGCCAGAGATCTTGTGTAATACGAAGTTCCTACGTTTCAGATAGTACGTGTATCACGACCAGTTATATCATAGAAGAGGAACCAGTGACGTGTGAATGGACTGAGGAAGAAATCCAACAATACGTATCATCGGGCAAAGAAAAAAACGAAGACGATGAGGATACGAATTCCATGGATTTTGTAAAGAAACAGATAGATTACAAGAAAAAAATAAACGAGTTATTGACCGACAACACTTTCGTCTCCGTTCTATTGAAGTGTCGGATGGAACACAAGAACTATGCTACGGTGTGCTATGATCAGTCAGCACTTACCTGCACTTTATCAATGCCCGACGATCTCCGAATTAGAATATCGAGAGAAGATCATTACGAAGTTTCGATGGCGGATGGAGTTAATCTAAATGTAATCAAAACGAGTTAGATGAGATTCGTTCGAAAGCGAATATTTAATGTAGTAAAACTCAAGCAAAGTTTAGATATATACACACACACACACATATATATATATATATATATATATATATATATATTATATACATTAAGACATAGATTGACAATTTTTATGAGAAATTATGATTAAATTTAATTTCGAATCAATTTGAAAGTAAAACTCTTCAGAATTGTTTTTGAGAACAGATAATTTTGCGAGTAGATACAACGAGAATAACTGTCTGCTAATCCATTTGAGAAAAAGTTAGATTGAAGAATATTTTGTTTGCAAGTAGACATGATGTATCCATTTGTTAAAAAAAAAAAATACTCTCGAAAACAATCATTGAAAGTTTCAAAATTAATTTTCAATTCTGTTGCTCTTAAAAAAATCAATCTTTTAAATCAAGGACTAAAAGTTTAATCTACGAATATCCTTTTTTCGATAGATCACCAGAGACAAAGTATTGTTCAAGGGAAACATGTGCAGCATATGCGGCAATCAGTCAACATCCACGTATTATTTCTTCCCTTCCATGGTATCAGACATCCTATTCAGCACCACCGACGTCTTTGGCAACGTATTCGAAGTGAAAAATGACGGGAATACGAGTCATTGTCGGAACTTTGAAATTTTTAAATATCAAAAACAATGCGCCGATAACTTAAGCGAAGAAGAAGAATCTTACGAAGAAAGGTTCGAGGAAGGAGTGTTTGAACCTTTTTGCAATCACGAGACACTAAGCTTCAAGACAAACGGACTTAACTACAGGATATTCGCGATGAATCGAGATTTCACGGGTTACGAGTACATTCATCGTCTCGTTAGAAATCAAATAGAGTTGATGGCAATGATCGATAAAAACACGAGTATAATTTCGTATCCAAATCCGTATCAACCGACACTTCATCGCCTTGTCATGTTTTACCCTGTGTACCCAACAAAGATTACACTGGCATTTCCGGTTAGATTAATTGCCTCTATTAATTTTGATATCGAATATTTTAACGAAATAACTTGCCTAATATAATTTGCAGAATGAATTGTATTTACGTTTAATTCTATATTTATATTTATATACGTATATTCTGTATCTATAGATTCTTACTTAATTCTAGCAACGTAGATAAAACAAAGAAGATGAAACATAATAGAACTTTGTTTGTTCTTGGCTCTCAGCTCGAAGACGAGAAAATAATTGAGAATCGTTTATTTTCTCCTTATCTGCATTATTTATTCTGCAAACTTTGAAATCAAAATGTTTCCGCATTTCGTCAATCATGAATTCTAGTTTACAATAATAAGAATAATAATAGAAAATAAATCTGACATCTATCATATTAACAATTTTGATCCCGTTAAAATATAGATCCCGTTTAAAAATAAAAATAAAAAAAGAAAAAGAACTTGAGATCACAATAGAAGAAAAAAATTTTGATTCTCTACATACTTTTAATTAAATTTCCCGATTCAAATACAAAGATACTACTTAATTTTCCATTATCTTGTATTATCTATTATACGCGATAAAAAAATCTCAAAATCTCTTTTTACTAGAAATTCGTGCTTCCACAGAGAAGAATAGTAATTATGAAATATAAAATATATTTTTATAATGAAATTTGTAAAATTATCGAAAGAAAGAAATTAACTTATTTAGAAAATAATAATAATAATAATCTCTTTCGATATTTATTGAATCCCAACCAGGATTTTCACGTGAAGCAAAGGAACTTCGATAGAAGAGAAATATTACGAAGCACTTATTCAATACCGTATGATTGGCTGTTTCCATTTGGAAGGAATGATAATGGTATTTGGGAAAATACCCACGATTTGCCTCTACTGGACCATGTCAAAGCTCTACCGAAATTATTGTATATTCGTATTTTGTGTGGCTTCAAGGAATCAAGTGGAAATGCGGTGATCGATATCCAAAGAGCCCTTGGACGCTATTGGATGTCTGTTAGTGAATTAATGTCCTTTTTACGAAGCTACCACTGCCAGATGTTCCAATTAAATTTATCGGGCCGGTCACGTTTTCTTTTGCATATTATGCAAAGTTATCAGGGTTTATGCCGTTAAAATTATTCGGTTAGATAACGTTACACGGTCAAAACGCTTCCCTTCCGGGGAATTTAACTGATTGAAACGTCACGAAAATAATTACAAATGCAGATAAAGATAAGAAGCAGATTTGAATAAATTTCATTCCAAATGAAGATAAAAATTAGGAATTTTAAATGATGAATTACGCGTATATAATTATTCATATAAATATGTGAAATGTTTTGTACATTTTGCGATACATATTTGATAATTTAATTAATATTTCACCTTTTCCCTTTAATTTTAAATTTGCATATGTAATAAGTTCATAAATATTTGGCCACTGTCGAGAATTTAAATCAAAAAATTTATGTTATAACTCAAAAAAATTTTATTTCTCCTTTTTAACTTTTTCATGAAAAATCCCTATCTGATTGTATCGCAAATAACAAAAAATATCCTGTATTTCTAAACTGAATAATTATCAATTTATATTATTCACGTATGCAGATATTAAAATACATTACATATTAAAAATTTAAACAATAAATTAAACACTTACACTAAAATTTACATAAAATGATAATAACCGAACATCAATGATGACATGTATTAATCTCAGAAATTTTATTCTCAGTTGATTCGTGACTCCGATTTCCATCCATCTCTCATCATGGATCAAGAAGAACGAATCTCGAAGATGGAGCCAGTGTACAATTACCTCGAGGAGAATCTGTACGAATTATCATTGGGTAACAAAAAGAAGATCAACGTCGAAATATACGAATTCGGGTTAGAAAGAAAATGGATATTACCAAAGCCGAAGATTAAACGAAAATCAATAAAGTATGAAGAAACCCTCAAGTACAAGATCATGAAAAAAGAGGAGCTGAGATGGTACATACGTTGCATGAGGGAGAAATTTATTCTACCTTATTTTGAGAATATTACTGGCACGTGTTTCCTCTGGATAATGGATTGTATGGAATACGCGATACACAATTAAACGGATTTCGATCCCTCGACTTCGATCAGATCGTGACGGAGTTTGTAATTAAATTTGGATTAACTTGTTGGTCGACACCGTGCTTTCTGCGAAATTTTTTCCGGAATTAAATCAATTTGATCATAAAGCTTTCGTGCCGAGACCATGACTACTCGTGGACAAAAGTTCAAGGAACGAGATAAACTCGCGCGGAACTACGGCTAATAAACAACTTCCGGTGAAAATTAACTGAACGCGATTATCTCAACGAGCAAATAGCGACGAGATGTTGGAAGAAAAGGATAATAGAGGTCGACGTCGTTTGTATTCAGAAAGAGGGAAGAGGTTAGATAATTATGAACTGATTATAAATTAAAATCCTAATTACATCTTTGATATACCATTTGGTCTTTGGTCTTTTGTATTAATAATTCTGATAAACGTCCCATATAAACGGAAAATTTATGATTATTTGATATACTTAATTCTCGTTAGAGAATCGTTTAAACGAACCGTAAAATCCTATCATCCTAACAATTGTAATCTAATCAATGTAATATTACACGTGAATAATAATAAACTAAACATTTTAACCATAATTGGTATGATTTTTCTTTTACAATGAAAGTATTTAAAGATATCTTGTTTGAATACAAGTATATTGATTCACGCGTCTGATTTATTTATATCTTGTTTTATTCATCGATAATGAATCAAATAGAATAATGCAAAGTACGTCGATTATCAATTATTCGAATTTTTGTTATTATTAGATATATATTTCTTCGCGTATAATAAATATCTATACTTAAAAATTCTTTAATTTCATGTTATTTTATAAATTTCTTCCTAATTATTCAAAAGAATTTGTCTTCTAATTGTAATTAATTCGCGCGCTAGCCAGATATAAAACGATTTTAATACATCTAGATCTTTAAACAAAGAAATACACGTTAGCATTTTCGTAGTAATCTTCGATTTCGAGGATCAAACGCAACTCTAACCGAAGAAGCGAGTATCCTTTATTCTCGCCAAGCTTCCCTCATTTGTAATCGGAACGCGAGCAACGGAAACAGAAGGAGCACACTGGAAACTTGGTTTCAACTTTCAAAGTGTCCGACGCACGTATCAGACCATCACGCGAGAATTTTCGATCAGCTCCTCCTGTTTACCAACCCACTTCTACACCATTTATATAAAGCCAAACACCTCGACCCGATATCTAGCATGTTGCCAGGCATTAAAATGAATCACTGACGCCTCCCAATAATATCACTCCCGAAAACTCGATCCCTTGTATCGAGTTATGCTAATTGCCTCTCATACCATACCATACCTGTTTATCGTATGACACGAAGCCAATATTATCATATCATGAAAATCATCGACACCAATCAACACCAGTTTAATCTTAAATCGTTAAATTAAAAAATTCGTCCTATAGCCTCCACTTTCGATAATGAATTTCTCATAAGAATATTAAATAGGCAAAACTCACTTTGATTGTTATATAACGTTCTGAATATGTGTTAAATGATAAATGCAAATTGTTATTATGCATGAAACAAAGTAAATTAAAAATCTCTCAAAGAGACTGCATTTACATTGGCTGATAGCCTTGTAGGAGCGTGGACGAACATGTTACAATAAGGTAACTTTATATTTTCAATATTGAAGAGCCTGAAGAATAAACGGCTCAAAGAGCGTCGACAAACACAGAATTCACGCTTTCTATCCATCATAAAAACGCGGAATAACAAAATATGTATGCAACAAGACTATATACAGGTAGCACACTGTTTCCAAAGAATGCAAAAGTTTTAATTTTATACTTTTCTATTTTTCAATTAATGACTGAATCTCTTAAATTTCGATATTTTGTTTGTAATAAATAAAAGAAGTATGAAAAATATACATCTTTTTAATTTCTAATCCCTGAATCGAACGATTAACACTGATTTAACGATTTGGGATTAATGGTGGATGAGTTGGGTGATGGTAGCGTGGCTTAAGATACCGGGGACATTTTCGTCTCGCATGCACGTTTTTAGCAGCTGGTGATTTCAGGACGCGTGGCAGGAATACGTGTGGAGTTAGAAAAGGGTGGTTTGGCATCGTAAAGGGGTAACAGCCGTCACAGTACCATATGCCTGGGACATTATTCGCGAAAGTAGAGAAGACTCGTAAAAGTACGGCACACGTTTTTATACTTTCTTCCGTTTCCTTCCCTTGGTCGCGTTACCATTCTGTTTTTCCCTTCGTTCGCGCGTCTCTGTGGTAGATGGGGAAGGAACGAAAGAAAGAGAAATCTCTGCTTGCTTTCTAAAAAGAAAGTCTCCCTCTGCCTGTTCGTTTTTCCGTCACTTCGAATCTTTTTCGAGGTGTTGATGATGTTTGTCAGGACTTTATGTAATTTCATCTTCTTTTTTTCTCGGTTGCAGCGACGTATTAAATGTCTCGTGAAATAAGGAACGCGATCGTGTAACCGACGTGGCATGTAATTTCAGACATTGAAACGATGACTGCGTTGTTTTTATCGTGAGATTTCGCGACAATCTGATGTACAATTGGATGAAGAACGAAAATGTATATATTCATGAAAATTATGATGAACTTTTCTCCGTTTAAAATATCCTACTTTTCTTTCTTTATTTCCATTTTTCAAGATCTGTTGTAATATAATATTTGAAGTTCCATTCGCCTTTTATCTTTCATCAACTCTTCGAGAGTTATTCCTTGAAGATATCAGTAATCGTGTTTCTATATTTCTTCTTGGAATAATATTTTATGCGATTGGTAAATTGCTTTTTTTTTTTTTCATCTGGCAGGTGAAATCACGCGAAATCGTTCAGAGACCGAGGGCCGACTTCGTATTTCCGGTTATCCCACACCCTCTTGAAGGATTTTGCTCACGTATTTTTAACCTATATCATTTCCCCGTCCAAAATGTCATATGATCTAACATGCAGCAAGAAAAGATCCACTCTCGTTATAAGTATTATAGTATTCTCTCATTGCATTTCGGTCTCACTAGGATCCTATCATCACGATCTTTTTTACTTCCAACTCTCATCATCAATTTCTATCATTTTATCAAGGATGAATTGAACAAATTATAAAAATCATAAAATTTAAAGAAAAGAAATTCGAAATTTTGAAATATTCAATTATATACATCACACGATGATGTATACTCGTACTAAATTATATATTCTGATACTTTGTTATATTTTCTAATATTTAGGATCAATTAATCAGCTACTAATTACTTTTCGTACTAATTTTCGTATAAATTTTAGTTTCTATATACCCAATAACTACAGAAAATATTCATCTAGCCTTCCAACGAATCCTTTTTTACGAAATTCTACAACTCTCAACTTCTATAATACCAAATTTATAATGGGACGAAATTACCGAAATATTAAATAAAAATATCGTTATGATATCGTTCAAGTATTATAACGTGCAGAAACTTTTTGCAATAAGTCCCAGTTCCCTTTGTAACTCGATGTTCAATTGCTCGAAGTGTTTCGAACTTTATTCGAAGGGACTGTATCGAGAACAGACGCCGAGGTAATAGACCGGAAACAAGCCTAGTAATACGTAAAATAGGAAAGAGAGGCGGAATACAGATTTCCAAATATACGCTCGAATATATCGAATCGTGGGAGAGGGAGGGCTTAGCCAGGGCTTGTATACGGACGTTTACGTATCACGTTATTGGACAAAAGTTGCACCATCGGTTTTAGACGCGACGCGATCTGATTTATCGGCCGGCACAGATTTTTCGGTACGAAAGGGAGAAACTACGAGACGGGCCATTTTTCTCAGGCTGCAGCTGGATAACGCGCGACTCACCCCTTCCTATCCACCCCTGTATCTCTCTCCCTCTTTCTCTTCGCTCTTTATTTCACATCTTCCATCGTATTCTATCGTACTTCGCCCAGTTCTCTCTCTCTCTCTCTCTCTCTCTCTCTCTCTCTGATCAAAATATATAAACGATTAGAAGTGAATCTATACAATCGATACTTTTGACAAAATTGAGGAAACTAAAACTGCGACTATCTATATATTGGATATACGTTATGTTATTGTTCGAATACTTGTAATTTTTTAATTTCTATTTCTATTTTTATTTATGTAGAATAGTAAGATTAAAAAATAATTATCTATTTTTATTTAAATATATATATATATTAAATATTCTTGAATGAAAATGAAAAACTGGTAAATTTGTATCTTTTGGTAATCAGAATAATTTGAATAACTAAACAAATAAAATTCACTAATACGAACAATTTCAAATATGACTATTTTAAGATTATTTTGATACACAAGTAATTTTTGTAAAATTTCCTAATATGCAATTAATATAAGTTTTGAATCACTATAAATATTGATATTAAACAAAAACAAAGATATCTAAATAAAAATAAATAATTATTTTTTAATTTTATTATGTCACAAAGAATTAGTAATTGGAAAATAACACAAGTGGAGTATCCGAATAAAATGAATTTAGATATTTTATCTCATAATTATTCATAGACTCAATATCAGCTAGAGATAGTTAACGTATTATGGAAGATATTGATGTTACAGATTATACACCTGGTTATACTGATTGCCGGAGAAGGGAGATTGATTCGTTTTATTCTGGATAATTGATATTCCCAATTCATGATCAAACGTATCCCTTGGATCACGGTTCATCCATATGCATGCAAACACGTATCAATCAATATTGTTGTGTAACGTTTTTACTTCTTCCATAAAAAATATTAATTTAATATTTTTAAATATTGTAAGGGCCATTAAATCGTTCAATTCTACAGTTTTTTAAAATTCTATAAAAACTACAATTTCGATAAAATATTTCGAATCAATTATCAAATGATTTTTTTTTGATTTTTTAATTTTTTTGATTTTCGTAAAGAATAATCTTACGTCAATTTCTAAATTATTTTCGAATTTTATATAATATATAAATGCTCTCCATCTTTAAGGGATACCATGTATCAATAGCAAACGAACCGATCGTTCTTCCGTTTCAGTTTTGTTTGTGCACATTCGTCTTTATGACGATCTATTTCCGATTGAATGGCAATACATTCTCCACCGGATATAATGTGACTTTCGTTCCAAAAAGGAAAAAAAAAAAGAATCAAAAAATAAAATGAAAATAAATTCAAAAATGTTATTTTTAGTCATTTTTATACCTCTTTTATACCATTCGATATCTTTATTAGCTACATTGTACAAATGCCTTTTAATTTCATTGAGTTTAAAACAGAACGTTGGTGCTAATTTTATTTAATCTCGTTAAATTTACAAATGTACGCCTATTTCCCTTTGCTCCCCTTCTGCATTACCGATCGTGAAAATGATAATTTTATCTCTTTCCACCCTTGTAATCCCTCAGTTTGTGTTATCTGTGTTTATCTATGTTTTATTTTGTTCGCAAATTACAAACGTAAAAACGAAGAACCACGGTGTTTACGACCGAGCCAAGAGCGTTTTGTATTCTTAATTCTCGCGAGGCGAAATTAAAGAGAAAAATAAAAATCCTGAAAATTTTATCTTTAATTCTCGATCTTTTTATAATCATTCGTCTCAAATTTATTTCTCCCCTTTCTTACCTTGCATTTCAATTTTACTAAACATTCTATACTACAACGCCGTGAAACATAATACATTGATTCTTTTAAGATATTTCTAAATAATTTCTAAATTCCAAATTATTGTCTATGTTACTTCTTCCAAATTCTGAATCAAAGAAATTTCAAAAGTATAGAATTTTTTTTAAATTCACGAACGAAACAGATATTTTCGGTATTGTTCTGTTCAAAATCGAGGTTTAAAATGATTCTTAGTTTGTTTGTTTTCAGCGCACGTAATAAGCACGCGTTTCTAGTAGCGGACCAACCAGCAAGGATTTTCCAAAGACCAACTCTAGAAAGCTATGGCTCGACCGCAGGTGAATAAGGGATGAAGAGTCGTTTTAGGATTCCTCTTACAAAAGAGGAGAGCTGGTTTAGCGGCAAGCTTCACCTATACGAATTTGCATCGCGACTGCGCCTGATTTTTAAATCGCGTATTACTGAAATACAGCCAGTCAAATCGCTCAATTCTTTTAAGTACTTTTCTTTTTTTATCTTAATATAATTTTTCGTATTAATGTTAAAAATTTTTCCTATCTCTGAATTTCTAAATGTTTCTTATGATATGAAAATATAAAATTTGAGTATATTAATATTTTAACATTTTAAGTAACCTATATCTTAGTGTCCTAATATTCTATTATTTTAATATCTTAGTATTCTATTTTTTTCTTCTAATGTATTAATATCTTAGAGCAATTTAAAAATATTAATTAACTAACCTAAATTTGAATCTATCACTGTTTGAAAAATCAATTTTTCATGCGTCGAATTATAATGATTATTGAAAGTTTGATCACTGAAACGATTACTCTTCCATTGGTTAGAAAATAAATGTCATGTTGCACATTTTCTAGCACATTTCCATAGGTTCATAAAAGGTGTAATTACATTTAAAATTTCGTTACGGGAACGAGAAAATTTTATAGCTCTCCCGATTTCATCGAATACGATGAACAAGAGCGGAATTATTATCGCCGGAGCAAAAAGTTCATTATCAGTTTTCGATTCCGAGGTACGAAAATTCGATTAAAATTGACGGTAATTAAGAGAACCACGTGCACCTCGTGTAACGATATACTGTCGACCGGCTTATAATAGCGCTGAAAATAAAGTGGAAAATTTGAGGAATTAATCACGCGAACTCGAACTCGAACCTCGATAAAATTTAACTATAAATTTTTTTTAATTTTTTCTGAAATTTCTCCCTTCAATTTATTCTATAAATATTGTGATACTTTTAATTTACAAATGAATCTAACGAAAAATTTTTTTTTAAATTTCCGAAATGTAAAATATAATATGTAATAAAGTATATAATAAAAATTTAAGCTTCAGAGACAATTTCGAATTCATGGTTATTCTTTAATTTTATTTGAACATATATTGAAATATTAGGTCATTCCATAAGCTCCAAAATTGTTTAAAAAAAAAATAATTTCAGTATATGGAAAAATAATATAATAATATTAAATTCTTTTCCAAACAAATTTCTTGTATCTCCAATTAAAAAACTCATTTCTGATTTGCCATTTGTCAAAAATTTTGTTAGAAATAATTGATAATATTTTGATGATAATTTACAAAAATATAATACATTTACTCATATTTATATCTATTTTATTTTTTAATTTTTGCTTTAATTAATGACAATATATTTTTTATCAAGATGAAAAAACTCTTTTGTGATTGCTTAATATAAAATTTGTTTTAAAAGCTACTTAGTTTTTCGTTATAAATTATAATCATGATGATTTAATCTTGTTAATCTTTCAAAGCTTCCAAATAATTTTTTACTTTTGAACTTTTAAAACGACTAACTTATGGTATAACCCAATAATTCGTATCTCTATATTCGAAACCATTTTTAAAATAATACAGGAAATCGAAATAATCACCGAGAATCGTAAAAGTTGGGCAAGAATTCATTTTAACGAAAATCTCGAAATTCGGTAAGCTTCTCCAATTATCGACTTGTTACGTTCTTGTGCGAGGAAACGGCCGTTTTGTGCCTCGAACAGTTTAAACAAGTGAAAAACTTTTGATAGCTCGGTAATAGATTCTTCAAGAAAAGCTTTACCTCCGTGAAAAAGTTGTTTCGTCTATCTCAGAGAGAAATAATTTAAAGTATCGCGATAATGAATTTTCACGATTATATCGTTGAGTAGTTTGATTTGAATATCATCCTCGATAGATATAGTTACCATAATTGAATACTGCTCATTTCCATTTTAAAGGAATCTTTTTTATGACAAAGATTCTTGGGATACGAATAAATTTGAGACGAAAGATGAAAGGTGTCGTAAATTATATACTTGAAATAATTTAAAATTGTAAAAATTTTTTTATACAAACCGAAATTACATTTTAAAAAAAAATCTTTTGAAATTTTTAAAAATTAATCTTTTGAAATTTTAATTTAATTACTTTTTTTAAATCCTCTATTCGACAAAATTATAAATAAACCAATGTATCAAACATAGCAAAAGATATTTAGTAATTTTAAGGAAATTGTCCTAAATTAGATAAACTAACCAATCTAAATAAATTTTAATTCGAATTATATTACACTCCACCTGTTAACTCTTCAAGTTTTTCTAATAAACTTTCTAAAACTTTGTGGTTTAAAATGCATTCCGCTTACGTTTCAAAATTATCCTAAAAAATACTCACACATCGATATCTACATACACATACACACAGGATATGGATATGCGCATTTACAAAATTTCGAGTACGAAGAAAATCCTCATATTATCTTCGATCGTTGAATCATCGATCCTAGCCAACTTTTCGCGTTTCAGAAAATTCGCCTAGTCCACGAAAAAACAATTTTCCGCGTGTATGTAGCCGAAATTTCGGAGCTTATCGCGGAGAAAAATTTTTCTCCCGACGAAAGTTAGCAAACGAGAAATAATTTCGTACGTGGCTCACGAAAATATTCTACGTAATAAAAATGATCGTTGATAAGTATATTCAGAAACAGAAAGTTGAAGAGATAGGTCGCACAAGAACGATCGTTCGTCCGCAAAAACAGAAGATAACTTGAAAACGTTATTTTGAAGGGACATGGTGAAAAATTATTTGCGTTCGTGAGAATATACACGACGGTTTTTATCAAGAAAAACAGAAGAGGAAAGGAAGGAAATTGCTAAGTAACGTGATTCTTCAACGAAGGATAAAAGTTTCGATATGATCAATTACAGTTCGTCGAAATATAACGATATGTTATATAAATTTAAAGAAAATATAAATGAAAAATATTTTTTTTCTAGAATATCTTTGATATTAAATATTGTAAGTAAATTTATGTGTCAATAAAAGTTTATCAAATTTAAAGAGATTCCTTTGAAAAAATTTTTTTTATCAAGAAAAAAATTGCTTTACAACTAATCTATTATGTGCTATGATATATTAGGACAGTAATTAAAATATTTTCGTGAGCCACCGAATGTAGATGCTACTTTAAGATACTTATAATGTCTAATATATACCTAAATATCAAATAAATGCAAACTTTTTTTCAATAAAAATTTCTTTCAATAAAAAAATCAAAATAGGAATAAATCAGGCATCTTATCATAGAATGGCATAGATTTGATTACTAAGCACAATCGTATTGAACATATGTGCAGCGTATTTATTTGAAGAGAACAGAACAATCTATATAAGCATTTTCCAAGACGTTCGTATTCTATCAGTTGGCCGAGTCAAACTGGTTGTTTAAACATCATAGACAAACAGGGACAACATATTACTATTTGTCTTCGGCATACAATTGAAAGAAAATATAATGCAACCGGTAAAATAGAAGAGAAATGTGTAACAAGACATCGAACAAACTTCATAACTTTCTCACAGTTTCTTTAACTGGGAATTAAAGAGAAACACTTTTAGTTCTTTAACCAACTTTCTTGTTGCATGTTTTCTTTTTCTTAATAGAATTTTTTTTTTTTTACAACGTATTTTTCTAAACAGAAAAAAGTATCCATATTCTTTGCTTCTTTCGTATTTAACATGAACAGCTTAAAAAATGGGTCAGCAAACGTGAAAGAGGAAATTACTCGAGAATCTTGTGAATACTTTTTCATGCTTGTATATTAATTAAAAGACAAATAAAAAATTCTAAGAACCCTATAGTTTGCATTCTATAGTTTCTAGTCAAAAAATTAATATTAATTTTTTTTTTTTTTTTTTTTTGATATATTTTGCTTTTTGATCAAAGACTATTTATATATTGATATTTTTTCAAGAGTAAAAATTGAAGGTTAACAAGAGCAAGATATAAATTTTGTTTCAACGATCGAATATAAATTCATATTTCTATATTTCTCGGTTATTATTTAATTTTTGTTTCTTTATACCGTCACGATTCTTTACAATTCAAAGTCGCCATTCACAATGAATTAAATACCACTTAATAAATCTCTGCATTGTTCGTTAAGCGACAACATAAATCGTACGATCTCTATAAAAATGATCAGCCCTTGTCTTCCCCGACGTTTGTAAATCAAATCTGCATTATTATCGAGTATTCATAGTAACGGCAGTCTACTTCAACAAAAGCACCGATTCGCGATCAAAGAATCGTGAAAATAATCCTGAAAATTTTTATTTCATCGCATGCTTCTTCAAATAAAAAAACAAAAAAAAATATCCAGCTTTCATTGAAATCAATACTTTAAAAAGCACTTTCTATTATTATACATTCAATACCCACAAATGAATAAACGAATCAAATGTAAAATACCGATACCGATTATTAACATAATTAATCAAAAAATTTTATTAATATTACTATCAAAAAAAATTTCCATTGTTTAATTACACAGAGTGTCAAGGAATAATTCTACAAGGAAAAATAAGAATAAAATTTTGTTCGTTTAAATCTTCACTTTTAAATCAATTTTAAAATCTTTCGAAATGAAATTAACTAATTAACTAATGCGATGAATGAATTATCTATAACAGAGTAAATTTTTTCCACTTAAAAATTTTTTTCTAAACGTTTCATTTATTCTTGTATATAATACCTTCTGATTAAACTATCATATTACAAATGACTGTGTAATATAATCAATAAACTGACTCTGTAATATAATCAATAAAAACGCGCAAAACGTGAAAAATTTTAAGAAAATTTTAAAAGATTTTAATTAATCCATTAGTAAAAATTATTCAAATTTTCCTCGCGCATTCATAAATTTTCCAACATATCCCGACACTCTACAGAATCATCAACCATACTAAATCTTTTCACGGAAGAGGCAACTTTTTGCTGGTTAAAGGGGATGCTATCGATGCCGGTTGACTGTCTCCGCAGTTTTTTCTCCGAGCTCAGCCTCTTTCACCCCGATGCGCCTCGAATTAGGACGAAAAACGTAATTTCGAGGGAAATCGGGCAACCCGTTTGTCGATCGACTTCGACGTGACTCACCGCCACCAATTTCCTACACCCTTTCTCCTACCCTTCCTACCTACCCTTTTCTTTTCCAACTATTCCACCTCCTCCTCTCTCTCTCTCTCTCTTCCCAATCTTTCTCCTTTTCTCAACCGTTATAACCATTGAACCTTCGTTACTTCAACTAATTGGGAACCTGATTAATTAGGGAACTTTGGTTGAATTACAGTTCGACCCTCCCGTTCCGCGGTCTACATCTGAAACCTCGAAAATGCGAGGAGTGTTTCAATCGTGAAGGGATGCGAGAAAGCGAGATTTGAGCGAAATAGCGCGGCAAGAATCAAGAAACGTACCTGTTAAACTTAAAAACCATTCGACAGGTTTGCGTTCGATCCTGTAATCGGACTTGCTTTCCGCTCGAGAAAGTGCGCCTCGTGGGACCTTAACGACCCGATTGCTTCATCTCAGGCGATACTATGTTTAACCACCAGAGGGTTGAGAAGGTCAACATTGCGGGGTTGGTATTTATAGATGGGATTGACCAATGGTTATAGTTGATCGAAGGTCTTTAAGCATTCGATGTTTAAACTTGAGATATGCAAAATTTCGTGAATTACAAGTTATATTAAATTTTAGATTGTAACTGGACGCATTTATAAATATACCATTCACGAATTTCAAAGGCAATTTCAAAATACTAAATCATTCCAAAAAAAGAAAAACTTATAAGAGACACGTCAGGATAACCAGAGGGTTAAGAAAACAAATGGAAATAAAATGAAGAGTCTAAGAAAGAGAGATTGTCAGGGAATTCTTATTATTTAAGAATCTCTTAAACGTCAGAAAATTTGTACACACGATTCCACGATACCTATACGATTGACGTTCGATTATTCGATTCGCACGACAATTTACGAATCACGATTCACGCGATACGTACGTTCAATCATAATGTCGCGTTCACGCTGCTGTTCACGAACAATTCACGAATAGACACACTTCAACGGACTACAAGCAGATCATTCGTCTGTGAATAACTAACAGTGTTCGTTCAATGGAAATATTCACGGTACATCAAATTCGTGATGCAATCCACCTATTCCACGATGTGAATACCAACACGAATTTCCATATTAATTCATGACCGTCCATTTTGCGATTCTTAAAATGATTCGGGAGTGAATTAAAATCCATATCCTTGAAATCCATATCCATACGTGAATCACGATTCACAGCTAAATGTCACATCAGAGAATGTACCCTTCCACTTAACAAAACATAACCTCAAAACGCACGAAGCCTCTTAAACTCTATAAGCAGAGAGAGAGAGAGAGAGAGAGAGAGAGAGAGAGAGAGAGAGAGAGAGAGAGAGAGNAGAGAACGTCGTTAGATTACGAAAACAGGTTTAAAACGACTCGTTTCACGAGGATATCGGATCAAATGGAAAATCGCGGGAATTTGAATACAACCTAAAGAGTTCTTGGTTTTATATCCTCGTAGATTCACGAAATGACATACCCATTAGCCACGCCGGCCTGCCTCCCTCTCACAGTCCCCCGAGGAGCTTGCGTCGATATCGCTGTACATCGTTTCTAGGTTCAAAGGTCTACGAGCGACCTCGATATCTCGTAGCCGATATCGCGTTGTAGTAATACCACCTCCCTCCACCCCTTCGCCACCCCCATTTTCTTTCTTCGTTTCGCTCTTTCTCGAGTCCACCGCCACCGCTATCAATTCATCTTTCTCGTGCTCTCTTTCTCTTGCTCGATGCTTCTCGTCGGATAATACTATCGCGATCTTTGTTTCCTGGGAATCTACGGAATCATCGAGGGATTCACCGAGGCCAGGGATCGCGACTCGTACGACTCCACGAATACGATTGTCGTTGCCGATTCCGAAGAAGAGGAAGACAATGCGCTTCTCGATATCGTGTTTTCGATTGGGAAATGGAGTGGTCAGTGATTAGATTTCTGTGGCTATCCAACGACAGATGCCGGTTACCGGTTAATCAATGTCTTTGATGGAAATAAAGTTACATAGGTAAGGGGTAGAAGGGGATTTAACGTGATTAATAAGATTGCGTAGATGTAAAGATCTTTGCTATCTGAATAACTGTTCGATCAAAGTTTTGTAACTATGCAAGATATTAAAGTCAATTTAGTTTTTATGCAATCGTTAAATTCGAGAGATCGGAAGATTCTTGCCTCGATAAATTTAAATATTGCATAGAAAAATGTGCAGTATTTATTTTATTTTTATTGTATGTAAATTTGTTGTCGGTTATGTAGTATTTAGAAACACAACAAGGTTTTATTTTATTTTGCAATGTTAACAGAATGAATTTTCTTGCTCAATTGTAAATAATACGAAATTAGAGCCAATCGGGGGAAAACAATAAACTTCTGTTAATAACCGTGGTTCAATTCAATCTCAATGCAAATTTTAAAACTTTATTTGCTCTATCAGATTATTGTACGATTTGATCAAATATTATCACTTCCATATCGTATGTACATATCTATAATCATTTTAATCTTTCGTTTTATATAGAAAGTAAAAATCTCGAATTGTAACGATCTATTGTTCTGCCAATTATCTTCCTAAAAACTTTCACTACTCTGTTTCTTTTAAATTATCTTATTTGCAAACTCGAAATGACTTTTAATACCGTTTAAAAAATATTTAATTAATTCACCCGATTGATCGTTAATCATCTAACTACTCTACTTGATCTATCATTGTAAAATAATAATCTGTAATCTAATTAACAAATTTACTGATATTATTAGTTGATTAACTTTGCCAAACACTTGCATTCTTATTAAAAACTAAACGATAACTGAATAATTTCCTAATCAATGAAAAATGAAATCAGATCTTTCTTTTGAAACAATAACCTAATACTTATATAGTCTCGTGATAAGATGATTGTAGCTTTAAACGTAACTTCGAGCAACTAGATCGATTCCAAAATCAAACAGTATAATCACTGTTCAAAGGACGTACGTTCGACAAGGTGTAAAAACGAAGCCATTTTCCAACCAATGCGTTGATAAAAATTCCCAATTCGATTGGTTGTGGAACGCCTTCCCTTTATATCCATTGTTTCGCCATTCTCGAATTGTTGCCGATCCGTTTGGCTCGATTCCTACCGTTTTTTGTCCAAGAACGTGTAAAAGGCTTGGTAAATTTGCAGAGTGAGGAATCGAAACGACGGTTCAACGTCCTGTCGTAGACGACATCAAAATCTGGCTCCTGTCCAGCCTTCCAAGATTCGCATTGATTTCGTTAAAGACACCACAAATTGTTCACTCTCGGTTCAATCGTCGTGCAATTGGGACAACCAAGTGTCTAAATCATTCCTCTCTTCTATGATAAAGCGTTCAAGTGTAAACCAAAGAGGAAATTATAAAATTTTAAGGAACTTTTCATATACTATTCGGCATTATTTTACATTATGATGATCAAAGTGAGAAAAACTTTGGTCAATTTATGGAAGTTGAAGAGAATCCAAGGAATTTCTAACATTAATTCTTTATCCACGATACATAAGTGTTATAATATTCTATTTATTTAAATAAAATTCGTACGATTTTTGTTTTCAAAAAATATTGGAAAATATGCAATATATGATTTCTTTTTTAGAAGAAGATTCTAATCTTAATTCCATTATAAATCTCCCGAGGATATCAAATCTTTTCAGACAAGTATGCAAAAATGGATCTGAAGCCGACAATAACGATACAACAACATCGTTTTATCGCGACAACGATATTTGCGTGGGTGGTACAACGATTCAACCGGAATAGTGCAACGCGATGCCTTTCTGAAAATCAACGAGAGGATAGTATTGATAGAAGCAGAAATGCGAACGTATACAAAGAGATACGTGAACGTAATGCCTCTACAAACACGATAAAGACGAGACTAGAATATTCGAGTTATATTTTGCATTTAATATCGGAAAAATCTAATGTAATTTGTTACTGAAATTATATTAAGTAAAAAAAACTATCTTGGAGATTAAATTATGATAGAATTTCCATAGTTAATTACACCAAAAAAGGAATAAAAACACAACGCGAACGAATGTTAAAGTGTACACGTAATTAATTTTAAACGAAGCATAAGTATTATTTAAATTTCATGACTAATAATGATTTATTTTATTAATACTTATGTTTATGTTAAATGCTAACGTATATTTAAATGTTTAAATAAATAAATAACGATAATATGTAATTGTTATTTAAAAAGGGAATATTACGACGAATGTATATTTTCATAAACGGACAGGAATGCTACGAATATATGATAATGATGTTTATGTAAAGTATTAGTTGCGTGATGAAATAACATTGGCTCATATAAATTACATTTTACATTATCGATTAAAATTTATTCGAATTTGACGCGTAATTAATTACGAGATATTTCTTGAATTTTAATTAATAAATCGGTGGGTTTTATCGTAAAATCGAAAATTCATCACCAATTAACAGGTAATAATAAAATTAATATTTATGACAAATATTTTTTGTAGGATAAACTAAAAACGAAAAGTTTTTCGTAAGTAATTAACATGAAATAAATTCACGTGTAATATTTAATTTTTTTAAATATTTTTACGCGACCCTAATTCCATTATAAAATAATAGTTTTAAATAGAATCGTCGAAAACGAAGGAAAAAAATTTTAAAGATACCTAATGAAATCTAATTTTAAAGATACCTAATCAAACAATCGGTTTGACACAATATTGACAATATATTGTCATATTTGACACATTTCATCGTTGAATAATGTTATTATTATCTTTCTTATGGAAATGAACGAAGCATAAATCATGATTACATCTCTTTTATATTTTTGATTCCGTGTCGAAAGTATTAAGCGGTATCTGAATAATGCATCCATCCCAAGATCTGTCTGCAAAAGTAGAAAATGCAAATTGCTGACGCGTCGACGAATATATAACGATATTGTCGTTATGTATTGGAAAAATTAACGAAACTACAAATCAAAGCAAATCAAACGATATGCTTGATGCTTAATATTTGTGAAAGAATACAAAATCCTTCCTAGCTTCATTTAAAACAATCCATTTAATATCGTAAATTATTGCAAATTGTTTTATTAAATTTTTATTTTTCTTTTTGATGAATAATAAATATAATAAATGAAGATTTGTAATAATGAAAATAATGAAAATATGTTGCTTTTAGATAGATTAGAAATTTATAATAACGAAATGCGATAATATAAAATATTTCTGATTTTAAAATATTAAAATAAAAAAATAACATTCCCTTCTTTATCGAAAAATTTCAATCAAAAGATAGTAATTGAACCAGTGATAAATTATGGAATCAGTACCATTAGTGCCATCTATACGTTGAATATGAAACTAATATAGACAAGGATAGTAGAAGGACAAAGACAAGTAATTAATTGTGAAATCAGTACCATTAGTGCCATCTATACGTTGCACATGAAACTAATATAGACAAGGATAGTAGAAGGACAAAGACAAGTGATTAATTGTGAAATCGGTACCATTAGTGCCATCTATACGTTGCACATGAAACTAATATAAACAAGGATAGTAGATAGTGGAAGAAGGACAAAGATAATGTAGACTATTAGCGCCATCTCTGATGCTTTTGAAGAAATATTTTCAGCGATTAAGAGATGGCGCTATTCTTCAATTCTTATGTATCTACAGATAAACGATAAGTATAAATTATTGACATTCAGCGCTACTTCTTGAATATTTTTAGAAAGATGATTTTACTCTATATACGAAAAATAAAATACACGTGATATCTTACGAGATTTCGCGAAATACATTCTAAAATACCGACTTCAAAAACAGTGTTTCTGCGCTATCTAACACGAAATAATCTAATAATCTAAATACATACAGAATTATATCCTTATAAATTAAAAAATTATACTTATGTACGTCATAATTTTTGGAAATAAAAATATTGCCTATTATTTTAATAATTTTCTTAACTACGAAAAATATAGTACCATTCGTTATTGATTAACACATACATTTCTCATAAAATATATAATTATATCACTGATATTAAGATATACAGTGATATAATTATATATATATTGTAGTTAGATGATAATTTATTAATTTTTCAGCTCTCATTAGTCTAATCACAACATTCACATCCACTCTACTACAAGAAAACTTATTTTCAAATAAGTTCTCTTTTTGATATGTTTGCAAAGCGATCAAATTTTTGATGCAATTATACAATATAAAACAACAAAAGCAATCTATAAAAAAATTCTAGAGCAGAAATCTAAATTTACAAATAAAACATAAGTAAAATCTAACAAAAGAAACTTTTTATCAATATTTTACATTTTCATCATTATGAAAATGAAAAATAATTGATAATTAAAAACGTAGAAAAAAGGAACGAAAATGAGTTAAGCTTCCCACAAAACATTATCATTTCATTCATTAATTATCTGTATATCTACATTACATCATCTATTTAATCAATATTTTTCATTGTACATGCACTTAATTCTAAATATATTTTATTTATGTAATGTTTTTTATAATGCAATCTTTTACTCCTATAAAGGACAATAAAATAAACTTACAACATTGAAACATTTTAGACATGCTATCTATTCTAAAAGTTCTTTTCTTATTCCTATATACATGAGAATTAAATATTTTTTTACATCCTGCCTATTATATAATTTAAAAGATGTCCTTCATAATTCAATTTACAATTATATTAACAATACCACAATTTTTATAAATTTAAAACTACAGGAAAAATATAAATGAGGATTTGATTTGAATGAGAAAATTAAGGATGGCAAATATTTATGATCATGTTGATTGAAGAATAGGAATTGTTTTAGGAAACTATGAATTAGAGATAAGAATTGAAGACGACAATGGAAAACGAGAATGGAAGATCAAAATGTAAAACGAGAGTGGAAGACCAGAATGGAAAACGAGAGTGGAAGATCAGAATGGAAAACGAGAGTGGAAGACTAGAATGGAAGCCGAGAATGGAAAACCAGAATGGAAGACGAGAATGGAAAACCAGAATGGAAGACGAGGGTGGAAGAGAAGCTATTTCTCTTTTAATAAAAGAAAAAACATAAAACATATCATCTATAAATCTTATCAGATAGCTAAATATTTGATCCTACCTAATATAAAAGTTAAAAGATATATACAACAGAACTGAAACTCAATCAAAGAATTAGTTTCCAAAATAAAAATTATATATTTTTTTGTAACTATACCTTTTTTCTTCCACTTACTTTCTTTAATTCGGACCTGTAACAAACTTAATAACTCGATTAGTGATTAAAAAATAATTTACACTGAAAAAATATTAAAATATTTTATTATTATATTTAAATATTTAAATGATTTATAATAATTTAAAATGAAAAATCGTCAATTTAAAATAAATTTTTTTTAACAGTATTTTCAATAACAAATGCTCTTATAAGAGGGTGCTGAAAAGAAAAATACAACAAAATTATACAACAAAAGGATAATCAGAAGGATTATCAAAATAATTTTCCACTCAATGTAAATCCGAACAAACCGTGAGTGGAATTTTTTATCTCGCAACACTAATATATTCAAAAGTCTCAAAAAAAAAACACGACGAGTGCTTTATTATTTTCAAAGTTTTTAAAAATTTTTAATCAATAAAAAAAAATGAAAAAAACAAACAACGCGGAAGCATACATCTTCAATAAGATGTTTCAACTATTTACGAAATTTTATGAACTAATTTTATTATACGCACTCATATTTTATTACGCAACACTAAAAGCGGAAGATTGCAGCCACGTTAGAGGCTGCCGTTGTATAACCATCTTTGTGCAACTTTTTTGATTGCACTGGATGATTCATAAGCAGGAACATACTTCCACAATCCAAATGGAAGAAGTATGGGCAATGTATAAACGCAATACTATTATGAAAAACGCGATTATTTATAAACGCAACACTACTTTAAACAACACGATCATTTATTAACGCAACACTAATTTTCAAAATGAATTTAATACAAAATTTATTATTATTATCAATAAAAAGATACTTCAAATATCCGATATTAAAACTACAGGATAAATTCAAATTTAAATGAATAAAAAAAAAAATAGATTAATTGACAAACAAAATAACTAAAAGCAATCGCAATATCTTTTATAACGCAACACTACAACAAACATGATCATTATTTTATCAAAACACTAATTTTAAACGCGACTCTCATTTAACGCAACACTAATGCAAACGCGAAATTTATTCATCGCAACACTAATGCAAAATCGCGAATTGCCCTTGAGTAGATTCGATGGGCCAGCATGCAATTGGCCAGACAACACAACAACAATTACTACATATACTAAAACGAGCACAATGACAAAATAGTAACAATGACTTCCCATCCTTTGGACCCAAAAAACAGATCCAAAAGATGAGAAGCCATTCGTTGCAGCCCCTCTTCGTGACAGTTTGTCGAGGCCTCTTCGGTCTTCCTCCTTCGGGCGCAATGCCCGCTGAAACTTAAATCTAGGCTCGAGACTCACTAATCGCAAATCAAAGAAAAAAAGAAAAAAAAAAGACTAAATCGCGAAAGCTAAATGCACGTAGACAATCAATTATCAATTATGATATCATCGATCGTACACGTGCAGAATCTCGAGCGTAACGTTCGTTTCGAATTTATCTCGCGACCGCGACCGCGGAAATTCGAAAAATCGATGAATGAAGCTAAATACGAATGGCATGCTCCATTCGTATATTTCAGCTTCATCCTCGATTTTTCAAATTATATTTCCTGAAACAAGTTGTCACGCGAAAACGCGCCTACCCGACCGGAGACTGTGACAACTTGCCCGGCCCTACCTACTTATAATTAACAGACACACCAGAAATATACTACCTATCCTACCTAACCCTATATTTAAAAAATGGCAAAACAGGCATACCAACACATTCATTCTACGGTTCTCACGCATAATACTCGGGCGCAAAAGCCTACACTAGGGAAAGCGTCCCGGGACACCTCCGACACCCGAGCTTGGCACACAACTGGCACACTCTAACTTTACGTACCTCTTTCTGAAATCAATTGACGATAGCTAATGACCATTGCGTGAAATACGATAAAAACACGTATATATCTTAATTTTAATTATGAGTATTTATTAATAAGCGAATATATCTTTTAAAAGATAAAATTATTAAAATAAAAATGAAATATTGATCACCATTGACTATTATCATTTTTGAAAGTCAATTTGAAAGTAAGAATTATAATATTGCGTACAAATATTGCTATTGGAAATGTTGTAATGACATTAATCGTGAATATTTTAAATATTTCAAGTTATATTGTGTTATGAAATGATAAAAATGTTATGAAACGACGCAATTCCACAGCCTAACCACACACACATAATGCGGAAAATACGTCGTGCACGATACATTAACACATCGTCAATCGCTAAAAAATGTTTATTAGCTTATAAACTAAGATCATCATACCCATCGCCTCTCTCTCACTCAAGTAGCACTTGGGCACGTGAGTGAGATCCTGGCAATAGACATGGAAGGGGTTAAATCTGAAAATCCTGAGCTAAAAAAAAAGTATTAGTGTGAATTTAACGGGCTAAAATTATATCATTTTACTTTATTGTATTCATAAATATTTTATTT